>NC_133827.1:41324295-41636144 GCF_047830755.1 Zonotrichia albicollis | reverse complement strand
AAGAGCTACCTCCATGTATTTATCTGAACATAAGAGTAGTTCAAAACTGTTCAATTACTTAGAAGAGCAAACAAAAACTTCTCTTCTTTCTGTGTGACCAGCCAAAGCCATTGCCAGCTCTGGCACTGCCCCCAGCTCAGTCCCACTGTACCTCCTCTTCCAGCACAATGTGTCTGATCAGTGCTGCTATAAGGTCCAGGTCCACCTTGTCATCATCCATCATTTCCAAGGCACTGATTGTGCTTGCTGAATACCTGCAGCAGGGAAAGCACAGACATGCAAAGCTCTGAGTGAGCCACCCAGCCATGAAGCTACCTGCAACCAGCTCAGTTCTCTGAGCAATTCCTGCACCTCCAAAGGGCTCTCCACATTTAGTTCAGTGTGATTATTGTCAGTTCAGAACTGCTGAGGAATTACCATGTCATGACTGGACTGTTTTGAAGCATTTGCATGACCTCCCCCCTTCTCACTGATGAGCCAGGGACTGACAATTTGTATTTAGGTAACGAACTGAAATTTAACTTGAACAACTCAGAGGCAAAGGGAGCTAATCCTGCTGTCTCTAAAGCACTTCACTAGCTGCCAGCCAACTGTACAGACAATTCCATCACCATTTTCCACAGCAGCCACTATCCCACTGTCACTAAAGCCCAGCAACACAATACAGCACTAATTTATGGTTGTCACTTCAGAGCTGCCTGTAAACTGAAAGCAGAAGAGAAACTTGGGCCCAACCTGCCCTGCAGCTGCCTTAGGTAGCCCGGCCACTGCTGCCTGTAGATCTCCTCCTTCTCCTCCTTCTCTGGCCTGCTCATGTGGCCCTGCATGAAGCCTCTCCTCCAGTGCAGCCGGCGGTCCGTCTTCTCCGGGGTGTACCTTTGCACAGCAGGAGCAGACACAATTCCATTTGAAACTCAGGGAATTTACAGCAGCTGCACAGTTTTCAAACCATGGACAATATGCTGTGCTTTAGCTAAATCATGTGTAAAAATCTTCAGTTTCTCTTCTGACAGAAATTTTACAAAAGCAGGGACCAACCCTAGTAAGTATGAGAACATGTAGGGGAAAAAAGTGAACAGCAAGAAAGACTAGCTTGATTTAGAGACCTGAAATTTCACCACAGCAACAGAGAAACTGTTCTCCCCCTCAAGCCAATATTCCCAGGTAACTGTGTGCCACCTGTAATTACTGTACAAGGCAACCTTTAGGAGGTTTACTGTTGAAAAATACAGGCAACTCTTCTTTACGCCAAGTTAATCTTTGAGCACACATACACTAAGCTAAGCCCCCGCCCAAATACTCTCTGAAATGATGTTCAGAAAAAACACTTGCCTCAACTTCTCAATGACATCTTCAAGCAGATATTCCACCACTGGGAAAGTGAACCCAGGGATGTGAATCATTGGGCAATGGTCTGTGGAGGGAGGCAGAACTCAGTTTTAAAACTACTGATGAAATACTGCACTGAAAGAACAGAAGCAATAAACATTCCTCACTAGCTCTGCAATATCGCTGCCACGTCTACAGGACATTTCCAATCGTCAGGGAAGATGTCACATTCACCCCCAAGTAAGGCTGCTGAATAAAAAAAGGACAGGCAGCAGGCAGCATTCTGCACACCAGGATGTTCAACTGGTTCCAGCTACTGGAAAAAGCTGGGAGACTGAACAACTCAAAGTTCAATCTGCTTGCCCCCTCAGAGCAAGAATGCTAAACGTGGTAAATATTTACTAGGAAAACTCTCTGTGGATGCTGTTTCCATAATGTGTTTGAAAAGCAAAACCAGAAGCGATGAGATAAAACTGAGAGAAACTGCATCTCCAGCAGCTGGCAGGTATTTGTAAAACTGAAGTAATTTCTTCTTTTGATACAAATCAATGCTATCATTCAAGAACTGCACTATACTTTTAAAAGCCTAAATTACTTAAGAAGAACATTTCTAGGAAGCATTTCACCTACCAAAGTACTCGGAAAACTTCTCTGCATTTAAAGTAGCACTCATCAGTATGACTTTCAGATCCTGCCGAACATTCAGAAGATCTTTAATAATGCTCATTAAAACATCTGATTGAAGATTTCTTTCATGGATTTCATCAAGAACTACATGACTGATGCTGGACAAGTGCCTAAGAAGAGAAGGGGAAGAAGTTAAACTTTTGCTTTTAGAAAAAATAAAAAGCAGAGCCATGACTGTTTGGAACAGCTCAGGACTCATTCCATAATTGCATTCAGTGTCTCATTAAACAGGAGCTCTTACTTATCTGACTGGAGCCACTGCAGGACAATTCCCGTGGTACAGTACAAAATGGAACCTTGTTTCCTTGGCAAGCGGCTGAAAGAAACACAATAAGAACTCCTCAGTTTTCCTCAGCATTTAACAAAATGCTGTAAAACCTTAAACCCCAGCTGCAGGTGCCACTGCAGACATGATGCAGTGTGCCTCACTGCCTCCCTCACTCACAGCACAAGGAATTAGGCCGCTGTTGCACCACCCCTGTGGCTGGGGAATGGAGCAGGGGGGGGCCCTGAGTCCCAGGCACCCCGTGCCATGCCCTGCACACTGAGCTGCTGATCCCCACCTCCTGCAGCCCTCCAGGCTCAGCACACAGGGCACTCACATGCACAGCACTGCGAGCAAAGAGAAACAGCAGAGATTCTATGAACCCCATGTAAAATGCTGGGAGGGCTCAGCTCTCCTCTCTCACCAGCAGTTTTGCTTCAACAAAAGGGTTCCTTTATGTGCTGGTACCACTTCAGATTTTTAAATTATAGCCAACTACAAATGTAAAAGCTTTTGCTCTGCAAGCTTCTGTCACTGCACCTATTACATGGTCCCAGGGAATTGGTCCATAAATACATATAGCAAATGCACAGCTTTCCACAGAAATATGGTTTGGAGCATTCTCCTCTTTAGCATTTTCATTTTTTCTTGAAATTCATTGATTAGGGACATCAGTTTTATTTCTGCCCATAGAAGAACCTTTTACAAGAGCTGAAAACAGGATTTATTAGACAAAGCCTAACTTAGGCTAGCCACTGTCACATGGAGCATAAAACACAGTAAATGCACTCAAAATTTTCCTAAAATTCGAAAACCTCATTCCTTCCTCGCAGGAATTCCTTCAGGGGAAAACACCAGCAGGAAAGCAGTTCTTTCTTTTTAGAAGTACTTTTCAAATGGCCTCCTTTGGATAACAAGAGGCCCTGCCATGGAGCTGCTCACCTCTGCAGGCGGATCTGGTACCCCGTGCTCCTGCCATTGCCACAGCTCTCTGCCCTCTCTGCAGCCACTCTCTCAGCCACCTGGGGGGACAAAGAAAATCAGGCTGATCTCTGATTGAGCTGCTCACCAGTAGGAACACCTGGTACTGAGAGGTTTGTAAATAAAGAAATGCCCTGAAGAACACCTTTTCTCCTCCCATGAGAGCAGCAACCCAGGGACAAGACTCTAGAGGAACACAGGGCATCAGCAGCCCATTCCCCTTTCAGAGCTTGGCCATCTGACACTGAACTATCAAGGAGAGTAACTACTGAGCATTTGAAAGCCAGATTCTTTCCTGCTCATTAACACACCTCTAGAGGGCCTGACACTGCATTGGTTTGTATCTCAATGGGCATTTGCACTGGCCAAATCCATTAAACCCACAGATGTAACCATGACTAAAGCCAGGGAAGAAGGAGGCTGCAGTCCAGTGCTCCATGGACAGTGAACCTTGTGAACGGCCAGCTAGCGCAGGTTACCAGCACTGCTCCTTGCAGCAGCCTGGGCAGGGGCACTCACGGAGATGGCGCTGATCCTGCGGGGCTGTGTGCACACGATCCTGCAGGTGGAGCCCAGGCCACGCTCGATGTGGTCGTCCAGGATGAACTGTGTCACCTGCGTGGTCTTGCCGCAGCCCGTCTCGCCGCTGATCACCGTCACGCGGTTGCTGTTGATCAGCCTCACCAGCTCCTGGCCACACAGAGACACAGCTGCTACTGCTCTGCTGCTGCAAACACACTCTGGAGGGTTCTGACAATCCCCTGCTCCTGTGGGGTGAACTCTGAGCAAAGTGTCAACGTGCTCGGCTGCTTCCTGTAGTGCTACCAAAAGCGTTAAATCTCACAGAAGCCATTTCTGCACATTTGCACTTCACATGTGTAGGGTTTAAGGCATGCTCAGCCTCAACACTAGCTTTAAATACTTTAGATCCTGTATGAAAGCAACGTAGAAGAACTAAAATGAAAGCCTGAAATACATTTTTAACCTTTCTGCTTCCTGCTTTGCTCCTGTAGATCTCTGGAGGCTGAACACAAGAGTTTGCCCTGTTGGACTCCAAGCCTGCACAAACTAAAGGTTTTCAGCACAATATTTTAATATTTCTTGTACCAAGAGGAACAGTTTCCCAGCCTCATCCTCCCCACCCCAAGGACTGTTAAAGGGGAGTATGACTATTTAAAGAAACCAATCCTAACAGCAAGGACATTATGGCAAACAGAGGGACTGTAGGAAGGAGCTCACTGATCACCTACTGAGCCTGCAAAAGCAAAGAATATCAGAATATTCCATTTCTACTGCATGCAGGGGATATCAGCCTAAGAATTAACATCAATTAATAACAGCCCCTGCTTTGGAGCACTGCACCACAGAGACTCTCTCAATGCACACCCACCTCTCTCATCCCGTATGAGGGCAGCTTCTCTCGGAATCTCTGGGGAAAAAGAAAAAATGTTTCTCTTTAAACATCTTTTCAGCACTGAAGCAATAGAACAGATTTCACCTCTATTAGATTTCACCCTTTAGTTTGGGCTAAACTACAAAATAATGACAAACTGCTCAGCCACACTTGTATAAACACAGGCCTGTGGGAAATAACTTTAATTCCATGTGGTGTTTCAGTTTCATTCAATTTAGAAAAATTATTTCAGCCCAACAGTTAAGTACATGACAAGGCAGGTATATACAGGTGCAAGAGCAGGGCCTGGTATGGAAGAGAGAACTGGTGTCCAGGGAAAGACCATTTTCTATACATGGCTGTTCAAAACAAAACCCCCTCTGTTTTCAAGAGGCCATTCCTTCAGAGCCCAGTGCTGTGCTCTCAGTTTCAGACATAACTGCAGGGACACAACCCATAAAAAAGAAAGAGACACCCACCCAATAGAACAACATGTCAGCTTCAAATTTCAGATTCTAACTGTTTCTGAAATTTGTCCTTTCCAATTTTTAACCACTGTTCTATCAATAGGTAAGAATTTTATGAATTCTAAAGATAATTTTTAGCAAAAGTAACATCATGACAACTTTGTAGTAAATTACGAAGGACTACATTTTGAGGTTAGTTTAATTAAAAAAAAATCCAATTAAAAGTTTTCAACTTAACACAGGGAAAAGTACCTGCATTTCAATATATCTGGGATCAGATCTCTTCTTCATTAAGTCTTCTTTAAGTTGTTCATCTAAATCAGCATCCTGCTCGGTTTTTTCACAGAGGAATTCCACATCCAAATCCAGGGATGTTTTTTCCCAGGTTGGTATCTGTCTCACAGGAGCTTTCTCAGCATCTGGTTTCACTTTGGCAGGCTGTTCTGGAGCAGGGCTGGAATGACAGAACAAGAACTTCAGATTCCCCCAGCTGTGCCTGGCCACAAACAGACTGCAGGTAATTACATCCAGCAGTTAATGAACCAACAGTCCCTGGGAACAGAGAACCACAGAATGGTTTGGGCTGGAAGAACCTCAAAGCCCACCCAGTGCCACCCTGCCATGGTAGGAACACCTCCCACTGTGCCAGGCTGCTCCCAGCCCCAGTGTCCAACCCAGCCCTGGGCACTGCCAGGGATCCAGGGGCAGCCCCAGCTGCTCTGGGTCTGTCACTGCAGCGAAAATCATTAAACCAAAATAGTGTCTCAAACTACCAACGACCAAAAACCTGACATCAGCATCTAAGAAACAACATGTTCTTTTGTACCAAACAAAGCCCCAAAGCAACAAAGCATCATCAGAGAAGGACAGCTTGACCCACTGCCCCATAACTGGATCCCTCACCAAAGGGAGCCCCAATCCCCTCATTCCAGCTATTCCTGCAAATCCGTAATGACTCCAGAACAGACTCTGCGAAAATGTTCCAAGACTGCACAATAACTCAAAACAGAAGCCAAAATCCATCTCTGGAAGAGCAATTCCAGAGGCCAAGAGAGCTGAAAAGTCCCATGTAACTACTGTAGTAGGCCTTGAGATGAGTTAGAAGTTTTATGAGTTTAAGTAGAAATTCAACACCCTAAACTCAGCAGTAATGAAAGAGTTTTACAGCAACGACTACAACCATTTCAGTGTGACAACACGTGGAGAAACTGGAGGATATTTGTTGAGTACACTCAATAAACGTAAATCACTTCTGACCCATCTTCCTGACAGCTCATGGAAAGTCTGTGCAATTCAAAGTAAATAAATGAACTGGTAATTATATCTCTTTACCCTTCTTCATCCCCAGACCACCAGGACATGGCTTCTTGCTCTTTGTCGTTTTTAGTCTGGACAGAATTCAGCAGCTGCACGATTTGCTCTTCCCGGCGCTCGTCCATGCGCACCACAGCTCTCTAGGGCAGAAAGCACAGGGTCCATCATCAGCGGGGAGCCCGAGCAGCCCAACAACGGCTGCGGCAGCGCTCACACACCGGCCCGCCGCTCTGACCAGGGCTCCGGGCACCGCTGCTGTGCCCAGGGCTCCGGGCACCACAAACAACGGCCACGGCAGCGCTCACACACCGGCCCGCCGCTGTGACCAGGGCTCCGGGCACGACCGGACACCTCCGGCTCTGCCTGCGCGGAGAGGCACAGGCCCCCGCCCCAGAACGCGTCCCCGCGTCCCGCACCTGCTGCCGGTCGGCGTCCCGGCTCTTCTGGCCCTGCCTGCGGGCGTACCACAGCCCGATCTCGCGGCCCTTCAGGTGGCTGGGGTGCCGTCCCCGCCCGCCGCCTCCGCCGCCCGCCGCGGAGGAGGCGGCGGCGGCGCCGCCATCGCTGCCGTGGCCCCGGCCCCGGCCGCGACCGCGGCCCCAGTCACGGCGCTGCTCGTAGCTCATGGCCGCGGGTGCCGGCGCGGCTCAGCCCGGCCCGGCCCGGCGCGGCCCCGCCTCATCCGCCGGCACCGCCCGCCTCATCCGCCGCCGTGCTTCCGCCCGCTCGCCCGCCTGCCCGCTGCCTTGCAGAGCACGGAACTGGGGTTCGAGTCCCGAGCTGACCGAACCCACCCACGGGACCTCGGGTTCGAGTCCCGGCCCCACCTAACCCAGCCCCCGGGTCTCGGGTTCGGGTCCCGAGCCGATCAGACCCCTCCGTGGGCCCCGGGTTCGAGTCCTCATCCTGATCCCCCCGCTGGACCCGGGTTCGAGTCCCAGCCGGCCGCTGTGTTGCAGAATTGGGAATTCGTGTCGTTTTCTTAGTGTTTGAATTCGTATACTTTCAGGCCTAATCAAGAAAACAGATTTAATCCGTGAAACAAAGAGCAGCCAGTGCTGTCCAGGTGTTAGAAAAGTATTTGTAGTACTATGTCGATTTAGATACTGAAAAGGACTGCAAGTAAATCAAAACTGCTATAACCTCCCACATGTGGAGCTCCTCCCTCGTTTCCACAGGTTCCTGCAGACACGCCACCCAGTGCCAACAAACACCAAAACTGGGGTTTAAGATTTTATTTAGGATTCCATTTAGACACACGTGTGCCTCAAATAAATAGGTATATAAATAAATGACTTAAAATCCACTATGGAAAGCTGTAAAGCACTTGAGTATTTGTTATCCCCTTGATACAGCATTAAGAGTTCGAATTGATTCAACAGTGCACCTAAACAAAATTTGCATGATAGGACAAAACCAGCAGATACCGTATTTGCTGGGGTAACTGACAGACAGCAGCACTGTGTCACAGCAGCCGGGGCGTGTAGATTAAACACTCTTTTAGCTGCTGCCCTCCCGCTCTCGGTAGGCTCTGTTCAGCAGCTGTATCTCCTCCTGGTACCCCGGCCGGGCCGAGCCCTGCTGCTGGCTGTTGCGGCGGTGCGCCTCCACGGTGTCGGGGATGGAGATGCTGAAGTCGCTGTTGGACGGCACCAGCAGCGAGTAGGAGGCGCTTTCGCCCAGCTCGCAGCTCACGAACCGGTTCTCCTTGCGGGAGTAGCGCAGCGAGGGCGAGCGGGCGTGCGCCGAGGACTGGCTGATGCTGCTGACGATGGACACGGTGTCCAGCGCCTCGGGGGTGTCGCAGATCTCCAGCACCTCCAGGTGAATCTTCACGCTCGTGTCGGCGAAGCCGGGCTCGCCCGGGCTGGGCTCGTGCCCGACGCTCTTGGAGCGGTACACCTCGATCCTCTTGGCCGTGGGCGCGATCTTCTGCCCCTCCGAGCTCACCTCGTACGTGGACAGCGAGAGCGTTTTGCCGCCGGGAGCCTGCAGGGACACGGTGCCCTGGAAGGCACAGAGGGGCACGGCCAGGGCTCCGCCCGTGCGCTGCGGGGAACAGCATGGTTAGTGATGAGATTGCCCAAAACCCGGCAAAATCAGCCATTGTGCTGATTGCCCAAAATCCGGCAAAATCAGGCATTGTGCTGATTGCCCAAAATCCGGCAAAATCAGCTACTGTGCTGAGACTGCCCAAAATCCGGCAAAATCAGCCATTGTGCTGATTGCCCAAAATCAGCACAAATCAGCCACTGTGCTGAGATTGCCCAAAATTCAGCAAAAATCAGTTACTGTGCTGAGATTGATTAAAATCCAGCACCGATCGGCCACTGTGCTGAGACTGCCCAAAACCCAGCAAAATCAGTTACTGTGCTGAGATTGCCCAAAATCCAGCACAAAGCCACTGTGCTGATTTCCCCAAATCCAGCACCAATCAGCCGCTGTGCTGAGACTGCCCAAAATCCAGCAAAATCAGCTACTGTTCTGGTATTGACCAAAATCAGCACAAATCAGCACCCGGGCTGAGTGAGATTACCCAAAACCCAGCAAAATCAGCCACTGTGCTGAGATTGCCCCAAATCCAGCACCAAACAGGCACTGTGCTGGCATCACACAAAATCAGCACCAATCAGCCACTCTGCTCCCTTGTTAACTCCTCTCACTGCCTGCTCCTTGCAGAATTTTACACACCTGGTATCTATGACTTGAAAGAGTAGTGAAAAGTTTTTTGTGGTATTATACACCTTAGTCTATGAAGTCCCAAGTGCCTGTGACTGACTGTGAAATCTACAGAATATGAAAACCAGAGTTTAAATAAAAGCTGATTCCTTCAGTGCACGGTTATGTCTGGTTTAATCAAACTCTTGGATTTGCCAGACTGAGCGTGAGGCACCTGGAGGGAAAAAGAGCAATCTCCACTTGCTGGAATGAGCACTCCATGTCTGGAGAATGAGACATTTCCAATCACTTTCTGAAAGTGCCTCTTTCTGAAAGTCTTCTCAAGCTTTCTCTTGAGAAATCAGTATTTACTGTTAAAGTGAAAGAGATCCATCAAGGCTCCTCTGTCACTGCCCAGTCAGTAACCAGGGAGACACTCACTGAATGCTGTCATTTCCCACTTGAACAGCTCCGTGGAAATGTTCAATTCCAGACACCTTTACCTGTTTCTCAAGTACAGAATCCATTTATCAGTGCAAACCACAATGCTGTGCTCTGGGGAGCACGGTGTATACAAGTGCTAGGACTAAACCTATGGTTATGGGGCCCAAGGGAGGGATAAATGCATTTATCCTGGGTTTAGGTACAGCCAAGGAGCACTGATTATTACTGGAATTACTTTCAGTATAAATTATTATTAATGAGAACAGAAAGTGACCTTTATCTTGTCCTTGATCCCATTATTAATTACCCATTTTTGCTTCTCATGACACATCCATGGCAGTAAATAGGAATCCACAGCAAACCAGACTCTGCTGGTACACCCTGTGAAGCAGTGTCCCAGTGAGGCACAGGTGCAGCACAGGGTGCCAGCAGTGTCCCAGTGACACACAGGGTGCCAGCAGTGTCCCAGTGAAGCACAGGTGCAGCACAGGGTGCCAGCAGTGTCCCAGTGACACACAGGGTGCCAGCAGTGTCCCACTGAGGCACAGGGTGCCCGCAGTGTCCCAGTGAAGCACAGGTGAAGCACAGGGTGCAGCACAGGGTGCCAGCAGTGTCCCAGTGAGGCACAGGTGCAGCACAGGGTGCCAGCAGTGTCCCAGTGAGGCACAGGGTGCCAGCAGTGTCCCAGTGAGGCACAGGGTGCAGCACAGGGTGCCAGCAGTGTCCCAGTGAAGCACAGGGTGCCAGCAGTGTCCCAGTGAGGCACAGGTGAAGCACAGGGTGCCAGCAGTGTCCCAGTGAAGCACAGGTCACAGGACTCTGTTCCTCCTCCCTGGGACAGGGCTCTGCACCAAGGGCACCCTCAGCTTGTGCCCTGTGCCTGTTGCTCCACTGAGCCCTGCTGCCCTCCCAAACAGAAACCCAGCAATCTGAAACAGCTCTGAGCAGTTTGCATTCCTAATTACTTTGGTCAAACACAGCTTGAGATGAAAAGGTCTATTTTTAGAATGTTTCCAGTAAGGATCCTGGCTTTTCCTTTCCAGAGACAATGAGGTCTTTCAAAATAGAGGCTTCGCCTTCCACTTCCCTAAGAGTGCAAATTAGCTGCAGTGAAACTCATTGCTGCAATGATTTGCCTTTTCTGAGGCTGGCTGCAGCACATGCAGAGCCAGGGGGTATGGCAGGAGGAGAGAAGCTCACCTGAGATGGGCTGAGCCCAGCACTTGCCATGGCCTGCCTGCTGCAGACAGCCCTGCATTTGTGTCTGCCAGCACCAGGAGGTGCAGCAGAGCCCCAAGGTGAGGACACCTTGGAGGGAAGGGCTGTGGGAGCTCGATCCAGCCTTGCCCTGCTGGGCACATGTCCCTGCTCTCAGCACTCCTCTGCAGCCCCAGAGAGAGCCAGGGGCACTGGAGCTGCAGCAGGAGCACCACACAGAGGGCACACGCCTCGAGCAGGGTGAGGAGGTGGAGGTGGATGTGACATTGATTTCCCAGCCACAGAACCTCTGTGGAAATCAGGAACACGTTCCAAGCAGCTGAGCAGGAAGGGCCCTGTTGGGCAGAGCTCAGCACACCAGCAGGGCTGAGGTGGTGCAGATTCCCACCAGCAATGGGAACCTCCCAGGCCATCCCCAACTCAGCTTCTGTGCTGGGCCTGGTGTTCCAGGGAATGCTCACAGCCCTCCTGCAGCCAGGAGATGCTGTGTATTTCTCATGTTAAACACTCCTGTGCTGGGCCTGACATTCCAGGGAATGCTCACAGCCCTCCTGCAGCCAGGAGATGCCGTGTATTTCCCATGTTAAACACTCCTGCCTGCACTGCTCCTCCTCAGTGAGGTCACCTGCACAGCCTCCCCTCCTCTTTCCTTGCAGGGCACATAAATGGGTCCTGTGCAGCCTCTCCAAAGAGTTTCCTCGAGGCAACCCACAGATGAGGTAGAGAAAAATAATCAGCAAGCCTGGAACAAACTGCCAGCCTGGGAAATTTTTGTTGCCTGAGGGCACTGAAGCACAGACAAAATAAGACAAGACATATTTACACTCAATCTCTTTAGGAAGGGAGATACATGGGTATTTTATGAAATGTTAAAGGTATTTTTCAAAACTGCAGCCGAGCAGGAGTTGGAAATGACAAGTACAATTTTCTCTCTCCCTCTCCATTACAGCCATCCTATCATATATTCAATATAAACCCTGCTGCCTCATTCTCTCATGCCACTTTTATTCCAGAGAAAACACTTTGATGGAGCAGCTCTTTACTCACAGAACAGACAATGAAGAGCCAACCAGCTCCACAGTCATTGCTGCCACCCCAAGGAGGTGCCACTCTCCAGGCCCACAGCTTCCACAGGGAGCCAAAGCCATCCTGGGTCCTGTCTGGCACCTGCTCTTCAAACATCAAACCCCATCAGACTGGCTGGTCCCACATCCGTGGGGATGGCTGGTCCCCTCCTGCTGCCAGCTCTTACAGCTCCTCCTCCTGATGAGAAAATCAGCAGCCCTCCACCAAGAGCCCCTGTATTTATGGACTCTCAGAGGAGCCCCTGTATTTCCTGCAGAAGGATGTGGCCAATCCATGCTGGGAACGACTCCTTCTTTAACACATGTAGGAAATGCAGAGTGATGAGAACAGAGTGACTTCTCTTAGACTTTGGGACTTCCAGACATGATGAATAAAGGAGATGGTTTTCAGCTTATTAATGTGTGGCCCAAATTGATCTTTCATCCAGCATAAACCTGAACAATCATTAAAGCTGTTTTTACAGAGCTCGCAGGGGTTTCAGGCCCTGCCCTTTCCCAGCTGCAAAGCAAATGTCAGCTGTGAAGCTCTGGCAGCTCCTGCTGAATGTCAGAGCAGGCAGAGCTGTGACTGCAAACCTGGAGCTCTCACCCCACGGGAGCTCCAGTGCCTGGCAGTGGGCTATACCTGGGAAAGTGTCAGAAGTGGATGAGCTGTGACTCTTTGTAATGCAGGAAGGGAAGACTATGTCCCAAAATGCCATACAAGGCCCCAGGGCACATAAAACAGCCCAGGCAGTCACTGCCAGCTGCTCACACAGAGCTGCTCACACCTGCTGCAGTGCCACGGCTGCAGCTGAACTGGCACCAGGGCACACAGGGAAAGGAATTTTATAATTTTTGTTTTAAATCATCTGGAAACTCCTACAAGGAGCTATGAACCTGACACTGTGATTTCATTAACCAAGCTGAACATGGCACATGAGACCTTGGCAAGGACTGGTAGATTAAACCCAGGCTGAGTCATCACTTCCTTTTGCCCCCAAACACAGGAATTCTTCTCTGCACACTGCAACAGAGTGAGCAGTGGTGTTTTTATGAAAGGGATGATCAGTCCCATTTGAAATATCAGCCAAATTCCTACTGTGACTCAGATGATAAACTTGTGTTTATCAGATGGAGAGAGAAGCCCATATTTGAGTATAAAACACACCTTATCCATCTGTCCATGTGCAGAGGCTGAGCATGAGCTGATCTGGCTCTGAAATCACCCTGCTCGGATTAGGTGACTTCCAGAGAGCCCTTCCTAATGAAGCCTTCCAGAGCTCCTGTCTGACAGATTTCACCTGGGCTCTTACCCCAACTCCCACCTGCTGCAATGCCCAATGGCCACTGAATTCCACGGGGGAATTCTCTGGAAAATGTCATCTTTTGGAGAGAAACTTCCTATTCACTTAGATAAAGTAACATAATTCATGCTTACTTCGTACCATACACAAATCATGTAGGTGCACACAAAATAAGAAAACCCCATGATTAAGAAGACAAGTGAGAAATTATTGCAGGATCAACACCTGCAAATAGGTCTGTGGTGACTAAACATTATTCAGTGCCACGTATGAGTTTTACTGAAAAATGGGACTCAGAAGTATCACTGTCAGTGAAAATCATTGCTATTTCATAAGGAAACCCTTATTATCAGCAAAGAACAAAACTGCTCCTTTACCTGCCGAGGGTTCCTCTCGGATCTGCTCCGGCACCACTCCCAGTCCGAGAGCTCGGGCGTGGGGCTCTCCTGGTGGCACAGCCTCCACTCTGGTCCTTCAGGGAACGGGCCAGGGCTGCTGCCCTGCTGGTCCTGGTCCTGGCAGGGCCCTGTGCCAGCCCTGCTGCCCTGGCAGGGCGCTGTGCCAGCCCTGCTGCCCTGGCAGGGCGCTGTGCCAGCCCTGGTGCCCCGGGGGCCGTGTCCCAGTGCCCCTGTCCCTGTCTGTCCCAGGCTGTCCCTGCCTCTGCCCGGCTCCCCGCAGGCAGAGCCCACCAGGCTGGGGTAGGACGAGGGTTTGCCATCCCTGCTGGCATGGGGAGGGCTCTCCAGGGATATCCTGTAGATGCCACAGCCCTGCTGGAACGACAGGTTGAACTCAAAACCGCCACGCTTGCCTAGGCAGGAAGGAAAGGAACTGTGTTAGGAGTTGGGACCAAAAAGTAAAATGAGGTTACAAACACAATGCAAATGGCATGCTAAAACATGGAATAAATTATCCAGCTCCTGCTGGAAACAGGCAATTTTCCCTCCATTACTAAAATGAATTGTTGAGAAGAAAGACTTGTGAGAAGGAGCTGCCTTCTAGATGAACTGCAGTCGTTCTCTCTGGGAAAGTGGCCAGAAGGGCAGCAGGGGCAGCACAAGCCATTCTGCGCCTGGTTGATGTGTTCAAAGCAGGTGAAAGTCATGCACTGGGGATGGCTTTTCTCTAAGATTCAGGAGTTCTTTCTCCCTGAACAAGCAGGGAAAGTCAGGAATTTGTCCACTGATGGTAGAGGATTTTCACTCCAGAGAATGGGAAACAACTCCCACATCCTCAGAAATATTTAGCCCTTAACATTTGCAGATGAGACCAGATGATCCCTGTGAGCCTCTTCCACCTGACCCCCTCTGATACTCCAGCTATTTTTGCACAAAGCCCAAGGAAAGACAGGGCTCTAGCAGATGCCAGGAAGGTTACCAGGGCAGGTGTGCAAGCTCTGTCACACCAACAACCCTTGCACACTTACTTTTGGCCCCTGGTGAGGACCCTGCATGGGAGCTGCTCCTGCAGTTGATGATGCAGCCGCAGGGCAGGTGGAGCCAGTGCTGGGACAGCACAAACACCGGGGTGACTGCAGCAGCCAGCACCGTCAGCAGGAAGCTCAGGGCCTCAAAGGAGAGGCTCTGCAGCCCAGTGATGTACTGGACAGCCATGTGTATCTGAAAGGCAGAGCATTTTGAAATGTAAATCACTTTGGGCACAGGAGATGCTTCCAGGAACAAGGAGAACATCTCGCTGTGGATATGACACCACTGTGGGACACAGATTGTCATTAGTGTTGGCTGAGGACACTTGTGACTCCAACAGACAGCAGAGGAAACACACTGACTGCTCTCCTCGTACACTGCATTTCTCAGAAAAACCCTCACTGAAGATAAATATATCTGCTGAACACCACCTGTTCCCAGCAGATCCCTTTCCCCACATTCCCCATTCCCAGCAGATCCCTTTCCCCATATTCCCTGTTCCCAGCAGATCCCTTTCCCCATGTTCCCCATTCCCAGCAGATCCCTTTCCCCATATTCCCTGTTCCCAGCAGATCCCTTTCCCCACGTTCCCCATTCCCCACGTTCCCAGCAGATCCCTTTCCCCACGTTCCCCATTCCCAGCAGATCCCTTTCTCATGTTTCTGTTCCCAAACACACACACATGCCCACAGCAGCACTCCCTCCTGTCCCAGCACTACAGGGTTTGCAAAGGTGCCACCAAACTGCATTTTCCTGCCAAACTCCTATTTTTAACCCAAAGGATGTGTCTCAGAGGACAGGACAGAGGGGCTCTTAGCTCAATTCCCAGCCCCAGAATGCTGAGCAAGCCCTGTCCCACAACTGGCAGTACCAAGGGGGACCTTACTGCCCTGGTGTTCCTGTGACATGAATGATGTGATGGGAGAGTGTCAGAGCCATGAACCAGGCTCTGCCAAGCCCTCTGGCACCAGTGGAACTCATGCAGTGACACAGACCTGCTGGAGAGCCCTTCTGCTGGCTCAGCTACCCTACAAGGAACAGCTGCACTGGCCACTGTTCATGTTTCAATCCACGGCCCACAGGTGACGTCCCACTGAAATGTAAGTGAGCATTGCAAAGTGAAACCATCTGAGAATTTACCATCATTGGCAGCCAGAGAAGGACTTTGGTCAGTGCCAGGATCAGCGAGAATCGTTTCTGGGCCAAGCCCACGGTGGAGCTCCTGCTCCGGGTGCTGCTCCCAACCGCGCCCTTCCCAAGCACCACCTCCGAGGCCTGGGAGGGCTCCGGGGCTCTGTGCGCAGGGTCCAGCAGCGGCAGCCGAGGGGCCCCGCAGCCGCACGGAGCCCCGGGGCAGCTGCAGCTTGCAGAGCCCTGCGGGTGCCCGGTGTGCAGCCCCCGGGGCTCACCTGAGCACAGCAGCTGCAGCGATAGGGGCACGGCCAGCGCTGCCAGCAGGGAGAGGCACAGCGAGTACACAGCCAGCACCAACAGCGTGTGGGAGCTGCCGCAGTCCCCAAAGCAGCCCCAGGACGTGGGGATGTACCTGCCCCAGCCACAGAGAGGCAAAGTGCACAGCAGCAGGCTGACGGTCCAGATGGCGAGGATGGCCCATGCCACACTCACACGGCGCCTGGAGGAGCTGCAGTTCAGTGTCCTGGGCGTGCTGAGGGTGTAGAAGTTGTAGGAAACTATAAGAGACCCTTTCAGGTTGCTAGAAATGCCCTGGAATAAATACAAAAACGCGGAGGTGGTGCACAGAGGCTGGGGGAGGACTTCACTTGACCACTGCATGAGCATGAAAATAATCACTGGCACGATGCTGATCAGATCATCTGCAGCCACAGAAGTCACAATCCAGGAAACCGTGCTTTTGGTCTGCAGCTTCAGCAGGGAAACCAGTGAATAAATGCTGCCCAGAAGGGCTGGGAGTGCAATGGCAAGAGTCAAGCAGAACAGAAAGACATTCCAAGTTCTCTGCTCACTGGGCTTGTCCAGAATGCTGTGATGATCAGTCGAGAAGCTCGTCCCATTGAGTGACAAATTACCAGGAGTCACCGACATTGTCCTGGGCATGTTTTCCTTTGCCTTCTCACTGATTCTGCAAATTTTCACCAGCTGAAACCAGAATTGTCAGCTCCACATCGCAAGTTTCTTTGTTTTCCTAGACTCTCTTCTGTGGCATCTGATGAATAAATATTCAGGTGGCAGCACCCCAAATGAGCAGAACTCATGCTGTCAAGAAGCCAGGCAACAATGAAGCAGCAAAGGTGCTGAAAAGAAATGGAATTCTTCAAGATCGTTCCGGTGCTGTCAGATGATGAACTGGGGCTGCTCGGGTGTCAGCATGCCGCTCCCCGTGCCGGATGCGGGGGCAGCCGTGCCCGGGCTGGGGCAGCCGGAGCAGCATCGGGAGAGGCTGCGGAGCTGCCGGAGCTGCGGCGGGAGGAGCGGTGCCGGCAGGATGGAGCGGGAGCAGCGATGCTCCAGCCCGGCAGGATGGAGCGGCAGCAGCCGTGCCGGGAGCAGCCGTGCCCGCAGGATGGAGCGGGAGGAGCCCGAGGATGGAGCGGCAGCAGGGACGATGCCAGCCCGGCCCCTCCCGGCTGAGCGGCAGCATCAGTGTCCCCGCCAAGCCACACCTCCGCCGAGCGCTGCCGGCTGATGGCAGCCCGGGATATCAGACCAGGATGGCAGCCCAGGATGCCACTGTCCAGGATGGCAGCCCAGGATGTCACTGCCAAGGTTATCAGCCCAGGATGTCAGCCCGGGATATCAGTGAGGTCACACCTGGCACTGAACAAACCCAGCCATGCCACACTGCTCAGGAACCACTCCTGCTGTGGAGGCTCCAAAATGTCTGTGGCATGTTGGAGAAAAAGCCAATGCTGTGCAGTCTGTGACAGCACACCACGGTGGGAGACTGCACAGGGAGGGTTAAACACAGAATCCAAACTGCTGAGGAAACAGCTATCCCTTTCTGAAGGGAGGGAATAAAATAGAAGAGGGCATATGCTTGGAGTGACCCAGCTGTGACCCCCATCTGGAAGCAGCAGAAAATCAGCTGTGTACATGGGACCTTCTCCAGTAATGATAAAATTGATGGCTGCAAGAGCCATGTGTAAAGCTGCACATTTCCCTGCCTGCTGTGCATTCCCAGGAGCTGTCCCACGGGTTGTCTCAGCCCCTCATTGCTCCATCTTTACTTCCCCATCACCTTCTCTCCCACCCAGCTCCAAGGAAGGCAGGGGGAGCAGATTGGGAAATTCAGCCCCAGGAGTGTGATCAAAATGAGTTTTAACAACAGATTCAAAGCTCTGGAATCAAATTCTGCCTCTAGAGAACCAGGAGATGTGTAAGAACACTGCTGGTTAGCACTGCTCTTACCTACACCCTGCATTTGATGGGGAACCTTCAGCCCAGGCTCCAGGGCTGCCCCCAGCTGTAATTCCTGGGAATCTGTGCCTTGGGAAGCGCCCTGGCAGGGTCAGAGTCCCACCTGTGTGCGGAAGGGATGCTCAGGGGAGGAACACCTGACAAGGCAGAGCTCTGCACCCTGATCAGGAGGTGTCAGATTGGGAACATGTGGAATATTATATATAATACAATATATACAAGACAAAGCTCTGCATCCTGATTAGGAGGTGCGAGACTGGGAACATGTGGAATACTGAAAGATCTATCCAGAAAGGAAGTGCAGAGCTATGGCACTGACATCAACTATTTATTAATTATTCCAGTCAAGAGAAAGAACTCATGAATACTTTAATGAGATTGTGAGGGGAAACGTCCCAAAGACGATAAAATCACACTTGGCAAACAGCCTTTCAGCTGCAGGGACAGTTCCAGCCTCTCTGATGTGTGGTTTCTGACTCAGATTGTGACAGACTGCAGGAGCCAGGCTGGGTGCCAGCCCAGGCTGGACAGAGCGTGTCAGCATGGAAAGCCCTGCCACAAACACCTTCCTTCACCAGCCTAGATGGAAACCATGGCTCACTGCCCCAGAGACGAAGGTTTCAGAGAAAGATTAAAGAAATCATGCTTGGGAAGAAGGCAGAGTGTTTTCAAACACTGAATCTTTTCAATTCATGTGTTTATCTTATTCCCTGGGGCTGATGACAGGCTGGGCTCTGTGCTCACAGGGGAGTGGAGTCCATCAGTGTCACTGTTGGTAAAGCAGTGTCCCCATCCCTGGGACACCCAGCTGCTCCTGGGGACACCCAGCTCCTCCTGGGAGCATCACCTGGGGACCAGGAGGGACCTGGGAGCTCTGTCCTGCCCAGGCACAGGCAGGGAGCAGATCTGGCAGCACAGAGCTCTGCGCTGCTCTGTTGGAGTGTTGGGGGGTGGGACAGTGGGGACAGACGGAGACAGAGATCTCTGCAGTGAGGTCTGGGATTTGGGGTTCATTGCACAGGGCCTGGGTGCAGGGCCCTGCTGGGATTTGGGGTTCATTGCAAAGGGCCTGGGTGCAGGGCCCTGCTGGGATTTGGGGTTTATTACAAAGGGCCTGGGTGCAGGGCCCTGCTGGGAGCTGCAGCCAAAGCTGGAGCAGGCCCGAGAGAAGAGAGGGAAGAGAGGATGAGAGGGTGAGGAAGTAAAAAAGGCAAGAGAGCCAAAGCATAAGAGAGTAAAAAAGGTAAGAGAGTAAGAGGGACAAGAGCTAAGAGAGTAAAGTTCCTGTTCCAATACAATAAATCTTCTTCTGTGTTGAATATTCTGATTCTCACTAACCAGTCTAGTACAATACACAAATCCTACAGCATTTACACATGGCCTATAAGAATCATCACATTACCATCCTGTGTTACATTTTAAACCCTAAAAACTCCTCTTTGGGCCCCTTCTGCCAAGCTGCAGGGTCTGCTCTGATCCTTGGAACTGCCTGCAAGCAGAGGGTGTTGTTCCATCAAAAGGGGATCACCTTCAGCCAGCCACACCATTGTTTTCCAGTTGTTCAGTAACTGAGGGATCTCAAAGCTTGCTTTCATTTCAATCTCACTTACAGTCTCCATATTCACAAAATCTTTTGCCAGACAATCATATTTATAAGGCTTTCCTTGTTCCATCTTCCCAGCATCGCTCCCCACAGCCCGGCTGCTGCTCTGGTTGATTTTATTTTATCAAACATTTCCCACAGCCACGAGCAGGCAGGGCTCCCATCAGGCTGGGTTTGTGCAGAGCCAGCCTGGCTGGGGCTCAGAGAGCTGAGAGCTGAGCATCAGCAGCCCCTTCCTTACACAGCCTTTGCTCTGCAGAACATGTACTTATGAAATATGCATGTGCTCAGGGGTGATTAGGATGCAATTCCTCATTTTGATTAAAATGCTGCTTCCTTTATGTTTACTGAGCCTCACAAGACTGCCTGATTTGTATGCTCGCATTGTATTTTCGTGAAGTCTTTTTACAAACTAAATTTAACTTCACTGCTATGTGTGCAAAAATGAATGCAAATATGCAACTTTCTTTAGCTTACAGTTGCTAACCTGAGAGATAAAGTGTTAAATCCAAGCCCAAAATGATGGCTTTACTTCTGGGGTGAGGTGCTGGGGTGCTGGCATTATTTTTAATCATTAATTTTATTCAGGAACCCTTTTTTTCCTAGGATTACATACCCAGATGCTGCCAGATGCATTGGGCCTGGAAAAACAGGTTACTGTTAGACCCTGAGCCTAAATTAGAGAATCCCATTAAAAGCCTTTACTGCTAGAATTCCTGAAGTTGTTAGGATCTGCAAAAAATTTCCTAGTCTAGAGAAAATTGAAACTCATTTGGAGCAAGCTGCATGAGATGGCAAAATGGGCCTTTCTTTCTCACAAATGGCAGAAAACAAGCCCTAGAGGACAGAAAAGAGATTTGTTTCATAGGGAAAGGTGCAGTAATTTTGTTTTCCTGTCCATTTTACCAGTGCTTTTATTACAGATTTTGTATTACTCACTCCTGTGCCAGCACTCCACCAGGGCCTGACATCCATAGCACAGTTCTGGAATTGAGCTGGCTCCTGAATCAGATTCTGTTATTATTTTAATGTCTCGTATATCAGTGCCTCTGAAAGACCTGCCAGAAGCCTTTCCACAGTGAGCACTGGTCCTTGAGCCCCTAACAGTGTCCTCTCTGCTCTCCTATTTTGAGACAGTACATTTCCCATTTCCTTGCCAATGCCCAGCCTCCCTTCAGTCCTCAATTTCAATTAAACTGAACAAAGATCTTAAGGCAGTGCTCTGGTACCACTCACTGGGTATCTCTAACCTTCAGCAACAGGGAAAACTGGGAGCTGGTCAAGTCTGGCAGAGCTCCCTGTTCAATGAGAACACGGCTCCAAAACCCCCAAATCTGTTCAAACTGAATCCTTCACACAAGAAAACGTCTGCCAGTGCCAGGATCCTTCCACTCCATCTTGTCTGCTGATAAGGAAACTCATGGCAGTGACTGTGTGATTTCATTCACCACTCTTCAGTGAAATATTAATGAGCTTTTTCCACTCTCCTCTGCTTCTCAGAAGTGTTCCAGCCTTTATCTCCTGCCAGATTTGAATGAGGACAACAGCAAAGGTCACCATGACAATGGTAACTGTGAACTGCTTGAGCACAGGATGCATTTATCCCTGAGCATTGCCAAGGCCACTTACAGATGTAGTAGGAATCCTAAACGCCTGCTTATCCTCCACTGAAAACATTTCAATCAGATGGCAAATGATGAGCAGGGCAGCAGCTCCCTGTGGGGTTCCTTGGGCACTCGGTGCCAGTGCAGCACTGCAGCCACGAGCAGACAGTGAACACTGGTCTGTACAAATGTATAAATTGGGCTGTACAAATGTATAAATTGGTCTGTATAAATGTCACAAGTACACAATGAACATTGGTCTGTATAAACGTGTAAATTTATACATTTGCACAGACCAATTTATACATTTATATAGGCCAATTTATACATTTGCACAGACCAATTTATACATTTATACAGACCAGTGTTTATTGTCTGCTCGTGGCAGACATTTACACAGACTAATTTATACATTTGCACAGACCAATTTATACATTTGCACAGACCAGTGTTCACTGTCAGCAGAGCTCTGGAGGAGCAGGGGTCCCTCCTGTGGGGTTCTGGCCAGCAGCTGCCTCAGCCTGGCCTCAGTGGGACATGGACATCCCCAGAGCTGCCCTCCAAGGGTCTGCACACAGGGAGGAGCTGCTGCCCAGCCCTGCACCTCACCCTGCTCCCCCCTGCCCAGCACAGCCCATTTCCACAATGTGCTAAGAAAAACTGAAAGAGAGATCCTTCACTCCTTTACTGTGCTCCCAGGAGAAAACCCACCCTGCCTTTGAAAACTGCATTCTCCAAGCTCAACAATAAAATGACTGTCCTTACATCAAGGATAGGAAACAATGAAGCCATTTCCATGGAAATTCCCTTCTTTCCTTGCTGTTCAAGGGTGCTGGATGGCAGCAGGCAAGGGAGTCTCTCTACATCACCAAAACGCCAAGGAGGGCTTGGGTTAGGGTAGGAACAATAGAGGAGGAGATTTTTACTCCTTCTTAACCTCCTCCACACCCATTTTCCCATAATGGATCGTTTTTTGTGATCTGTTTCCAGATCAGATGCACTCGGGGTGAGCACAGCCAGAGCTGCCATGGGCACACGAGGGCACTGCCACGAGGGGACAGACATTGATGGCAGGGACAGGGGACAGACAGACACCAATGGCAGGGACAGGGGACAGACTGTGTTGGCAGGGACAGGGGACAGACACCAATGGCAGGCACAGGGGCTGCCTGAAGCCACAGCTTCTGCATGGGAATGGGATCCCCTGGACCAGGACTGTGCCATCAGAAGTCAGCATTTCCACCCCAGGCCACTGGAGGAGAAGTGTTACAGATCTCTGTCACCTCTGGCAGTCACAGCCATTGATGAATGCAGACCCCGGAGCACCTTCCCAGGCAGGAATCCCTTCCCTGTCCATCACAAACAGCAAAGGAAGGAGCTCCCGGGGCTGTCTCCTGAACCACAGCCCGTTCAGACAGCCCCAGAGCCCACTGCAGCTCACTCCAGCGCTCAGAACAAGCTGGCTGCTCTAAATGGGACATTGTAGAACATAATGAACTTCCATTATTCATTCTCACTCTGAAATCTGCCTGAACATCTGTGCTTGTTGGGATTTCAAGTGGGATTGTTCAGACAAAATTACAGAAGAATTTGCAGTGTGTGAGAGGAGGTTCTGGTATGATCAAAGGAAGAAAATCAAAGCTTTACAGGGCCTCACATGACAACAATGAAGAAGCTGAACTTTCATTCTGCTCATATGCACCTCATTTGCTGCTTTTGTGACTGCTCAGGTCTGCCCAGTTAATGGCTCCTCATTTTCACCTCTGTAGAACTTCCCTGAGTTCAGAAAGGGAGGCTGACATCACAGGTTAAACCAGAACAATTACAGAAGCATTGATCTCATCACATACAGCCCCCTCTGCCAAAAGCTGGGCTGGGCAGACAGCACTGGGCTGCACTTATGCCTTGTGCAGCCCTGATGGATGCAGTTCAGTCCTTCCTCACAATCCTGAGCAGCTTTTGTTCTATTTTTACCTCCTCAAACACGGGATAATGTCCCTGAAAGCAGAGTGAGAACATCAAAACAAATTCTGGAGCCAAAGTTCAGCCCCTGGAGTCAAGGCACCCAATCTCTGACACAGCTCCCAGAGCAGGCAGCAGTGCCAGAAGTGGCTCCCAGACCCAAACCTTGCTCTGCTAAAGCCTGGAGCAATCACTCCAAAACCTGCATCCTGTCGGAGATATCACACTGCTAAAGGATTCCAGGGAAGTGGAGCCAACATTCCTGCAGCCAAGGAAAGGCTTCCTCTCAGGAAAACAGTTGGAGATAGTCTTGAACTAATTATAACAGAATTTGGAAGAGGCCCTGAGACTTTCCAAAATAGGGAAATCCTTACTACTTAACTGAATTTATTTAGGAAATAATAAATAAACACCCCCCCCCCCCCAAGAAATTAAGGACAAAGCAAGTTGTAATTGGGACTACTGAAGGATTTCCCCCTCTGAAACTGGAAACTTCTGAGGAGTTGCTGTCAGTGCATGAGCTGGTGCCAGGCTCTGGCACTGCTCAGCTCTCTCTTCCAACAGAGGGAGAAGGGACACAGGAGAATGGGCATCCAGGAAAGTGGGGAATGGACACCCAGGAAAGGGGAGAATGGACACCCAGGAAGGTGGAGAATGGACATGTAGGAAAGGGGAGAATGGGCATCCAGGAAAGTGGCTCAGGTGTGACAAGAACCACCACATTGTTTGGATTCCTGTCCCAGCTTGGTGCTGATGGGCATCAGGTTATTGCAACATCTCTCCTTGTCCTTATTCATTGCCAGGACTCCTGGCACAGAATAGGGACCCATTTGCCAGCTTGCATTTCTGGTTTGTTTTTCCATCTTGCTTAATTACCTGTAAATTTATACTGGTGATACAACTTATCCACTCTAAATATCTCTGTTCCTGCTCAGCTGCCTGGAGCAGAAAGCCTGGCACCAGAAATATGCAAGATAACTGCATGTACAAATCAAAATAAATAGATATGAGTCACAAAAAGCACAGCTCTTGCTCACATGCCTGCACTAACAAAACCAAGTTCTGCCTTCAGTCACCCTCCAAAGGGGTGAAGAAGTGACAGCTGAGGTTCAGACACAGCACCACTGGAGATGACGGAGTTCACACCCATTTTCATGGTGAAGTGGTAAAATATGGATGTTCCATGGAGAAGCTTCACTCCACAGGCCTGGAGTGCAGGAATGACTGAAAAATGACAAGGGGGAATTGAGCTAAAGGAGCTGCTCCCATCAGCTGGCTGGGCCAAGCAGGATGCTGCTCACACACACACACACACCAACCCAGGGACATGGAAACAGGGAGTGCCACCTGGAACTGTGGCAGCTGATGGTGGGAATGCCCAGAACCCGTCTCCCAAGGGTGAGCAGGGCTGGGGACACGCAGGAGGGAGGCAGGGTGGCAGCAGAGCCCAGGCTGCCCTCTGTACCCACTCACTGCCACACTGGGCCCACACCGACAGCACGGCCGTGCTCCCTCCTGTCAGAGCTCATTACAGAACAAATCAGGCGCTGTCCCTTCCTCACTGAGCTGCAATCACTGCTGATCACCAGCCCATTGAACTCCGTGGAATTACTGAAGTGCTGCCTCTGGAATTAGTGCAGTTAGCAGCATGGCTGATGGAGAGTGCTTTCAGTCACTTCACCACACACTTCTCATGTTCAGCTTTATAGAATGGAATAAAAATGGCATTTTGACACGGTGTGGAGTGGAATACCTTCTTTCTCAGTGTCTGCTCAGTTCAAGTATTTCCTCTGTGTATTTTCTGGAGGGGGTGTTTGATCATGATTTTCCTGCACATTTTCCTGCTCTTCAGCAGTGAATCAGCAGCTGGAATGCCACAGAAGGGGAGCAGCAATCGCAGCAAACACTAATGGTGCTTTAAAGGACTGCTGATAAACACACACAGTGTGAAAAACCTCCTTTGAACCAAAGGAACTGCACTAAGGACAGAGCAGCTCCTGTGGGTTTTTCAGACACCCATTTTTTTTCAGATATGCCACCAGTGCCCACGCCAGGACCCAGAGAAAGGGCCTGGAAGCATTCAAGTGTTTCTCATAAAATCATATTCGTCTGTACACACAAATTTAAAATTTCGTGTAGTGAATATACCTTCTATAACAATTAAGTTCATACTATGGCTGAGAGCAGAAAAACAGAAGCAAATAGAAAAAATAAGGTACGATAACACCAAAGCAAAAATCTACATATTCCTTACAAGTGCATTGATGTGAGCTTGAAATATAAAAGGGGAAATTTATTGTGCAAATTACTTTTGAAGCCTTAGAGACATTAAACTAATGCCCCTAAATATCAACATTAAAGGGAATTTTATGAAGAACTAGGTTCTTTCCCTGTGCATAAGGAGAAACTTATTTTGAGGTAAGAACTCTGCTCTGTCGATAATTATTATTATTATTAAAATATAATTGTTATTATTAATCACATCTCCATTTTTTATAGACTTTAAAGTCATAGAATCACAGAATGGTTTGGGCTGGGAGGAACCCTGGGGATGTTCCTGCAGCAGAGGGAGCTGCAGCTCCGCATCTGCGCCGCATCTGTACTGCACCTGCACCCTGCAGGGACCCGCAATTCCACCGCATCCTCACCCAGAGGGGCCCGGCCCGGGCAGCCCCCGCTGCTCGCAGTGCGGTGCAGCACAGCCCGGGGGTGTTCCTGCAGCAGAGGGAGCTGCAGCCCCGCATTTCCATCGCGTTCCCATCGCGCTCCCACCGCATCCGCGCCCGCAGGCAGCAGGGACCCGGCCCAGCCCGGCACAGCCCGCAGGGGCCGGGCAGGGTGAGCCGGGCCAGGACAGCCCGGTGCCCCGGACCCGGCCCGGAGGAGGCTCTGGGCAGGTGAAACTCGGGGTTTTTCCATCCCTCGGGGCGCTCCTGGCCAGGACAGCCCGGCAGTGAGCAGGGCATCCCCGGGTCCCAGGGCAGAGAACAGCGGCCGAAGTAAAGCAAGCAGCCACTTATTTACTGCCCAACACCCAGTGACACCCGCCTAACTCTTCCTGCTCTCTGTATCTCTCCCTTTGAGGCAATTTCTGTCTCTCCTGTCACAGCCCAGCCCCGGCTGCTGCTGCTGCTGCACTGGAGCTGCTCCAAAGGGCACCTTCTGTGCCCTGCCAGACACTTCTGTGAGCTCCAGACATGGCAGAGTGGCAAAACAAAGAATTTGAGCATCTCTTCCAGGGCCTGGCTCCAACTGTTCTTTGTGGGTCACCCCAAGTGTCTAACATGACCCGTGGGGTTTGCACAATCCTGTACACTCGGTATCCTCCCTGAGTCCTGATGGCATTCAGGCAGGACCTGAGCTTCACCCCAACTCTGCTGGACCTGAATATTCAAAGTAACAAAAATCAAACTTATACAAGACTGGTACAGGGTGAACAAAGAATCTAATTCCTCAGAGCCTCATTATACATAGTTAGGTAAAGAAGAAATCCGTAGGAATGGAATGAGAAAATTAAGGACTGCACACAAATGCTGAAGAGCCTAATCAAAGTTTTTTTTCATGTTCTTATAGGAAGGATGACTAACTGGAAGATACAGTGCCTGTGCCTTCCCTTTCAGTCACTTTATCAGTAAAAATGTGCCCCTCAGCCTGTTTTCTGCATCCCCAGCTAAGGAGACCATGGACTGAGGTTCCAGCCCAGCCCTGAGGGCCAGGAGGAAGGGCTGAGCTCCTCCCTGCCGGCTGTGCATCAGGGTGGCACTGTGGCACAGCTGTGCTCTCACCAGTGAACCCTTCCTGTCGCCAGCCCTGCCCACAGGGCAGCCCTTCAGGGAGCTCTGGAGTTCACACATTTGCTCTCAGTCCTGCTGCTGCTTGTGAGCTGGCCCGAGTGGGTTTGTGGGGCTGGCAGGGCAAGGTCTGGCTGCAGGAGGGTTTCCTTCTGTTCCACTGTGGCATTCCTACTGATCCCCCACAGCAAGAGCGAAACAAAACCAATCTGTGAGGCTGATTCTTAGAACTCCCTCTCAGCTGAGTGAGAGGTGCTGTGGATGCAGGGCCTGGGGGCAGCTGGGGGAGTTCAGCCATATAAAAAGTGTTTGTTGTCAATGCACTCCCCTTTGTTCCAGGAGAACAGTGCCCTGAAGGATCTCCCTTCCCTCCCCATGGCCAAAATGAAGTGTGAACAAGACCTGAAATAAGCCTGGATAGCAGAGAAGACTTCTTTGAAATCCACATTTCCTGTGGACTTTTTGTTTGTTCCACAGCACACTGTAGTGTTATAGTGCATGGAAAGGACTCAGCAGGAGCAGTAACACAGACAAAGGCTTCATAAGGAAATAAAAACCCTCTTTGTGAAATACCTCTGCCCTCTGGAGAGCTGCAGTACCTGCCCCTGGGGTTCAGTCAGCATTTCTCTTGTCTAATCTCCACATGATGATCTCACATAGCCCTTAGTGACTCAGTGTGTTTATTATTTCTAACAGGCAATATTACAGTCTCTCACCTACTTTTAGGCCCTTATGTTACCTTTTTCACATTTCATTACAGCAACAAGCAATCATTTCTAATAAAACATGGTAAATTTCTGTATGTGCTTCTACCCAGTCCTAAAAGAATGCCAAAGCACTGACAAGGGCTTGAAGAGATTGAAAAGGATGAGAAAATATCCAAAGACTCTGCATCTTTGATCTCAAATGATATTCTAAGCTGTGTTATTAAATTAAGTCTAGCTTAAATGTCAAATATATGAATTGGAGCTAGGTTAATGTATAGATTGAAAACATTTCCTAGAAATTCTCTTTCTGTGCGTTTTGTGCTAAGTAATTAAAGCCCACCCAGACTCTGAGGCAATAGACAATCCCTCCTCATTTGCAGCAGTCACCACCCAGGGAAGTTCTCTGAATTATTTGCAGAGCATCAGTGGTTCATGGGCACTTCCAGGGGGTCTGAGGAGTTGTCCTTGTCCTTGTTGAGTATTTCCCAGTTTTCAGCAAAAAAAGCAATCCCTGGGAGCTTTCAGGAATTTTTGGGAACACTTCAGACCTCCCTACTCGTACTGGCTCCAAGTCCTTCTCTCTGATGTGTTTCTCACGTGGGGATTTATTTACACTGAAATTTGCTGTTTCAGGAGAAGCAGCACACACAGGATTGCATCCCCTGTGCAGATGGGAGCAGCTGGAGCTGAAACCAGCACAGGAGACCCAGAAGTGCTGCTGAGCACAAACCCTGCAGGCAGAAATAAAGAGCAGAGGCAGATGAGGGGAGAGGAGCTGCACACCCCTGTTCCAGGATTAAACTCCCTCTCACCCAGGGGCATGGCTGTGCCACCCAACACCACACTGCCCAGGAAGGGCAAAGGAGAGAAAGCAGCACAGTGACACCTATGGAGGAAACCACGTCTCCGAGCCCTTTCCCAGGGGTGTCACACCAGGAGGGGCTGCAGGAGGGCAGGTCAGCCTGGTCAGACACTCGAGTGAGCTTTCCCAGGAGGGACGCCTTGGAAAAAGGAATTCTGGCAAATCTCCATGTGGAAATCAATTCAGACGCAAAGGCTCTGGCTTGACAGTGTCATCCAGCTCCCTGCAGTCATTCCCACAGCCCCACAGGGAGGTGACAGGAGGCCCTAAAGGCCAGGGGACAGAACTGTAATCCCTCTCTTCTCTTACCTCTTTGCTGCTCCAGCCAGCAGGTAACACTGAGTTCTCTTTTTGACCCTTCCCAAACCAGATTCTACCTGCCTTTCCCCTGAGCTCCAAGCCCTGGTGTGTGAAGAACAAAAGCAATGTAAACCACATGGTCAATGCTCCCTGCAATCCCTCACACAGCCCCAGAGTGTCTCAGGAGTCACAGGCACCCGTGCAGTTTGGCTCAGGCAGAGCAGATCTCTGTCTGTGTGCATGCACACTGCAGGAGTTTTTACGGCAGATTTTCACTCATTTTTTCTCACAGGATTCCGTGGGAGTCTGACTGAATCAGGCATGAACAAGGGCTGGATCAAAACCTCAGGACCTGCTTCACTGGACACTTAGGATGCAGAGTAATCCCAGAGTGAACAAGGTCAGTTTTCAGTGGAGGCTCACAGACTGACTCACTGGAGGAGGTTTTCTCACCTTCCTGATATTTCTAGAGCTCAGTCTTTCAGGCCTGTCTGTGACACAGCTCATCTGGAAAAGTGTCCTCAGGTTCTGGTCATCCTTCACAGAACAGAACTGACTCTGCTTGCCCCTTCTCTGTAACTGCATGGACACACCAGCTGGGACATTACAAGCTCAAACAGGCAACCTCTGCATTAATGAAGATCTGTGGTTCTGTGTCTATCATCCCTGGCTACCAGAACTTGCAGGCATTAATTCCTTCCTGGCTGCAAGAAGAGAAAGCTCTGTAATCCTTTTATTATAATTGAATAATCCATCATTTCTTTAGCACTGCCCCACTGCTGCTGCCAACTAACACTTCTAAGAGGGAATATTGCCATTTGGAGCAGCTGGACGTGCATTTCTGTACAGGTGATGGGGAAGACAAGAATTGTGAGGGATCTCTTTTCTTTCCCCCCATAACCATCCTGGGTACCTGAGTTTATTCCCCACAGGGAATGAGAGCAGTGCTGGTCAGCCTTCCTCATTTTGAGCTGTCCATTGACAAAGCCTGGAAAATTGCTGATGACAAGCGTGTTATTTCCTGTTCTCTCACATTCTGACCAGCTTCAAGCGGGGCAGACACGAGGCTCAGTGATCTCCCCACGGCACAGACAGATCTTGTCTGTGTGCTGCTTTGTGCTGGGAGCCCAGCTCAGTGCCCACCTGGAAACAGCCACCAACATGAGGGCACTGTGCCCTCCTGTGCAGGCAGTCCTGGCAGTGAAAGCCTCCTGTTCCTGTGGGGCTGCAGGTGCCCCACAGTGCCCCAGAGCAGGGCAGGGTCTGTCCCTCAGCACCCACAGCTCTGCAGCTGCAGCCTGGCCATTTACACGTGGCACTGCCCTGGATTGGATGTGCCCTGCAATGTGTGGCACTGCCCTGGATTGAACATGCCCAGCTGTGCAAAGCAATTCTCCTTCAGACACAGAGACACTCCTGCAGGAATGTGCACACACGTGGGAGCTGGAGCAGGAGAATGTGCATGCTCTGAAAACAGGGTGCCCTGGCTTTCCTTTGGGTTCTGCCTGTGGCAGCATGCCAGGATGGCTGTCCCTGGGCACAGCGGGCAGAGCTGCCACCCTGGCCCTGCCATGTGTCCCTGACATGGGCACAGCGGGCAGAGCTGCCACCCTGGCACTGCCATGTGTCCCTGGCACGGGCACAGCACCCCTGGGTGCTCACACACCCCACGTGTCTCAGCACAGACTGCTCAGGGTGTCACTAACACACCAAACAAGGCAATTCCAGCTCCATTTGCTCTTAACCTCTTAGAGGAAGTGTTGAGCACAATCTAGTAAGGGCTTAAGGCAGAGATTATAATAAGGACTAATAAGGGCTCTGAGCAGAGATTCCACCCAGACTCACAGCTCCAGCTCAGGCATGTGGAGTGGACTGGGAGGGGAACACTCACCAAAGCATGCTTCAAGTCCTCAGGGCTGGGAAATCAACATTTCTTTAGCATCAGCTTCTCCCCACTGTTTGCTAGAAGGAGGGAGAAGGAAAAGAAAAAGTAGAAGTTTGGGAATAATTCATTTGCAGTGAGCCCTGCTTAGACAAGTGCTCCTCCACCAACTCCTCTTTTAAATATTTCTGCTAATGGGATGCAGATACTTACACCTGTGAATTACAGAGGTAATTTGCACCCACTTAGAGCTCCGTTTTGGGGAGGTATAAAAATACCCCAATAACAGTAATCCAGTCCATTCCTTATAACCATTATCAGAAATGAAACTAGGAATTATTTTAGCTTCACTAATAACAGGAAAATCAGGCAGAAATGTGCCTTTGAACGTTCTGTGACAATCTTGTCTGCCACTAAATATATGAACACCTTTCCTGCAAAAGTTCTGCTGGCTTTTTCATCCTCCTGTCCCCTTCAGCCACCCCTTCACAAGAATGGGATGATGCTGGAAGGAAGCAAAGGGTCCCAGGGTTGTTCCAAGACGCCTCAGTGCTCAAGCTCACAGAGGCTGCATCCCTGCAGGGCTGATCCCCCATCAGGGGATGTCAGACCCATCCTGCACGTTCCCTCCACACTGAGCCTGGCACCACACTGCCCATAGACCTGGAGTATCAGGGATCCAGGGACACAGCAGTCAAAGGAAAGGGGCTAAACAACAGACTCCAGCACAAAAAGGCATTCGTGTCCTCCCCACCTGGGGACATTCTGTGTGGAAATCCTTTCTGATACAAGTGCTGCATAAACAGACAGCATTTAAACCTTGTAAGTGAACAAGCTCAAACTTTTCATAAAGAACTTTTCATGAAGAACTGCCAAGAGAACAAAAGATCTTTTTTTTTCCCCAGGAATTCTTCCACACACACTGGAACAACACTAAGACATTTTGGGAATGCTGCTCCCCCTGTAAAATTGGCTCTAGATTCTCCATGACAGGTAATTGTGGCAGGTAACAGAACAGATGACCTGAGATTGTCCAAACAGATTACAGTGAGCAGGAAAATGAAGGGGTTTGAAGGCAAGCCATTTGGATCATCCCTCTCTGCAGTTACAGCTGTCACACTCCACATGACAGCTACAACTTCAATTTCTTTCAGCTTGATTTGATCCTTGTGTGACAGTCCATCAAACTCAGGAGTCAATCCCAGAACTGCATCATAACTTTCCCTGAAATTCACAGAAATACAGATTCACAGGACATGGGGAAGGAAACGCAAATACAGATTCACGGGACAAGGAGAAGGAAACACAAACACAGATTCACAGGACAAGGAAAACCAAGAAAACTTCTCCCTTAGCACTCCTCATCAAGAGCCTCCCTGCATGCCAAGGATCCATGGCTTTAGTGTGGGGCAGTTTACACATCCTGGGAGAAGACCTGAGCTGTCTACAGGGTAGAGCTCCAGGCTCAGCTGGCTGCTCATGGGAGCCTCCACCTCCCCACACAGAACTATTCCAGGCATCCTGAGTAATTTCCTCTGTTTACCATGCCCAGGGCTTTCCTTATGCCAGGCAAAGGCTGCTGGGGTTTCTGGGGGTGTCCTGGCAGTGCCCCCATCCCTGGCAGTGCCCCCATCCCTGGCAGTGCCCCTATCCCAGGCAGTGCCCCCATCCCTGTCACAGCCCCAGGCAGTGCCCCCATCCCTGGCAGTGCCCCCATCCCTGGCAGCGCCCTCATCCCTGGCAGTGCCCCATCCCTGGTACATCCCCCATCCCTGGCAGTGCCCCCATCCCTGGCAGTGCCCCCATCCCTGGCACAGCCCCAGGCAGTGCCCTCATCCCTGGCAGTGCCCCATCCCTGGTACATCCCCCATCCCTGGTACATCCCCATCCCGGCAGTGCCCCCATCCAGGCAGTGCCCCCATCCCAGGCAGTGCCCCCATCCCTGGCACAGCCCCTGTCCCAGGTACATCCCCCATCCCTGGCAGTGCCCCCATCCTTGGCAGTGCCCCCATCCCTGGCACAGCCCCAGGCACAGCCCCATCCCTAGCAGTGCCCCTGGCCATGCTGGGACACTCTGAGCCCCTGCAGAGCACCCTGACACCTGGGCGAGCTCCCGGCACAGGGCTCCGGTTTCTGCCTCACCTGGGGCGCAGTTTGTGAGCAAATCCTTCCCACGTGCCTGGAGCAGGCTGGGGCTGTCAGTCATGGCACAATGGCAGTGCCTCAGCGTAATCACAGCCCTTCCATCAGCTGCTGCTCCGGGGGCTCCCACAATCCCACCCCTCTTCCTGGGGCTCCAGCCTCGCCCCTCCTGGCATTTCTGCCTGCGCTGGTTTACATCTGACCTTCCAAAATTCATCACTAAGCAAGCAAATCCAGTCATGTTACTGGACCATGCCAAGTGTGAAATAAAGGCACTAAAGGAATCAAACTTCATTTTAACCCAACATAAACAAATCTAAATTAAGAATTTTTATTATTGAAAAGCAGATGGGACAGTGAGGCAATACATGACCACTGCTACAATGCCTGATTTATAAAAAGGAAAATACTATTTCATCAAAATCCATTCTTCATAGTGATGAGTATATGAGATAACTAGGGCCCATTAAACCAAGTTATTCTCTTAAAATGTCCCATTGCAGTGATAGAAACTAGTGTAAATACAGTCTCTTACCGCAGGATAAACAAATAGACAATTTTAATTTCTTCTTTGTTCAGAAGTACATTAAATGCATCAACTTCATCTGCCACGATTCTATGTGTGGAAGTTGGAAGTTTTATGCAAATCAGGATTAATTCTCCTGGCAATAGCAGAGGGCCCCATTTCAGTGCCAGGGTGCCCCTGCCTGCTCAGAGGTGTGCTGAGGCTGCCCGAGCCACACAGGGCATTGTGCAACAGGGACACTGAACTTTCCCAGCCAGGCTGTGGCTCCTCACCCACTCTGCAGCAATGATCTCCCAGCGTTCTCCTAGAGCAGGAAATGGGTTAAACTGATGAGGTATTTTTAATGTGTGTTGACAAAGGTCCAGAGTGAATGTACAGTTACATTAGTTAAATTGGGACTGCTCTGCTCAGCCCCACTAGGAACGTCTTCCTCTTCTATTATTTAAAGCTTCTGGGTTTTTATGACATTTCCTTATGCAGAGAGAAGAAACACATCAGATGCAAATCTGCTGGGAAAATATTCCTGCATTTTCTGTACAATCACACTGAAGAAGCTGCGGAAATTTGTTTCATTTTCACACTGTCTTTACACTTAATTTGTACACAGCCCTTTTCTTTTCCAAATTCCACTGTAGGGCGCAAAGAGGAAAGGAAAAGCACATGTTTTACTCAGCTTGCACAGAGTACCCCTGCAGGGTGGGGATAACCAGTGACACCATTCCAGCCCCTGGTCTCAGGCCCACTGTGAGAGCAGAGAACAGCCTGGAAGGAAAACCCAAACTGAGATTATCCTTGGTGATAAAGTGTCTGTTGTCACCCAGAGGGACAGCATGCCGTGGGCCCTGTGGCCGGGGCAGGAAGGCAATAAAGCCACGTTCTGTCAGGTTTTGGGTTGGTAACCTGAGTCACTTGGATGCCACCAGGCTGCACCCCTGGCAAGGGGACGCTGCTCAAACCCAAACCCTCCTGTGCAGCAAACTGCCTGCACTGTCATTCCTGGCATCCTTCCACAGGGAATTTCCTTCCCTTCCTTGTCTTTGAGGGCAGAATTCAGCACTGATTGATCAGGCTGTGATTGCTTTTATTCATGTGAGCAATCTGCGCTCACTCCCACTCAGACCTGCTTGGCATGCTGGCTCAGCTGCACGTGGTGCCCCATTTTCCCCTCGATTCTAAAATATTCTGGGGTCATTTCTGGTGAACAACACTGTGGGGACTCTTTAGAGAGACCCCAATCCATATGGCAACTGGGCTTAAAATCATCTATAGGTGCAAGTTCCCTGGTGAAAGAATGCATCAGTCTTGTATTACAAACAGCCTGAACATAAACAGATTTCACTGTTATTGCTTTAGATAAAATCTTTCACCCCTTCCAAGGTTTTATATCATTTCACACTTATAGGAAAATGTCCCAAAAGCTTTTCAAATGGGATTCAGCCACAGCTGCTCTATCATAAATCTAGAGAATTAAAACGAGCAGTGAGACAGTTTGGCTAAACAACCTCTTAATTTCCTTCACGTGAGGCAGCTTGTATAAACAGGAACAGCAGCAGGGATGGGAGCTTGCTCAGGACATGGGAGTGGGGAGACAGGGAGAGCAAAGCACCAGGAAAGCAGCACTGGAGGGGCTGAAGGAGAACTGGGGTGCCAAGGAGAATTAGCCAAGTGTTTGGAGTCAGAGAGCTTGGGAGGGAAGGGGAACGTGCTCAGATCACCAGTGCCCAGCTATGGAAAGCTCCCTTTTTCCCGCTGGAGATCCCACTGGCACTGGGGAGACAGATCATCATAACCTGGCATCACCTGGGGGACTGCAGGAAGAACTCAGATTTTGCAATCAGAGAGCAAAGTTAGAAATTACCTTGCAGTTTTCCCAAATTAATCCCTCCACAATTTAAACAATTCTCTCCCTGAATCCTGGTTGAATTCCTCAATTTCTGACTCGACCCATGCAGGCACGCTGCCAGCCCAAGGAGGGTAAGTGACTGCTCAGTGCATTGCAGATTTTAGCAGCCACACCAATGAGCCTTCATGAACAGCAAATTCAGGATTAACACCAACCCCACATGTAACATGCACACACCCAGCATGCAAACTGCTCCTCATCTTGTACAGCCAGCCAAGCTGGCAAATGGCCATCCTTATACAAATACCAAATACCAGAAGAAAGGAAAAGAAGCAAGAATCCTACAGGTCTTACTTCTCACTCAATTAATCAGAACCACATAACAAAGACACTGTGGTTCATTACAGGGGAAAAAAATGTTATTCCTGATGGAAAACAACCAAATGGCAGCTAAACAATGAACTGTGGAGGAGAAGTGGGAAGAGTTTTCCTTCCTCCAGCTAGCATGGGCATTGGGTTTGCACTGCCAAGGTGCCCAGTGCTAGCCCAGAGCACAGCCCAGGGCTGGGGGAGCAGCTCTGCTCTCAGCTGGATCCTGTTCTGACAGCAGCAGCCCGTGGTGGCCCAGAGGGACACTGGAGCCATCCCAGCCAGCCTGGGAGGGTCTCCAGCTGCACTGGCTCTTCCAGGGACAGCTCCTTGGAGCCTTGAAAGAGTCAGTGTTATTTCAGCATGGAGCTCTTCCCTGTCAGATCAAATACAGCGATAGTATCAGCCTGTGCAGGTACAGCTCCAGGATTGTTCCTGCTCTCTCTTCAGATCTGGCATTTCTGTCCCAGCACTGCCATAACTGGTGCACGTGGCTGGAAGCTGGGAAGTCAATTGTGTGTTTTCCTTCTCCACAACGCCTCAAAGGCCTGGGAACAGAATGTCTCCCTCCTGCTGAAGCACACTGCACATATCAGCACCACTTTATGGGGTTCTACCTTCCCCTGGCAGTCCATAAAAGTGCCTGCCAAGTTCTGCTCTTGGATGGCCCTGGGGATGGCCCTGCTGTGCCTGAGGCAGAGCTCAGCCCCACTCACCCACGGCAAGGCACAGCCCTGAGAGGGGCTGGCAGGAAACGGGGAATGCACAGCCCACACAGGAGCCAGCCTGTGTGCCAGCATTGGCAGGCCTGGGCACAGCTGGGGGCACAGCTGGGGGAACAGCTGGGGAACAGCTGGGGGGATGAGGCTGCCACAGCCCACGGTGCCCACAGCAGCACTCTGTGCGTGTGCCATCAGGAATAACGGGATATGTGGGCTTGCACTGACCCCTTCCTTCCCCAAACCCCTGCTATTCCACAGCCAGGCCCCACCAGAGTCGTTTCCAGGCTGCTCAAGGGCAGCAGGAAAGGCCAGGGAGGGGAGACCTCGAGTGTGGCCTTTGACTGAGCTGCAGGTGAGCAGGAACAGGCCCTGGCACTGGGGCCCTGGGGCATTGGCAATGCCCCCTTACATTCCCAGGGACCCTGCTCCTCGGGAACACCATCCCTGCTCCAACACCCCTCATCTGCCCTCTCTGCTCTCTCCTCTCCCAGCTGTTCTCAGAAGGACTGCAAGCTGCCCTGGTGAGATTTTGGCAGCCTGAGCTCAGCCTGGCTATCCAGGCATTGTGGATGTGTGGCACCAAGTCTCTGCTGCACCTCTGGGCTTTGCTGCAGCCCCACAGCACAAACACAGTCCCATTCCTGCCTTTTCCCACTGTCTCTGCCACTGCAACCACGAGCTGCAGGGCCAGTTCCTAAGAAAGGCTGCTTTAAGATAAAACAAAATAAAAGACTCCCTCATTTTAAAGCAGAAGCACAAGGCCCCAAGCAAAAACATGCAACACAATTAAGTTGATTTGTGTATGGAAATGTGGTGAGCACATGAAAATGCAGCATATTTCTGTGCTGCCTTGGGCTTTGGACTTTATGGAAATACACTCCAATATATTAAACCCTATTTATCCTTTGAAAAACAAACCTCCATTATTAACTGTGCCCAAACTGAATAAATATGATTGTCCCATGCTAGCTGGATTGTCTATTTAAAAAAACCCCAAACTAACAGTTCATATCCACTTTATTAATATAACTGTCTCTTCAGCAGAATAAAGGAAAAAGGCAATGGCAGAGTCTCTTATGTTGACATGCACACAAATCAGCAAGTCACCAAGCAATGTCCATAATGCAGACAGGTTCTGCTTTCCAGACCAAACTGAGCACGAAACAGTGACCCAAACTGAGTGGGAAATCTCACTCCTGGGCTGCATTAAACCCAGATTCCTGATGGCAGGTTGGTTCTCACAATGGACAAAGGGCAGTTCCCTATGGAACAAGATGTTTCAGAGTGAGAACCTGGGGGAGTCTCCTTGCTCAGGGTCAGCCCCTGTAACCTCACACAGCTGCTGTGCCTCAGGGCTGAGCTTTGTGGGCACGTTGGTTCCACCACAGCAACAACTGCTGCTTCAAAAAACAGCAATAAAACTTTCAGAACTAAGACAGACAAAGCCCTGCAGCCCACAGGATTTTTGAGGCATTGGATCATGGTTCATTCTCCCACTCCTTCTGACTCCAAAGGAGCTTTATCAGTGACCTTGGCAGGTTATGCCAGCACTGAACACAGGACTGCAAACCCTGGAGGGTTCACTCACAGAACCTCTGCTCACTTCAGTTAGGAAGGATTTATAAAACACAACTTCTGTACAATGTTGCATCTGGATAGCTGCTGCTGCTTCTATTTTATAGCTCATCCACCTGATCAGTTTCTTTTCAATTTGCACATATAATCAGGGGTAAGAAAACTCCTCTTTTACCAACTCAGGCATGGCAGCACAGAATGTGACCCCACACCATGCATTTGCTAAGAGGCTTGCAGCACTGATGTGTGTCCCTGTGGAAGGAGACTGCAGGGATCAAATGAGAATTTGAACCCTGCAGGATCAAATTATTATAGCAGGAGAATCCTTTTCCTGCTATGATGGTGTTGCTGAGACCAAACCACAAAGAACAGGTGAACTCCAAGATCATCAGAATAAACTCCTGACAAACAATAATGAGATTCAAACTGAACCCTGTTAAACATAAATTAGAGCAGAGTGAAAGAGTAATATTGAATTAGCAGCAAGATTTGTGGGGCTATTTAAGACACTCAGTGTAAGTGTGATAAGTATCATAAGTTGTGATATTATGTTTAATTGAAATATATTTCTGTCAGCTGGACACAGTAAAAAGTTGAGTGTTTTGTTTGAAAGGGATAAAGTATGTGTTTGGTAGTTCAAGGAAATGAATACTTGCATCATCAGCCCCACCAGGACAGGTGTATATCCATCCTAATCCATCAGGACAGGTGTATATCCATCCCAGCCCCACCAGGACAGGTGTATATCCATCCTAATCCATCAGGACAGGTGTATATCCATCCCAGCCCCACCAGGACAGGCTGATCCATCCCAGCCCCACCAGGACAAGTGTATATCCATCCCAGCCCCACCAGGACAGGTGTATATCCATCCTAATGCACCAGGACAGGTGTATATCCATCCCAGGCCCATCAGGACAGGTTCTGATCCATCCCAGCCCCACCAGAACAGGTGCTCAGAGGTTCTGTCCCTGGAGGTTCCCTGGCCTCTGCAGCTTAGCACAAGACATCCAGGCCCAGATTTCCTTCCAGCTGGAAAGGTTTCCCAGCCCAGCCCAGGACAGAGCAGCTGTGTGGTCCCCAGATGGCCACCAGCGACACACCCTGTGCTCAGGGCCAGGTGATAAACCCAATCCAGCCCTGTGAGAGCTCTGTGGAGCTCACCCCCCTCACAGGGAAGAAGAGCAACAAAGACTTAGGTTTCAAATATTAAAAGCACAAAAATACCACAGTGGGCTGATATTTCAGGGCCAATTCAATGGCAGTGGGAAGGGCTCCAGGAGAAAATACAGCACAGATACTCGGGGTGCTGAAGCAGCGTCCCAGCTCCTGAGGAGAGCAGCCAGAGGACAGCACCATCCACAGAGCTCTGGGAGCTCTGAGAGCTCCGGGCTGTGCCCAGGCACAGAGCAGAGGAGCCCGGGCACAGCCTGGTCACCACAGCAAGGGCAGAGCTTGGTCCCTGTGCCCCAGTGTCCATCCCTGGTGAGCAGAGCTCCAGCTGCAGCTGCTCCCTGCTGCACAGGGAGAGTGAGGTTTCCTTATTGCTCAACAAAAGCTGCTCTGTTGGGACGCTGTGCTGGGGTTTGTGGTGCTCCTGCTGCCAAACACCTGCATTTATCCAGACACAAGTGCAAAAGAATCACAGTTTGTGATTTGTTTCTGCTGTCAGACACCAGCCCCAGCAAGGCACCCAGTGAAACTGCTCTGACATGACAGCATGGGAACTCCAACAAGGAATGCAGCTGTGCTGGATCAGCCCTAAAGGATCCTCTACAAAGGCACTGGCAGAGCCATTTCACCACTGCCATGAACCAAATCTGTACGAGCAAGCCCAGGGCTCTTAATCTGGATTTATGACTCTGCTACCAACTCCATAAACCATCTACAAGCACTTGAGTGGCTGGATTAAAGTCAGCTGTGTGGGAAAGAATGTGAGTCTGTCAACTCCAATGGAAGCAGGCCCACCTTGCACTGATCCTGCCCCTGACTCCGGAGAACCAACTGGAGCCTGGACACGCACACAGCACATGGAGCAGCTCCAGGTGTATTTTGGAGAGCTGGATGACTCAGCTGTTTCTCTCTAGAGGTCTCTTGGTTCTCCTCAGGAGTTTACAGATCCTTCCCCCAGGACCTGCAGGCTGGTCCCACCCTCCCTCCACAGCAGCATTGTATTCAGCTGGCACAGCCCCTGCCCAGGGGCTCCCGGAGCAGCTTGCCCTTAGGGATGCTGTGTCCTGCCTGCAGGATGAGGTGCTGTGGGTGCTGACAGCTTCCATTTCTGCGCTATCAGAGCAAACACAGCCCTGCTCCCTTCCATGGTGCCAGCTCTGGCTATCACCATTGCAATTGTTCTCTGTGCACGTTGTACTGCACCAGGGTTCTGCTTCACCTCTGTGTAACACAGCCAGCGTTTCTTTCCTTCCCCCACCGTGTCCTAAAATAACACTTTTTAAGCCCAATCCCTGTCATTGTGGGGGAAAGTGTGTATGGAAAATTATTATGTTGGGAACATGTATTTAAACAGCTGCCAAAAGCACACAATTTTAAAATAGTGAGAGCAAAGCAGAGCACTGTGGGGTCTGGCCAGAAGAAATCTTCACTCCAAAAAGCTTATTTCATATACACAGTAATTTTCCCAAATAAATAATGCCATAATGCTAATAATGTTTATGGGATGAGACGGATCTCTTCTGAATGCCAGCACAAAATTTAAATTAACTGACAAGAGGCATAATTTACCTTGAGTTCTCTTTATTAGGCACCACTGGCAGCTTCTCCTGAACTAGGAGGAATAACAATTAACTTCAGATGGAAATATGAAATCTAAATTACAGTTGCTAAACCTAAGAAGAGTAAGGAGAAGATTCTATTATAATAAGATATATTCAAATTACATACACAGCACCTTTAATTTGGGAGAGTGGGCTTGTTAGGAATGACAGAAATGTGGATAGAGAATGAAGTTTAGTATTTCTTTCTATTCCTCAAACAAGCAACACAAGACTGCACCTTATTTTCTCTCAGTGTTTATATACAGAAAATCCCAACAAGCTTCTCAGCTGTTAGATACAGGTACAACTTATCACCCATTCTACTGGGCCAGTTTCCACCCTAAATCTTCCAAGGGTTACTGCAGAGGACACCAGGAACTGTGCTTGAATCTCCAAGGGAGTGACAGCTCCTTCAGCTCTCACCCTGCCATCCATGATGAGGACTCCAAAAGCAGAGGAGAACTCCTCAGTTTGTATTACTGGATTATTTCAGCTGGGGAGCTGCATGACACCAATTCTGCCCCAAACCAACACCCCTTCTGCCCCAAACCAACACCCCTTCTGCCCCAAACCACCCCTCCTGCCCCAAACCAACATCCCTTCTGCCCCAAATCACCCCTGTCACAGACATCTGTTATGGAAAATCCTTTCCTTAGGATATTTTTCCTCCTGAGAAGCTGAGGGGCCTCAGGAACAAAATGCAAACATTGATTATCTGCTGCTGTGGAATGCAACAGGTGCATCTGGGATTGGTCTCATGTGGTTGTTTCTAATTAATGGCCAATCATAGTCAGCTGGCTTGGACTCTCTGGTCAGTCACAAGATTTTAGTATCATTCTATTTGTTTTCTATTCCTTTCAAGCCTTCTGATGAAATCCTTTCTTCTATTCTTTTAGTTCAGTTTTAACAGATCATTTACTTTTAATATAATATATATAATAAAATAATAAATCAGCCTTCTGAAACATGGAGTCAAGATTCCCATCTCTTCCCCCATTGGGGCTGCTGCAAATTCAACACACCCCTCCTGCTTACACATGTATTAGAGTGTTATTGGGAGACCAAGCTCCAAGCAGGACATGCTTTGAATCCTGGGCCTCACCCCAGATGTGCTGTGAGCCCTTGGGGGGCCTGGGGCACTCTGTGTCCCTCCTTCTGAGAAATGACTGCAATGTCACCGCCCAGGGGTGTCCCATAGCTGCCAGCTCCATTCCTGTGGCAGGGCTCCGTGTTCCACAGCAGCCCCTTCACCCCGGGCATTGTTCTCAGACAATTTCAAACATCTTCCCTTTGCACTCAGACAATGCCATGTCACTGTTCCCTCACCGTGCTCAGCCCACTTTGAGTTATGAGATTGCGTTTCTGCAGCTCACACGGGAAGGGGAATAAACAAAATAAAAATTCCTGGTAAGGACAGCAGCTGACTGATACAGAACCAGGCCCTCATGAAACCCATTACTCTGGAACACTTAAGGGGAGGAAAGAATTTATAAGACAGACTAATTTTTTTTCCAAAAGCATGTAAATAATTTATGAATTCAAGCTCTAATGGAAAGCAGGTGGGACCTGTGCTATAAATGGCTGCAGGTCCAGAAAACTGAAATGCTCACTGAATATACCTTGGTAGGTAACCACAGAGCCCTCTTCTTTAGAAAATACAAACCCCAGAATTGTTAATCTTTGTTTTGGCAGAGGATAATTCCAGCATGTAAAATTGCATCATCTCAAATACCACCTGGAAACAAATGGTGGAAGCATGTGCTGCATTAGAAACTGCTGTAACATTTCAAACATTCTTGTCCTGCTTCTTTGCACTGCAGGCCAGCAAAGAGCCCCGGCGAGAACATCTGGGCCAGCACAGAGCATGGCAGAAGCACAGGACAGACTCAGAGCCAGTCATGTCACACTGAACAGAGGCCAGTGCAGTGAGGCCAGCCCGTGTTCTCACCCTCAGAAATGCTGTTTGCAGTATTTTCGTGGGCACTCGGCCCCCAGGGACCCTGGAGGCAGCGGCAGCTGTAACCAAGGCAGAGGCTGTGACTGGCACTTCCTGGGGGAAGCTGAGTTGTAATAAACACATTCATTAATTTCCTCCATCAAAACCAGGCGTGTCACCCCCTCAGGTGCTTCTTTATTCAATCCTCTGGCACCCAAACCCTTTGAATTTAGCAAGTGGTCCAGCCAGGTAAACCTTAGAACTTCAGAAAAAACTTATTGAGAACTTTTGAGATTTCAGAGCTTCTCAATCTTCTGAGTTTGAGCTCAGGGAAAAAGAAAATCAGCAGTGACTGAGCCCTGCTCCTGAGCCCTACCACCAGCACAGAAATGTCACATTAGCTGGACCTGTATTCCCTCCTCACTGTGTTCTAAGCTTGCTGTATATCTCAGCTCAAACAAAAGAACTTCAGGTGCATCTCATTTTAAGGCTGATACAGAAAAAAAATTAATTATTATTATGTTGAAAAATCTGATTGTGCTTCTCCACCACAAGGTGAGACGAAAATTAAAAATAAAGTATCACTTGTCAGTATCTTTATAATAACTAAAGCTGGGAACTCTGAATGTATCTTAACAAAGCTGTGAACATCTTCGCAAACTGAAATTTCTAATCCCCTAAAATGCTGCAAGCAAAATGGTTCATTTTTAAATCCTCCAAAAATGTGGATTATTCCCTCTAATCTTTACTAAATCATATAAAAAATAATGAAAAACTAATTTGTTTTAATCACTCTTAGGAAAATCATCAGAGAAATCTCCTCCTCTAATCTCCTCATAAGTGCCATCTCCCCATAAGTGCATCAGCAAAGATTTGGTCACTGTCCAGGGGAGCCTCAGCCAAGTCACAATGACTGTGGAACATTTCAGTGCTGCTCTGACACAGCAAGGGTGTTCCAGGGAGCACAAGCTCATCAGAAAAACCCCAACAACCACATTTCAGTCTTGTCTCACACACCCTTCCTATTTTAATCCCATTCTAGCCAGGCACCTCATAGATACAGTACTTTTTATCAGCCCAGCAGTGCTAAAAGCTTCTTAAGAAACCAATACCTGCATCAGACAGGTGTAAAAAGCAACCTGTGAGATAAAAGGTAAAATATCTTTTCTTTACTGCTACCATATCAACGATGAATATCTGGATATCTGACATTAAGTTATCCCAGATGCAGCAGGGTGTTCCAGGAGTGTTTCAGAGCATAGGATACACCAGACCTGGGAAGACGCAGGAATAAATATTTACAAACACTCTTGTGAGTTTTGTTTTGGCTCAGCCATCAGAGCAGAACATTATTTACATAGTAAAAAGCAAGCTCCTATCTGTAAACAAAAACTAATGATCAGGGTGATAATACATGCTGAGGGCAGAGGATTTTTGTCTCAGGTAAAACAAATAAAACTCATAAAGATGAGAGCAGCCAGTCAGTGCAAAAGGAGGAATAGTGTCACACATCACACAGTGTGAACTGTGCCCAAAGCTAAAGAACAGCTGTAAATGATGCATGAACAGAGACAGCATTCACCTAAAACTGCCAAGAAAAGTCTGAATAAAATATAAGGACAAAAAAACCTGTCTATGAAGAAATTGTACACTGTAAATGGAAAGAGCTGAAATTTCACAGTGTAAGCACTCAGTTGATGCTGCATTTGGAATGTAAAGGGCACAGATGGGGCTTCCCCAGTGCAGGTAAACACTGCTGGGGGAGCTCAGGTGAGCAGGAGCTGCAGGTGCAGATGTGGAAATTCCTCCTCTCATGGGAGCTCAGGTGAGCAGGAGGAGCTGCAGGTGTGGAAATTCCTCCTCTCACCCAGAGCTCAGGTGAGTGGAAGCTGCAGGTGCAGGTGTGGGAATTCCTCCTCATTCTCTCACCCAGAGCTCAGGTGAGCAGGAGGAGCTGCAGGTGTGGAAATTCCTCCTCTCATGGGAGCCCAGGTGAGTGGGAGCTGCAGGTGTGGAAATTCCTCCTCTCATCTCCCACTGAGAGCTCAGGTGAGCAGCAGGAGCTGCAGGCACAGGTGTGGAAATCTGTCCCAGATTTGCCCCGCTGGGGATTCAGCCCAGGCGGAGCCCAGGGAGGGCAGGGCTGGGGCTGGGGCTGGGGCTGAGGATGATGATGATGATGATGATGATGATGATGATGATGATGATGATGATGATGATGCTCCCAGCAGTGAGCGCACCCACAGGGCTCTGCCTTCAGCAGCACACTCCCAAAGGGGGATTTCTACAAGGACAGACTTCAGAGCATTCCCAGTGCTCTAAATCACACACACAGGATAAAGAGAACAGAAGTGAGACAAGCTCAGCACACTGTGGGGGTGTTTAGTGTTTTATAGCCATTGTTTTGCACCATTCCCTTGCCTAAATCAAGAACAGCGGTGTCAGAAACAATTTTTTAAAGTATGAAAATAAACAAAATGATTGTACTAGTTGTGAGCATTGCTGAATGTTTTCCAGAGGAAGTCTTGCTGGACTGAAGGTCAAACTCTAACTATAACAGTGGTCTAAGACAAGAACAACTTAAAAGTCCATGAAGACATGTGGAAATTACATCAATGCATGACTGTATTTCATAAGAATCCTCACAGAACAAATACTACTATTTCCAGTCCTCAGAAGTGAAGAATGCATGTCACAAAGTTTTCACACAAAGTTTAGGCAAGTGTGCTTTCCAGCTCTTCACATGTGGTAGGTGAGTGTTGTTATCCCTATAAAAATAAACACCCTTTATATATAAGGACTATATGTAAGGACTTGCTGTTGCACAGGGCCTCTGCTTGGCCCCAGCAGCGTCACCAGGATGTCCCCACAGTGAGGGGCTGGCACCAAAGCAGCTCAGCTGCTCCTGGCATAAATGCAGTGTAATGCCAAAGATATTCATGGAATTCCCTTGCCCACAGGTGACAGAGCTGCTCTGAGGCTGTGTAAGAGCAGCAAGAAAAGCTCACTGTGGCTCTTGAATACATAAAACCCAAACTGCCAAGGCCAAGGAACACTCCAGCACTTGTCTTTCATCCCACTCCTCCCAAGGTCAGCATTTTTAGAAGCACATGTTTTTAGTGCTCAGGATTCCATCACTGAAGTTATGCTGTAATAGGTACAGAAACAGCTGGATTTATAGTCCTGTATTTAAACAAGATTTAAACTCACTGTAACTTCAAAACTTTCCACAGGAGCAAATCAATTTGACACGAGCAAGTATCCCTGGATTGCTGCAGTCAAGAGATATGGGTATGGACCAAACCACTCTGAGATCCTGATACACATTACACCTACAAAAAAATCTGAATTGGAGTTCAGAGCCCAATTTCACAAGTCAAACCCATTGCTGATCCAAAACCAGACGTGGATGGGTCAAATTTCCAGAAAGTCCTACACTCCCTTTCTGCACAGGTAAGCGGAGGAGTTTTTATCACCGTGGTCCTTTTTCATGGTAATTATTGAACTGAGAGAAAAAAAGTTAATTATGGTTTGCGCTTTTTTAACTGGGAAGAAAAACCAGCAATTTTGTGCTACTATGAGAAAACTGCCCAGTTGTTTTCTGCCTTTTCTTCTCCTCCACCCTGCCCAAGCTCAGAGACATGGGGTAGGGGGAGGAAGGTATTTTTGGGTTAGATGTAATTTTCCCTTCCTTTCTGGAAAGTAAACAACAGAAGCTTGTGCTTGTCTCAGTTATGAGTAAAAAATAAACCAGGGCTTCATAATAAACTCACCTGGCATTTAGCAGACATGGATCTCCCCAAAACACACAGAAAATGGGATGCCACAGAACCTTGTCAGTGACAAACAAGTATGATGGAGGAAAGCAAAGACTTCATCATGTTTTTGAACACAATTACATATTCCAAGATCAGAAAGCAGCAGCAGTCACATATACCTACAGTACAATGCATACACAGAGCCTGGCTAATGTGTGATTTAATATTCATGTCTTATCAAGTATGTAAATGTGCATTCTCATAGAAAACACACATCATACACTCGAAGCCAGGCATGTGTTACCAAGATAATGTTGAACATTTATTTCTGCATTTCAAATTATGAAATCTGTTAGACTTCTCCTTGTTCTTTACAAAATAAGTAGTTTTCCAATTCTCATCCCTCAGTTCTATGTGTATTTTGAGACATCCTAGCTCCCTGCCAAAATCAGTGGTGTCTTTAAAACTTCTTAAGGAATGTAATAGGTCTGGAAACTCTTAGTAGGCTACTAAATCCCCCTGAAAACCCTGGCAAATTCCCAGAGTGCCCATTCTCACAGGGATACATGGCCTAATTACAAACCCATTAAACACTGTGGGTTCAAGGGTCTGCTTTAAGCCTGCAATTATTTGATCCTCCCCACAGTAAAAGCTCCAGTGAAACAGAGACAGGCAAAACAGAGCCAACAGGAGAGGCAGAAGCAGGATCAGAGAGCGGGCAAACTGAAATTGTGAGGAAGTGAACAGCAGAGGAAAAAAACCAAGCAGGGAGGGATCCTGTGGAGCTGCCCCTGGCACAGGTGTGCTCACCCTTGGCAGCGTGCAATGCATTCATTTGCTGTAACACATGAGCAATGCCAGGGCACAGACCTGGCACTGAGGGATTGGGAGCAGCTCTGTGGCTGGGCAAGGAGCAGGGAACCCTGGAGCTGCCTCTGGCAAGGTGTGCTCATTGTGGCAGCAGAATGCCATGTATTCATTTGCTCTAACACACGAGCAATGCCAGGGCACCTCCCTGGTACCAAAGGAATGGAGCAGCTCTCCATGGCTGGATAAGGAGCAGGGAACCCTGGAGCTGCCCCTGGCACAGGTGTGCTCACCCTTGGCAGCATGCAATGCATTCATTTGCAGTAACACATGAGCTGAGCTGTGGGAATGCTCAGACAGCACTCAGTGTGCACTGAACACGCCAGGCATGAGCACCCACCCATTTCCCAGGCACAGGCACCTCCTGGCTCCTCGTGTCACCCATGGGGCTTGGACATGGGCCCCAGGAAGGCAGGACAAGTTCTCACTGAGACAAACAACAGAGATCTCTTTTCCCACATTCACACATGCAGCACATTTGCCCTTTCATATTTTAAGACAGAAAATCTAATGCAAACCATTAGGAAAAGCTCTCGGTTTTCTCTCCCAGATCTGCAGTCTCAGTGTGGCCTGAGAAGGATGGCTGGGATGAGGACAGCTCTCCCAGTGTTCTGACAGTCCAGAGTCAGCACTTTTGCCTCTGCATTTTCCATACTGTACTTGTGCCATGCGAGCCTTGTACTTTGTCATTTCACATTAAAAAAGACCAGAAAGAGACATTTAAGTCATGGACTTAATTCAAATGATCTCATGGACAGGGCTGTGGAGCCAGCTAATCTGTGACATTGAGACACAACCTATTTTTCTTGCTGGCTATTTGCTTATGTCATTTGGGTGGTGAAAAGAACCTCTCATCCAGAATGCCAGTGCCCTGCAGTCCCAGGTGTGTGACATTCCCAGGTGTGTGACATTCCCAGTGCCCTGCAGTCCCGGGTGTGTGGCATTCCCAGCGCAGAGCAGCCTGGGGACACTGAGGGTGTTCACTCCTTGGGCTCTCTGTGTCCCCAGCAGTTCCACTCCAGTTTTTGCTGGAGTGAAGGCCTCTCTGTGCTTCTGCTCCTTTTTTCCCGGAGCTGTGGTTTCAAAGTTAACCAGAAAAGTGTGACTGAGCCTTCTCAACTGCATTAGCACTGCACAGGAAAACCTGTGGTTAACGGATCTCAATTCTCTCCTCTTCTTTTCTTCTGTGTTTGCACCATTATCCGTTTTCACCCCATCAGCACATGCAGCTTTACATGCCCTGTTTTGACCCTCTTTTTCCACGGAATCACCCGCTATTGTCCCAATAAATTTAACTCATGGCTCCTGGTACGGCTGCAGAAACTCAGAACCCCAAAAAGCCTGTTAGCCAGAGCTAGCTGCAGCAATGTCTGTGGCTCTAAGGCAAGCTCCAAACCCGCCAAAACACAACAAAACAAACAAAAACACCAACAAACAAACACACAAAACTCGGGGAGGGGGATTAAAAAAAAAAACAAAACCTCAAGCTTTTCAGCCTTTTCAGCCTTTTCAGCCAAGCGTTTTATCAGGCTTGCAAACACCTGCAAATCACTTGCACTGCAAAGCCTGTCGCCTAACAAAGACAAAGCTTTGCAATACAATACCATTAGACCTGAATAATTTAGGCATTGAAACAAATATTTTGAGGCCAAGACTGTTTCCTTTCCTGAATGAGAAATTACCCTGGCTTGGACTCATTACAGACCTACTGAGAAACAAAACCAGAACCAAATGAGGAAATGCTCAGTGTGGTGAGACTTTACCACCTCAATTCTCACAGTCCAGCTGCACTGAACATGCACAGGGCTCAGGAGGGAAGGCAGGAGCTTCCCCATTTTCCTCTCCTCTAGCAGAGGACACGATGGCGAAGGGATCAGCAGGGCTGAGAGATGTGGTCTCACTCACACAGGCTGCATTGACATTATTTGTTCCTTGAACCCTGGCTTTGCTGCTTTGAAAGGTGAGCTTTTCCAAAAGGAAATAAATACAAGTACCAATAATGTTGTTTCGCAGTCGTGTGAATGAGTCCTAATGTCACCCAGAGGTCGTTTGGGGAACGAGGTGATGCTGTGGTCCTATGGACCAACAGGAGAACACAATATTGAATGGATCACTGGCTTTTCTAGACTCCATGAGGAATTCCAGTTGAGCTATTGGGATACAGTTTGCTTTTCTGCAGGCTGGACAGTGAACCCGTTTCTGTGTGTTGTTCTGAGCTACTTGTGGTTCCAGATTTTGGAGCAGCTTCCTCCCCTAGCCAGATTTTTAAGGGATACTACTGCTAAGTATTGCCAGCTCTTCTCAAATCAGCAGCAAGCAGAACTCTTTGTTTTTCAAGGACACAGATTTAACAATAGTGTGCTCTTCCACATTAACTCCCTTTTGTTCATTTTCTGACTCTAAATGCTCTGTTGAGTGTTATTTGGTTCTATGAATTTACCTTGTATTTGTTTCAGCCTGGTGGTTGTGCATCAGAAGCCCAGAGGGGTCTGTGAGCAGCAGTGCCAGACCCTCCAAACTCATCCCTAAAGGATGAAGCTGCACACTCTTCCTCCTGCTCCTCACAGCAAGGAGCAAGATCAGAGCAGCACACCTCAGCAAGGTGCTAAGGGAAAACTACTTACTTACCCTTATCTCTGAATTCGAGGGTTCCATTGTTTCTTTCAATTGTGGGGTGAACTTTCTGCTGATGGTTTGCCTCTTTGTTTCTTATCTTGGTGAAATCACAGAGGAAGCAGAGTAAAAGGGTGAGTAAGAGAGAAGCAAACACTCAGTGTTTAACTGGAATCAACACAAGGGTCAGCTGCTCCTTGGGTCACCGGGGCCTGCCCTCGGGAACCTGCAGGCCACGTCCATGGGCAGAATGAAGATACAGCTCTGTCATCCCTAGAGTGACAAGGGATTATGTTAGTTGCAGGTTGGCTTGTCCTTCTGGGCCTAGTATTTTCTATCAGGAGAGGTCCATTCGGTGGGAGGCAATGCTTTGTCCTCCGTTGAGGAAGTTGGTCATGCTTAGGTGGTGGATTAAAGGGTTAAAGTACCCCAGGGATGTGGAGAACCCCAGGGGTTGGAAAAGCCCTCTAGGACTGTCCATTCCCCAGCACTCCAAGGCCACCAATGACCATGTCCCCAAGTGCCACATCCAACCACACACAGCCTTTAAGTCCCTCCAGGGGTGGGGACTCCTCCACTGCCCCGGGCAGCTGTGCCAGGGCTGGGCAACCACTTCTGGGAAGAAATTCTCTCTAATATGCAAACAAAATCTCTCTGGCAGAGCCTGAGGCCATTTCCTTTTGTCCTATCACTGTTATCTGGGAGGAGAAGAGACCCCACCTCACCGTTGGGTCCCCCTGCAAAGCTCCCTTCTCTGACTGCCCACAGCAGCAGAGATAACATTGTCCTCAAGAAGCAGGTCTCACTGTTGGCTGGCTGGGAGCTTTCCCTAGGAAAGGCCCAAAGGAATCTCAGTGTTTGACTCACAGATCACACAGCCTGTGTCACCCGCGCTGCTCTCTCCTTCCAAGCACGGGGCTCTCCAAGAGTGGAAACTCTCTCCCTGCCTGTCAGGTATGTCAGTCCTCTTTGGGCTATTTACAGATTGCCAGACGAGTTCCTTCCTTTTCTCTCTCTTTGTGGTTAATTAGGCAGTTCTACTTTTTTTTGGTTCACCTAGAACTTTTGAAACAAGTCCTTTTTTTTTGCCATTTTAGTTCAGTCTGTTTGCACATCACCCTGCACTTCCCAAGCTTTGTTCAGTGGAGGCTCTGCAATGGGCACCTGGTTACAAAATCACATGTATTTTTAATGCCTCCTCCAGTCTTACACTGCTTGGTGAAATCTGCTATTGTTTAAGGCATCAGGTAATGACAGGAGGGACCTGCAGGAGCACATGGCTTGTCCCAGGAAAAGGACTGGAACTCTGTAAGAATTACTGCAGGAAAGGGTCAATGTAAGATATTTATAATAATTTGAACACTGATGCTGGAAAGGATATAATCAGTATTTCTCCCACTCCTCTCTGTAAGAAGATGCAGTATTTTTGTTCTCTAGATCTTTTGAAGTTTTTTTCTTGCCCATTTTTGACACTTCTATTGCTTCTGTGATAACTAAAACCTCCTTCTTTGGAAGTTCATTTTGCAAAAGTGCTTGATCTGTACAGCTAATTCTCATCTTCCCCTCTTCACTGCATCTGCCCTGCAGATCACTCACTGGGCAGTCCCACAAAGAAACGGGGATTCAGTTTCCACCTTTCTTGGCAGAAGTTACCGCTCTCAAGCCGCAGACATTTTAGTGTGTGTAGCCGGTAATAAAAGATTTCAGAAATTCCTGCCATGTCTGCCTCAGAGGTAATAAACCTCTAAAGGAACGCAGCAGAAAGCAGTGTGGTGTCTGGTTTGAATGAGAGGAATGACTGCAATTCATATTGCTGCTGCTGATGTTTGTCAGTCTCTTAGTAAAAATGAAACTTAATGCAGATGAAACTTTGTAAGAATGAAACAAATACCGGTGGCAGAGAAATCTTTTCACAGCGCTCAGAGCTGCCTGTCCGTGCAAAAAATCACCGCTATCTCCCTCCCAAGGAGGGAGAATGAGTCGTGAATGAGGATGCAAGATCTTGCAGAGCGTCTGCGGCTGCATTAATTTGACAAAGGCGATGAGTGTGCACGAAGCAGGCACGGAGGCGCAGACATGGAGCCGCTCCCCTTCCCCTCACATCCCCTCCTTTTCCCGAGCCGCCCGGGGGAGCGGGGCGCGGGCAGGTGCGGGGCCGCTCCATCCCCGCTCTGCCCGGGCAGGAGCGCGGCGCGCCTCGGGGGCGGGCGGTGTTTGTTTGTTCCCTGCCCCATCGCGCTGTGATGATCGCCGGGAGGAAGGAGCCTTCAGGTCAGCCGGAGAACTGCTGGCCCGGCGGCCGGCGGACAAGGGCTGCTTTGATCGGCGGGCAGCGGGAGCGCCGGGCTCGGATGTCCCGGCCGTGCGGGAGCCCCGCGGCGCCGCCGCTGCCCGCGGGCGCTGAGCGCCGCCGGCCGCTGCCCGGCACAGCCCCGCCAGCCTGAACTGGAGCCCCAGCCCGAGCCTGAGCCCCGGCCCGAGCCTGAGATCCAGCCCCAGCCCCAACCCCAGCCCCAGCCCGAGCCTGAGACCCAGCCCCAGCCCCAGCCCCAGCCCCAGCCCCAGCCGCAGCCGGCGCCGCCTCCCCGCGGGCCCCGCGGGCGCGGACCCGCCGGCTCGGGCCGTCCCCGCCGCCTCCGCCCGGCGCCGCCCGGGGATGTGCGAGGCGGCCCCGCGGCCGGAGCCCTGCGAGCAGCAGCGGGTGAGTTGAGTGCGGGACGGGGCTGCGGGAGCGGGGCGGCACGCACGGACGGACGGACGGACGGGGCTCCGCAAACTGGGAGCTAGCAGCCGGCAGCGGCGCTCCCCGAGCCGGGACGCTGGGGCTGGGGCTGGGGCCGGGCTCGGCCGGGGGTCGCACGCCGGGAGCAGCGCCCCGAGCCACCCTCGGCGGGCCGGGACCGGCCCGGGCAGCGGCTGCGGCACCGCCGAGCGCCCTCCCCGCCCAGGGCGGCCCGGCCCGGCCTTAGGCGCCTCCCCGGGGGCCGGAGCCGCGCTCCGAGGGCTCTGGGAGTGTGCAGAGCTCCGGGGATGTGCGGGGTTACGGGGCTGTGCTGGGATCCGGACTGTGCCCGGCTCCTGGGCTGTGCCGAGATGCGGGCTGTGCCGGGCTCTGGGGATGCGCAGAGCTCCGGGAATGTGTAGAGCTCCTGGGATGTGCAGGGATCCGGAGATGTGCAGAGCTCCGGGGATGTGCCGGACTCCAGGGCTCTGCCCGGCTCCGAGGTTGTTCCCTGCTCCCGGGTTGTTCCTTGCTCCGGAGCTGTGTCTGGCTCCAGGGCTGTGCTCGGCTCCGAGGATGTGCCCGGCTCCCGGGTTGTTCCCTGCTCCGGGGCTCTGCCCGGCTCCAGGGCTGTGCCGGGCTCCGTGCGGCGCAAGAGCAGCAGCCCCCGCAGGCTGCCCGGCGATGCCCCCTGGCACTGCCCGGCTGGCACGGGGCAGGCTGCACAAGTTAATGAAAACACAGTGAAGTATTCCCCTCATGTGCTGCATTTTCTGTGGAGGCGACGTTGGGAACCAAGTAAGCCACAAATCGATTTTAACTAACCCATCCCAAAACCAAAAGCTAATGCATTCTTTAACTCCTTGTGCCATCTAGATGAGCATCACTAGAAACATCTTCAGCTCTCTGTGGTGTCTAAGCTTTAGCAGGCAGAGCAGAGGGGATCACAAAAGCACCAGAGAAGTGTAAGAAAACCAGAATACCGAGGCTTGCATCTGCTTAAATTATTCCTACGGTTTCGCTGTGCTTGCAGTAGCACATAAAGCAGCTTCTACCTGGTGGTCGTTAATGCAAATGGATTCAACTCTCCAAATAACTAGAAGTAAAAATTAGGTGCCTTTAGACGCGAGGAGCTCTCTCCTGCAGGAACAGAAAGATTAGCTCGCTTGGAAAACGTAGATGACTGCAAAGAACATATTTACACATGAAAGGTGCAGTGTTTCCTGCTGCTCTAAGGAACTGTATTTTCAGCGCTCAAAGTCACCGCCAGAGTCAGGAGATAAGCATCATTGCTCCGGTGAGGCTCCGAGTGCTCAGAGCATTCCGGAGACTCGGCACTATTTAGTCTGTATAAATAACTTCTCTTTTGCTGCTTAATATGACTGAAAGTGGGAAGGGGATAATGGTTAATTTGCTTTTTTATTACCTATGAACTTCTAGCCCATAGTTAATGGAGGGCAGTTTTCTCACTCCTTGCACGTTTCAGTGGGATTTCAGTCCTGTGCCTCAGAGACCACTGGCTCATTTGACCAAAAATCCTGTTCTTCAGAGAAAAACAGCAGCTGATGAGGCACGTGAAAGTAGTTGTGCTGGTCCCTGTAGTGCAGAAAGACAGAGGCTGGGCAGACCTCAGGATTCATCCTCCTGAGCCATGGAAGAGCTGCAGTCTGGCACTGCCAGCCACCTCCTGCAGCTTCATGTCCCAGGAGCAGGGACAGAAGGGCAGATGAGACACACAGAAATAAAATGTGCTCTCGTTTATGTAGAGGAACAGTGTGAGAATGTCCAGTGAGCCACCAAGATAGGTGTTGGTAAACCCATGGAACATGAAATCTCTCTTACTTACATCTGTAGAAGCCTCTCTTACTTACATCTGTGGGATATTTGCCATCTTTAGTTTATTAATAAACATACACTTTAGGGACCTGTTTCTGCAGCAGAGGAGCCTCATTCTAGGGGAGGGGGACATCGGAGGAAGGAAGAGATTATTGGAAACTAAGGAATGTGAATCGGGCAGAAAACTAAGGAAAATAACCAGGCAGGAGTCCAGTGGAAAAGCAAAGACTGGAGATCTGAGAGACTGCAGCAGTTTGAGGAGAGTTTGAGTTGGGATGAACACAAGGCAGCAATAATACGGCTAAGCCGGTTTAAAATAATGAAGTTCTGAGTCTTAGACTTGGCTGGATGCATAGCCTGGGAAGGGTCCCTCACTGACTTATGGGGAGGGGGTGTAAGGAAGGCTGACCTTTGTGTGAGGGGTCTGCTGAATGTAGTGTTCCCATTATTTATCCCAGTGAAATTCCCATATTTTTTCCCATTGAATGGAAAGGGTGTGTACTGCCTGTGGATGTAAAGAGCCCCAGGAAATGCTGGCAGGGATCTCATTGTGAAATACTGAGAAATGCATCGCTGTGTGTGTAGGGATTGGAATCCCAGCTGGTGGAGGAAGGTCTGGCCCTGGATGAGTGGGAGCAGGTGAAGGGAGGGCCCAGAGCTGCCAGCAGAGCCCTGCAAAGGTGGCCCAGGTCCCTCTGAAGAGCAGGAGAATCTCCAGAGCTGCTGCAGGGGCTGCACGAGGGAGCGTGAGCTGTGCCGGCGGCGTTGCGTGACTGCGAGTGCCGCGCTCTAACCTCCGCAGACAGGCTGCTCGCAGCTCCTTAAAAATTGCTGTGAACACTCACTGTCTTCAGCGTGAGTCTGACAGGCTCCCAGCACAGCCTGAGTTTTTTTTTCTATTTTTAGAGCCAGCTGTAAAGCTGTAGTCAAGAACTGCTTACATAATATTTTAGAAGTGACAGCGAAGCACAATGGCATATTTTGACCTTTGGCATTAGATAAGTAATTGGCAGGTTAAGTTAATTTTTATTCAAGCAAAGAGACTTGCTTTTTACTGCTTGTGAACTCCTGTACCTTCACACAAGATTAAACCCCACGGGTACATTTTAAAAATAGGTTTTGGTTCACTGGCCTTCCTTTTCTGTGCGGTGTGAAGGAAGCTCCTCCACGTGAAGGAACTCCACTCTTCTGCTCTCCATCCATGACACAAAGTGCGTGGTACGTGAGTGTGAGTGTGTGTGAGTGAGTGTGAGTGTGTGTGTGTGAGTGTGCACGGGCCTGGCAGAGGGCAGGATTCTTCACTTCCTGACTGACAGCCCTGTGGTATTACAAACAACAGGAAAACTCACCTAGAAAACACCTTTGTTGTGTGCAGTTGAGGAGCTGGTTTCGAGCCTGTGACTCAGGGTAAGCGCTCAGTGAATATTGCCTTTTCTATTGCAGACACTGGGTTATGGGCAAGTCAGAAAGCCAGATGGATATAACTGAAATGAATACTCCAAAACCAAAGAAGAAGCTGGGATGGAGTGGCCTGGAAATAGGGCTGGCTGTGGTGGTGCTGCTGCTGGCCATCGTGGCCGTCACCATGATCGTCCTGTACGCCACGTACGACGGTGAGTGCACGGGGCTGTACATGGGAGCAGGCAGGGGGAAATGGGGCTGGGATGGATGAAATGTGAAGCTGCTGTGCCTGGGAGCACAGGTGCAGGCAAGGGAAAGGTTGGGATGGATGAAATGTGAAGCTGCCGTGCCTGGGAGCACAGGTACAGGCAGGGGGAAGGTTTGGATGGATGAAATGTGAAGCTGCTGTGCCTGGGAGCACAGGTGCAGGCAGGGGGAAGGTTTGGATGGATGAAATGTAAAGCTGCCATACCTGGCAGCACAGGTACAGGCAGGGGAAGGTATGGAATGCTGGCTGAAATGCAAAGCTGCCATACATGGCTTGTTGCTGGAAAAACTCCGAAACCGCCTCTTTCCAACTGGGACTCGGTAGATTCGTTTGTTCCTGCAAAGTTATGGTAAACACAAACCATCTGCTGGTTCTGACTGAGGAATACTTCTGTTTGTAATTAATGCTTCAGTAAGCAACGATCCCAACAAAGAACAACATTGCTGAAGAGAACCAAACTCCAGGGCTCCCTTTGTGTTCCTGTTTTTCCTTTTTCAGGCTGTTGCAGCAAGGACTCTCAGTGAGTGTAGTCATCCTGAGAGGCTTTGTGCTTCAGTAGCCAGAGCAAAATAATTTCATTCAGGGGGAAATACATTGGAAAGTTTTGGAAAAGATAATACAGAGAAGCTAAAATTTCCATCTAGGGTCAAACTAGAATTTTTCCTTATATTGGAATTAAGTGTTTCTTTATAAATTTTGAAGTACTTAATAGTTGTGCTTAAGCTTTTTATTGAAGTATAGTTCAATTATGGACTGGAAAAATACCATTATGGGGAAAAAAAGAAAGTTTTATTTTCAAAGTCTCAAAAGGAAATATTTTAATTTTCCTGAATCCTGTATTTTTTTCAGAATACTTCAGAGTGAATGTCTCAGAATTTTCATATAATTCCTTGAAAATCCTTTTGTCATTGTGAAGTATTGCTAAATCCAAACTGGCTTTGTCATTCTCTCCAGTCCTTGAGCTATTTTTCTCTAAATTGCTTCTCTGTTATAAAAATAGTATTTTGCCCACCTCCAATTGATGGGTCATTTTCCTCTGATGACTACAAAAATTCCACATGATGAGTGACTAGCACTGAATGACCCTAAAGGGTTGAAGATGACGGTATTTTTAGAGCCTGATCCTATAAATATTCCCTTACTGACTGTAAGGTGTCCATTCATATTATCTTACTGTACAGTGCCATTAAGTTGACTGTCAATGGAAATATCTACAGTAGATTTTATTATATTGACATTGAGTAAATAGTTAAGTAAATAATTCAGTAAATAATTAAGAATATGACTTATGTATTCTCTTTTAGATGGCATTTGCAAGACACCAGACTGTATCAAATCAGGTAAGAATGAAAATACATATGTTTTAAATTAATTTATGTAGTTTAAAACAAAGTTGCTACCACAGAATTCTCCCATCTAACTGCAGAAAAGTGTGGCACAGGGAAGCGTGGGTCTGTTACCCCACATGATTTCCTTAGCATAGTTCTGCAAAAGTAAACTTGTGTACATTTGAGCATTTTTTGGATAAGCTGACACACTCTGATGACTTCCCTGAGCTCAGGCACACAGCCTGATGGAACAGGGATTTTGGTCTCAGTTTTTTTAAGTCTCTGTTTCTTACCTAGGTAAGCATATTGTTTTGCTCCTGAATCCTCCCCAGGTCACTGGCTGCTTTGCCAGCTCATATTTCTTTATTTGTAAGCTATTAAAGCAACAACTGGCAATCAGGAGCACTACAGTAAGATTAATCATTACTAGTAATTGATATGAAGCTCTACATTCTTGGTGCCAGAGTAAACAAGTGACAGTAGGAACAAAGCCCAGCACTGGTGTGTCACAGCAGCACTGAGCACTGATCAAGAGTGCACTGCGTATTACCTGTATTTGCATAGGTATAAATTCACCTGGATCAGAGATAAAATAATAAAATATTCGTAACATAATCAATTATAATATATAACTAATTCATAATTAAACATAATTTGTTATAATATATCCGTGGTATCAGCCAAATAATGAATGGTTATCTGGGGGCTCAGGTGTGCAAGCAGCACTCTTGAGGAGTGTGTTCTGCATGTCATACTCACTGTATGTGCTTCACATGCAGCCCTAAATGAAACACCACAGTGCCCACAGCTGAGCCCTTCCCGGTGCTTTTGCAGGGTTTAGGCTTTAGGTTCTGCTAAAATTGGATAGCTGATATTGGCTGGGCTGGACCTTGGAGCAGGAGAGCGATGGGAGATGATTATTTCTGTGGCACATTGGATTACCCAGGTGCTCACTCCAAGCACAGCAACCCGACTGCACAGTTCAAGCCAGGTTTGATATTACACTGTTAATGATTAGATTTAAGCAAGACCTGGATTTCTCCTGGCTTCTGTTGTGAGGTTTTTCCCAAAGGACAAGTCAGTGGATAAGGGCTGTATTTTCTTGGTGTCAGGAGGTGTTTCTGTCCTGCTGTCGGTGTTTGGCAGGGCTGGGTGTCCAGCCTGGCTGGGAAGGTCTGTGCTGCTGGACTGACACGTGCCAAGGGCACCCAGGGCACAGGGATGCCCTTCAGGTGCTGCCCAGCCTGCAGAGAGATCAGAGGGACACCCTAGAACAGGAGATGGTAGGGATGGTTACAGCCTTCCTCTTCCACAGCAGACAGGTGGAGCTAGGACAGGAATAAACTGCAGCATCCAAAGCACTCCCCTTCCCCTAACTGAAACAGGGCAAAAGGACAGAAACCAGCGCCAGGGCTTCCACAATCCCAGAGCACTTGGGGCTGCAGCAAGCGTCACAGTTAGTGAAAACATGACTGAATTTCCCAGTCCCTGGCTGTTGGCATGATCCTGTGTCCCTTCAAATCAAAGTCACTCTGAAGCCGTCGACTTCAGCAGGGAAACCATCACTAGCAGGCTTTGCATCTATTTCCACAGTGGGTTTTGTGCTACAGAAGCAGTCTGAGGTTGCAAATGCACCTGTCCATGGCTATTTCCATCTTGCAGGTGCTGGAACACTGTAAAATCATCAGGTGTTGGCCTAGGATGTGACACTCCTGAGCCAGCAGGAAAATGGGGGCAGGCAAACCAACACAAACAGCACAGACTGTCTCTCCATTTCCACCAGCACAAGAGACATGGAAAATATTGAAAGCACTGGAAAAATAACTATAAATATTTGACTTGCCCATGTGCAGGAATGAACACTTGAAATCACAAGCCTCATAATTTACTAAAAATAATGTCAGAAAAATGGGAAGAATATTCAGTATCCTGGGAAATTCAGAGGTATCCCTAGCTCCTGCCTGACTCCCCAGATCTCTCTTGTCTGTGACAGACTCTGTTCTGGCACACTGGTGGTAGAAGCAGTCTGGGTGGAATAGGAATAGGCACAGGGAGAAGCCCAGGGGTTTATGGGCAGCAGCTGGGAAGCTGTCACCAAGGAATTGGATTTCACTGAGAATCCCTGTCACGACTGGTCAGTGACCGGCCAGTCTTGGACAGGGGAGTCACAGGGATAGCAAGAGGCAGTATCAGCTCTAGAGAAAAATGGGGAGCAGCTATAGTAATGAGTGTAGCTTCCAGAAGGCTTTAACAGAAAAACCTTTCCTGACAAGAACTGAAATAGTCCAACAAAATCGGTATTTGGTTGAAATAGACAGGATTGAGTTGAGTCTAAATCATACTTAATTACCAAAATTACATCACAGTGGATAGTTAACCTCTGCTATGCCTTGTGCTTTTAATGTCCCTTTTCACCACGTTTCAGTACAAAGAAGGCTAAGTGAAGGGTAAATGAAGGGTAAATGAAACATCCTACATTTTATTCAGAACTGAGTGACCCCTCACAGGGAGCAGGAACATCTGCCAGTACACTATCAGTAAACACAGCCAACTGGAGAGTGTGGAAGCGTGGTCAGCACAGGAATAGCAATTCCTTGTTCACCGCTGAGAACTCGGTTTGCTCTAGAACATCCCAGTACGCTCGGGCCTGTTCTAGACTGAGGACATTTGTGCCCTCCCTCCTGAGAGACAAGGAGTGTGTGCAAAGCGTGTGCAAAGCGTGTGCAAAGTGTGTCTGTGTGCTGCAGCTGCCAGGATCCTGGAGAACATGGACCCCAGCGCCAGGCCCTGCCAGGACTTCTACCAGTACGCGTGCGGAGGGTGGCTCAAGAGGAACGTCATCCCCGAGACCAGCTCCCGTTATAGCAACTTTGACATTTTGAGAGACGAGCTGGAAGTTGTTCTGAAAGGTCAGTGCAGTTTGGGGACTAAATAAAGTTTCTGCTTTGCCTTCCGTGTTATCCCGAGAAGTTGTGGTTTTCTAGCAAAGCTTAAAATACTGCCAGATATTTCAGGTTTTTTGTGTTTGGTTCAGGACAAATGTGCCCCAAAGTGTTTGGGGGCTCTGGGAGTGTGCTGCTGTGTGTGGCACTGGAGCAGGGCTGGGCAGACCTGCCCTTGCTGCTATCTGCAGGTCAGAGCAGCTGCAGTCCCCACCCTGAGCCTGCCCAGTGCAGCACCTGGCAGGAGGAGGAAGAGGAGGAGGGAGAGCTCTGTCTGTGTGCACATCAGCTGAAATGCTGCAAGCTGCTCCCTGGCAGCCCATGCCCTGCCTATCTGTGTTCCATCACACAGCCCAAAGAGCAGGGAAGCTATTTCCCTATCTGCCATATCAACAGTATCACATTCTTCACCATCCCTTTTCTCAGGTGAGAATAACAGAGTCCAAGAAGGCAGTCTGTACTCATGTAACACTCTCCAGCCCATTCTCTCCAGGCTAAATATCCTTTTTTTTTTACTTTGCCTATCTCCTGGTTTTGCCAGCTGTGTCTTCTCACAATAGCCTGGTTGTTTAAAACCTGTCCCTGAGGAGTCAGAGCGTTTGTATTTCCCCCAGGGACCCTACAGAGTTGTGTCCTGGCTCTGTTCCATCAGCACAGACTGCAGCCCCTGCAGGGCCCTTCACCTGCAGAGCTTTCCCCTCTGCTGAAGGGCAGAGCCTCCCTGGGCTGGGCACAGAGCTCTCCTGGCACAGCCCTGCTCCCCAGAGCCTGCCAGCACTGAGCAGAGTGACCATGAGAGAGCAGGAGTGACCAGCACAGAGCACCAATGACCATGGCAGAGCAGCAATGACCAGCACAGAGCAGGAATGACCATGACAGAGCAGGAGTGACAATGACAGAGCAGGAGTGACCATGACAGAGCAGGAGTGACCAGCACAGAGCAGCAGTGACCACAGGCAGAGCAGCAATGACCATGACAGAGCAGGAGTGACTGTGACAGAGCAGCAATGACCAGCACAGAGCAGGAATGACCATGACTCTCTGTGTATGTTCCAGATGTCCTCGACACCCCCAGCACCAACGATATCCCAGCAGTGCAGAAGGCCAAAACCCTCTACAGGTCCTGCATAAATGAAAGTAAGTGTCCCCTGAGGCCATGGCCTGCAGACACCCCAGCAGCACACAGAGGGTGCCCCAGGCAGCTGTGCCTGTGTCCTGTTCTGTGCATCCTTTCTCAGATGATATCCTGTGTGAAAACTGAAATGTGTCTATTCTATAGAGCCCAGTCAGAATGTCAGCAGTAACACTGGTATTGTACCTCCTGCTTTACTACCTTAAGTATTTTAGGTAACTCTTCAGTTACTAACTTGCTGCAGATATATAAACTCCTTTCAGTTAAATGGGAATTAACTTCTTTTGTAGAAACTAGCAGGGATGAGGTGAAGGCTGCCTGGCACACCAGGCTCTGCCACTAGAACAAAGAGCAGTAAAAGTTTGCAGGGCTTCCTAAACCATATTTTTATCATTTCTGTAATAGTGTGAATACTTTTCAAAACTAATTTCAAGCTATCTGCAGAGAGAGAAGAAGAAAGATGGTACTTCAATGTCATGGTCTCAAGGATCTGCATATGCTGTTTGTGACAGGAACATTTTTATATTAAATGTTAAAGCACAGTCATACATCAGAGCAAACTGCTGCTGTGGTGATGGGGGAAACTGTTCTCAGCTTCACTTTTCTGAACTCATTATAATATATGTTATAATACATAACATTTGTGGGGTTTAAAATGTCATGGTAACTCATTTTATTTTTTCCAAAAGCTGCCATCGATCTCCGAGGTGGAAGTCCTCTAATCAGTTTATTGCCAAATGTGTCTGAGTGGCCTGTAGCAACAACTAACTGGGATGATTCCTATGGTGAGATAACCTGTGCTTACTTCCTTTTAGTTAAAATACCTGAATTATTTAATTTATCGCTTACTAAAAATAGAGATTGACTATACCTTCCATTTGCTTAGGTACTGCTTGGACAGCTGAGACAGCTATTGCACAGCTCAACTCCAGATATGGAAAAAAAGTCCTTATTAATTTTTTTGTTGGCACGGACGACAAAAATTCCACAGCACATATCATTCATGTAAGTCTGCCTGGGTGCCTTGTTGATCACAAAAGTGCAGCAAATAACTGAAAGCACAGACATAAATGTTGGCAAGGAGGAACATCAGTGATATGGATTTGACCTGAGCACTTTGTAGATGAATTTGTGAGTTAGTGTGGTTTTCAGCTGAGACTGTGGGTTCCACAGTTCCCTGAGCTGACAGCTCTGTTCTGAGTGCTCACACACTGTCACTGCCGGGGAGACAGGAGTGGCAGAGACAGAAAGGTCATCTCTGAAACCTGAACGTCAGCAGGGCAGGAGCTGCTGACTGCTGGGATGGAGCATGAGAGCAGCAAGGGCCGTTCCCTCCTCTCAGGGGTGGATGGAGCCTCCTGTGCAGGAGTTCAGGGATGCAGGAGCTGCCCAGCTGTTCTCTGGGCTCTTCTGTCACCTGTGGGTCACCTGTTTGAGCACTGGCTGCCACTGCCTTGCACTGCTCAGCAACGGGAGAGGAAAAAGATTGGAAAGAAAACCAAAAAGTTTAATGAGAACGAAAATAGTTAAAGGTGGGCAATTAAAAAGGTGGGCAACAGGGGGAGAGAGGAACGCCCCTGTGGCCAGAACATAATCTGTCCAGTGGAGCCTCAGCACCTGCAGCTCCCAAGGAGCAGTGCAGGGCTCTGCCATCTCCCCTAAGCGTTTCTCTGTTTCCCTCTGCCTTTACAGATCGACCAGCCGGGGCTGGGGCTGCCCTCCAGGGACTACTACGAGTGCTCGGGTGCATACCAAGAGGTGAGGCTCACACAGGGACAGTGCTCCTGCTGCAGCCTGCGTTTTCCAGGCAGCTCCTCGGCTTTCGGAGACCTTTTGGAAGGAGATAAACAGAAAATAATTTAGCTTTCTTACAGAGCCTCGCAGCTGGATCAAGAGCTGTCCCCTGAGTGTCAGGGCTGTATTTAGGCAGAACACGAGTGGCCATGGTCAGCCCTGTTGTGGCAGTGCAGAAAGGAGGTCACCTCTGAGCTGTGACCCACTGGCAAATGCTGCAGGTGAACTTCTAGCAGGAATAGGCTTGGGAAGAAACACAGAACATTCAGAACCAGAGAGACAACACTTTGCTGCATGAAAGATCTGAAAAGATCACAGTCTCCTGCAGCAAATGCTGAGCACAAACACAGCAGCAGAAGGATGTGATAGCCCAGAAATGGCTCAGAGACCTGAAACCCTACATGGTCTCCTTTAATTCTTGTTTGCTCATTACTTGTGCGGGTCTCATTAACCTGTTAGCACTGACACTGTATCCCTGTTGCTAATCTTGGATGTGCTCTAAGTCCTTGAGAGCTGAAGGGTGTCTGTGCTGAAGTCATGGAGCTGAAACTGCTACCACAGTGACCTTTAATTAACCACATTCCTTCTCTGTAATTAAATGCAGAAGCAGTGAGAAAGTGTGCAGGCCATTTGGGCTTTGGAGGTATTTTGCTGATGTGCCAACAGTTAATGGTGATTACATTTAATTACAGATCACATGCTCATTAAGACAATCATTGCCATCTGAACTGCCAGGTCCATGTGAGATGGCCTTTAGGAGCTGACTCACATTGCACACTCTGTGCCTTCCATGTGAGTGTTAACTGCAGCACTGAGGGACAATTCCTGTCCTCTGACCTACCTGAGTATCAGCTGGGCACTGCTGGAAAGGAGAGCAGGAAATAAACACAGTTGGAAAACAGCATTATCACTGGCAGCAGGCTCCCAGTGTCCCAGTGTCCCTGCTGCATGCCAGAGCTGTTCCCTGCCAGCCCCTCTCTCCTGCTCCTGGCTCTGCAGGAGCTGCCCACAGCAAACCCATCTCTGCCTCCTTCCAGGGCTCTGTCCCCAGCAGCACTGCCCACCCCACAGCCACAGCTGGAACCTGCCAACAAGATAATTGTAAAGTCTTTTACTCCTGTAAGGTACAGGATGGCTCTGCTCACACTGGAGTGATTCCCATGTCTTAGGCTTCCACTGGAATTGCTGACACTATTTATACAGTCCAGATGAAATTAGCTGACTTAGTTCTCTGCTGTCTGACTTCAGAGCTGCACCTAGCAGAAAAAGAAAGTCATTGGTACCTAAAAACCTCTGTTAACTTTGAGGTAATAGCTATATTGAATTTCATGGTGGCTTTTACAGTGCTGGTATGCGCTGTCTTTTGTGACTTGTAGCTGTCAGTGGTTTCATGGGCTTTTTTATTTCTGAAATGATCTCTCCTGCTTGGAACTGGCACTGGGAGTTGAGCCCTTTGGGCTGCTGAGCCCTGTCCCTGTGCCTGTCCCTGTGCCTGTCCCTGTCCCTGCAGGCAGCCCCGGTGGGCACAGCCTGGTGGGCACAGCCCCAGTGGGCACAGCCCCAGGTGGGCACAGCCAGGTGGGCACAGCCTGGTGGGCACAGCCTGGCAGGGAGGGTGCCCAGCAGGGCACAGGGAATGGCTGCTCACCTGCAGCTCTCATTAAACAGGTGTGTCCCCTGCCTCAGGAGCTAAATGTACCAAAATACTCCTATCAGTAAAGCTGATGACATGCACACCTTATTAATCCTAGCTTTAATCACAGCTCTGGTAGGTTACATTGCATAAAACAGATTTGTTATTTGATAGCTGATCCAGCACTATGCATGTTTGTTGGTTTTTTTTATTTGCATTGAAAAGGAATACTGAAAACAGCATTTCTGCTGATAGAAAAATAAGTGTGACTTAACAATGAGGAACTAGAATTACAAATAATAATGGAATTACAGTAAAACAGAGGTTCCATAAAATACAATGACACCTTAAGATATTTGGCTGTGTGGCATTTCAGAGAATTTTCTGCTGTATTTATATTCTTACCATTGCTGAACTCTTTAATGTTAGATTTCATGTAAATTGTCAGTGGTATACCTAACTCTGCATACAGCAATGCGAGTTCTGGCTGTTCCAAGGAGCACTGGGGGAGGTTCACAGCTTCTGGGAGAGCTTTTCCCACAAAGCCAATTCCCTTGGTTTATGTTCCTGGGAACACAGCTCTTTGGAAATGGTATTTTTGGAACTTGTAATTAAAGTGAGCTAGAAAAAACATGGGTGATGGTTTAAATATGGACATACAAATGTCTCATTCTAAATAATGAAAACAGTGCAGTCATTGGGAGTGTTCAGCTTTGAACACTGCTCCAGTTACCCAGCAGTGCTCCATCAGGAAATGCTCACAGTTAAATTCTAGTTGTGACCTAACAGTATTTCTGAGAAAATTGACCTGTTTAAAGAAGGAATGAGAACTGTAGCTCATAAAAATGAAGGTGAAATCCTGAAGATAATCAAGGTATGCTCTCCTTGGAAGAGTTTTGTCTTTAAACTGCTCCTGTTTTTTCCTGCAGGCATGTTCTGCCTATGTTGATTTCATGATTTCTGTAGCTAAACTAATCCGACAAGAAAGAAATCTTCCTGTCAATGAGAGCGACATTTCTGCACAAATGAGAAGAGTTATGGACCTGGAGAAAGAGATCGCCAATGTAAGAAAAGCTTCTTTAAACTATCCTTTAAACAACTGGCCTTTTCCACAATGCCTGAGAGAGCTGACAGTGCAGTGAGTGGTTAACCTCCTTGTGCTGCTGTTCTGTGGGAGCAGAAATGCTCAGAGCCTGTCACACCTGAAGGAACAGCTGTGCCCTGGGAGGAGCAGGGGAAAGTATTCGAGGCAGCTGTTTTCCAAATAACCAAATGTTTATCCTGACCTGCTCACAGAAGGCCTGCAAGAGCAGAGAGAGACAGATTGAGGTCTGGTTAATGTGGTTAATGTGGTTTAGAGCGTGAGGTTTGGAGATGTCTGGGGCCTCTCCTCCCTTTGTCCCGTTTCCCTGTGGGCTGTTTGGATCCCAGAGCAGCAGATTCCCAGCCCTTGGCCTGCTGTGAGCACAAAGTCATGTTTGTGCTGCACAAGCTGCTCCACAATGCTGATTGTTCCAAGGGCATTTTTTACCAAACACTGTTCTCCCTTAAAAGAAAAGAACAAAGGAAAAATAATATCATGAATTTGACTTTGGAGGACTAGTGAAGGCTTGAATGTTCATGGAGCAAACCAAAGGCATTCATGAGCAAACCATGGCTTATTATTATTAACCATTGCAGCAGGACCTGAAGCTGAGGATGACCATGAAACAGGCTGAATACATATTTTACAGCTTCAGCTATTTCTGAAGTTACACTGATAGTAAGGTCTCATACTTGGGAAAACCATTTACGTAAACTAAACCCATCTGACTTGGATTTCCTTCATTTTCATGAGAAACACACCTCTGGGCTTGGATCAGAGATGGGCAATTATTATCAAAAAGGGAGTTAATTGAAGAAAGGCTTTAAAGAGCAGGATGAGAGGAGCTCATGCCTGCACTGTCCCTGCTGTGGTGGGGTCCAGCTGGTGCTGGGGGAGCTGCCACTGCCTAAAAGGGATTTTAACCTTCCATCCAAAACTCAGCATCAGCCTCAGTGTGACTGAAGAGAGCTGGCATTGTGCTCTTGGGAGTTTGTTTAAAAAACACAGAAAAAACCCCACTGAATGCACAATAGAATAGGGAAGAGGAAGCAAAAGGGAAGGATAAAAGGAGGCTTGGCACAACTGATTTTTCAAAGCGCTTTAAAAGGGTGAAATCTGCTGCTGTGGATGCAGATGTTGAACTCAGCAGTGCCCAGAGCAGCACAGGGCTGTGTGAGCTGGGGCTGTGGGTCACAAAAGGCACACAGGGCAGATGTGCACCCCGAGCAGAACCAAAACTCCTGGGAACTCACTCAGTACACTCAGTGATTCTCTCCTGATTCACTCTGACAGGCAACAACAAAATCTGAAGACAGAAATGACCCACTTCTGCTGTACAACAAAATGACCTTGGCACAACTCCAAAAGAACTTCTCACTGGTAATCAATGGTAAGGTGAGTGATCCATAACCTGGTATTTAACCTCTAATTTATCACTGATGGGATTAAACAATGAAGCCTGGATTTTTTTCTGTTAAAGACATATTTGCAATAGAACAGGATCCCTGATGGGCACAGTCTTTCTTGCTCTTCTGATGACACTGAACTGTATGCACATTCTGTACCCACTGCTTCTCCTGAAGGCACATCTTCCCATCGGCCTCAACATAAAAAGATGGAAAAGTACAAAGGGAGAAACCATTTCCAGTGGGAGGTGTCTCTGCCCATGGCAGGGAGTTGGAAATAGATGATCTTTCAGATCCCTCCCAACCCAAACCACTCTGTGATTCTCTGATCCTGTTCCTTGTCCCCATGGGTTCATGGCCAGGACTGGAGTCCAACCTGCAGCCCCCAGCTGCCTCAGGGATGCTGAGTGAATACCCAGCCCCACTCTGTTTATCCAGAACTGCAGATTCAGAACAAGAATCCAGTTTGCCCAGCATTGCCTCTGTAATTACTGCTGGCAGGGCAGGCAGCAAGGAGCCCAGGCTGCCAGGGCCGTGAAATGGGGCAGCTCTGCACGTCCCTCCCAATTCAGTCACCCCAGGATGGGTCAGCTCTGCTCCCACCCCGAGCCACGTGCTGTTTGTGAGGGCAGCCTTCAACCCACGGCCCCCGAGAGCAGCTGAGAACCTGCCCAAGCTCTGCCAGCACAGCTCTGTCTCCCCAGGAACACGATGTCGCACTGAACACGGGCAGGTTTTATCCTCATGACTTTTATTGAGGTTTGGGAGGCCAGTGAGGTGCCATGAAGCACTGTTATTCCTGGCACTTGTTCATATTCGCTGCAGTTTTATTAATTCTCTGACAGTTCCCTCCTGCCTGGTTTAATTGGTTTCATAATTCACCGTCTCCCACAGGTGTAGTTGGTTACCATTACAGTCATCCTGTCAGAAAACAACAACTCCTGTCACAGAATGGCATTGCCCTGGTTATTATTAGTGCCTAGGGGGTGCTGCAGATCAGCACTAATTTAAATTTATTCCAAAATGCTCAAAAGACACTTGATGGGAGCTGGTAGTGTTGCAGTGTCTAAGGATAGAACAGCAATTGCTCCCAAGATTAGCCTGGAGTTTGCTGCTTCTCTCCCAGACCTGCAGTGACTGCTCCTGAAAGCTCATCTGCTCTCCTCAGCTGCTTCCACTTGTCTGATGGAAGACATTACCTCTCCAATAAACCTTTCCAAAGACACGGGCAGGGAACAATCATCAACACTTTTTAAAGTAATAGGCAGAACAGAAACTTTTAAAAAATTGTGTTAGTTTGAAATCAAAGCAATTTCTCTACCCTTTCTGCCAAGAACCCCCCAATGTTAACAACATTTCTAGAGCTATAAATGATCACAGGCCAGCTATTATTACAATGACCCCATTTATAAGTAGTGCAAATATTAGGGAAACTAAAGGCAGAGCAGCTGTGTCATGCAAACATACTTAAACTGTTTACGATGGAACCATATCATAATGCATATTGATTTTCCAGGACTTCAACTGGTCAGAATTCATAAATGCTATCATGTCAACTGTGCAAATCAACGTTGACAACACGGAACACGTCATTGTTTATGACCCTGACTACCTGCTCAAGCTCAGGTCTATTCTTGAAAAATACTCTTCCAGGTAGGTGTGGTATTTGCATTTTCTTTCCAGAAAACTTCAAAAGCCTCAGAACATCACCAGCTTATTGTTGTTTTGTGAAACAGAGACCTTCAGAATTACATGGCCTGGAGATTTGTCATGGATCTTGTCAACAGCCTCAGCCGGGACTACAAGGACACGAGGAATGCTTTCCGTAAGGTGCAGAAATTCACCTCTCCCTAACTTCTAATGATGGCTTTTGTGAGGCACAAAAGATAGGTTTTTATGTAGGTGTAGTATATAAATATTTAATGTATTTTGGATTTTGCACACAAAAGCCAGATGTGTTTGCTCTGCTGGAGCGTATCTATAATTTATGGGATTTATGCCTGATAGCTGAGTGGATTTGAAAGCACTGCTCTGGTACCTGGTCTCTTGTTTTTCTGAATCTAAATTAATCCCCATTTTGGTATCAGAACAGCCCCATTTATTTGCACGGGATTACAGTTCTGACTGACTTGTTAGAAACTCCTCATCATCCAGGGGAATATATTCAAGGCAAACATTATGGCCCCAATTTTGGTTTCCAATCATTCGATCCTGCTGACAGCTCAGTGCTTTTAAGGAAATGCTGAGCAATTTCAGCAACTGGGCATGGAAGTTCTTTGTATTCCCACAGCAGAACTTATTCCTCTGTAAGAGTTTTCAAGGTGATCCTGGTTAGAGAGTGAGTCCAGCTAAGTGCCCTGCATGGGCATGGACTGGGGGTGTGCACGGAGGTGGAGGAGGCCCTGTTTGCCTGCTGTGTGTCTCCTGTTTGCCCTGTTTGCCCTGTTTGTCCTGTTTGTCCTGTTTGCCCTGTTTAGCCCTGTTTGCCTGCTGTGTGTCTCCTGTTTGCCCTGTTTGCCCTGTTTGCCCTGTTTAGCCCTGTTTGCCTGCTGTGTGTCTCCTGTTTGCCCTGTTTGCCCTGTTTGCCCTGTTTGCCCTGTTTAGCCCTGTTTGCCTGCTGTGTGTCTCCTGTTTGCCCTGTTTACCCTGTTTAGCCCTGTTTACCCTGTTTAGCCCTGTTTACCCCTGTTTGCCCTGTTTAGTGCTGTTTTGCCCTGTTCAGACCCGTTCAGCCCTGTTCAGCCCCGTTCAGCCCCGTTCAGCCCCGTTTGCCCCGTTCAGCCCTGTTCAGCCCCGTTCAGCCCCGTTCAGCCCCGTTTATCCCCGTTCAGCCCCGTTCAGCCCCGTTTAGCCCAGTTCAGCCCCGTTTATCCCCGTTCAGCCCTGTTAGCCCTGTTCAGCCCCGTTCAGCCCCGTTCAGCCCCGTTTATCCCTGTTCATCCCCGTTCAGCCCCATTTATCCCCGTTCAGCCCCGTTCAGCCCCGTTCAGCCCCGTTTATCCCTGTGTTTTCCTGCTGTGTGTCCCGCAGGCGCTCTATGGCACCACCTCCGAGAGCGCCGTGTGGCGCCGCTGCGCCAACTACGTCAACGGGAACATGGAGAACGCCGTGGGCCGGCTCTACGTGGAGGAGGCCTTTGCTGGGGACAGCAAGCACGTGGTGAGGCCCTCGCCCCTCAGCCTGAGGGTGTCACCCCCATTCTTGAAGGTTTTCCAAGCCTTCTGATGTTGGCATTCTTGTAACGAGCTGTCTCGCACACTTTCTGTCAATAACTTATTGTTTCATGTTCTTTTGTGGAAGAAGGGAGTTTGTTAGACTGCTGGTTTGTCCAGTGTCACTGGAGAGGTGGCACTGTCACCCTCCAATCCACTGTCACTTTTAGAAATCTATAAATGTTAGAGTCAGAATGTAAACTTGTCTTTTCTCACCTTGAGAACAGTGGTGTGTGCACTCGTGTTGTTTCGTGTCCTCTAGTGACACAAGTGCGCTCCATCAGGGGCACTAAGTATTTAACAATACTCTGTATTTAGCATTTTAGAGTATTTAACAGTACTCTGTCTAGTCTTTTTTCCAGTTTTCACAGGAGAAGGTACCTTCATCACCACCATGAGTAACAGCAGCCCCCTCGAGCCAGGTCTCATAAGCCCTTGGAGGTCTATTGCCCTCCTAAGATAGCTCAGCTACCTTTGGAGGTGCAAAAACAGCAGGATAGCTTCTGTTGCAGTATTAGAAATGAAAAGGTTTAATAAAAGGCAAAATAACAAACAAAAAAAAAAACCAAGCCAAGTGCAAGAGGTTTTTGCTCCTAGTAAAACACCTCACAAAAGCAATTAGTTTCTTTGTTCTCTTCTTTTTTCTAGTAAATTGCCTAAGCAAGACTTTTTAGCTTCTGTCCAATTAGCTATCTTTGAGTTTGATGTCCCTTAAGCCTATAAAGTAGCTTTTTCACCTAATCAAGGAAATAAACTTCTAAGCTTGTTTCCTTTTTAAAAAGACAAAGAATAGTTTTGTCCCTCCATCAACAAACAGCACATTCCTATAGCCATGCTCTTCCTGACACAGCTTTGGTTGCACGTTCTATTACAGCCTAATCAAGGTGAGCTTGATTTTCGAGTTTTTATTGAAATGCTAATAACAGTTATTCCAAAGGTTTAAAGCTGCAGGTTTTTCCCAGAGCAGAGTGTGAAATGTGGGGTTTGCAGGTGCACAGCTGGGCCAGGTGCATGGGCAGCTGTGCAGGAGCATCCCCACATGCCAGGAGCTGCCCTCTGAGAGTGGCACCGTTCATGCCCTGCCACCGCTGGGCACAACTGAATAAATAAATAACCATTTACCAATTAATAATAATAATTTACCAATAACCAATAACAGTTGGTGATCTCTGCTCACCCCCAGCCACACAGAAAGTTCCAGAAGTGAAGCTCTAGCTGACTGCAATCACCACTGGAATCCTGATGTGAAACCACCCATTTTTGGGTTTGGCACAAACACAATGATTCCCTCAGATGCACAACATCCAGCAGGGCAGTGTCTATCAGGTTTTGGTAACCCTGCATGGCTGAACTGCATTGCCCACCCTCTTACTCTGTAGGTTTGTAACATTCTGGTGTTTTTCCAGGTTGAAGAAATGATTGCAGATATACGCGATGTTTTTATAAAAACCTTAGATGAACTTTCCTGGATGGATGCAGAGACCAAAAAGAGAGCAGAACAAAAAGTAAGTTCTGTCTGAAATATTGGTAATGTGTAGTTCTATAAAAATTGCTATTTCAATTGCTTGTCCTGACAAAAAATAAGCAGTAACTTCTATATTATGATACCAACAAATTTATCGTTATGCTTATATAGGCACAGCAGTTTAGGATTCCAAGGGAAGGGCCTCTGGAGATATGCACACAAAATAGGAAAAAATCTGCATACAAGATTAAGACCTTTCAGGCAAATCAGTGATTAAGGAGCTAGATAATGAATATCTACAGGAAAACAATACTGAAAATGAGAAGGAATGATTTCTGGTGATTTGACCAGCTATTAGGCAGAACAGCATAAAACCCATAAACTTGTGCTTTCAGTGAATGAAAAATTTAAACAAAATCTATATATAATTAACATCCTACAGTTTCTGCAGTGGCTTCCATATTGCCTTTCTTATGTAATTTATTATTTAAAACATGGCTGGATTTGCTATGGATATCAAATTCCCTTGTCCCTAGGCAAGAGCAATTAAAGAGAGGATTGGTTACCCGGATGAGATCGTGACAGATGATGACAAGCTCAACAGTGAGTACCAGGAGGTAAGTTTGCACAACAGGCAGGGAAAAGGGTTTTCAGAGAGGAAGAGGGTTAAGGGCAACACCAACAATTGCTGAACTCCACTCAAAATATGTCTGCAAAGAGAGAATGAAGAGCTCTGGGAAAAGTACCCAGCTGCCAACACAGATCCAGCTACAATATCAACTCTGTGGTGTAGCAGAGCTCTGCAAACCGCGCTCTAATTGTAGATCAAGAAATATTCTTAGAAATGTGTTGCTTAGCTCATCATGCTTAAGACTAGATTTTCCTGATCTGTGTGTCTTTAACACCGCCACTAACTCCTCTTCCCCCTTTCTTTTTAGTTGAACTACAAAGAAGAAGAATACTTTGAAAACATTATCCAAAATTTAGTATTTACCCAGAAGAAAAGGTTGAAAAAGCTTAGAGAAAAGGTGGACAAAGAGGAGTAAGTATTTAATAATATTCTGTCTAGTCTTTTATCCCCTTTTCACAGGAGAAGGTACCTTGCAACTTAAAATATTCTGTGATTCTGTTACACAGTTTCTAGGCTTATTAACTCCATTAACGTTGCTATTAACAATTGAAATACTAACATTTATTTTTCTGGTGTTACCAGGTGGATAAGTGGAGCTGCTGTTGTCAATGCTTTTTACTCAGCAAGTAGAAATCAGATAGGTAAGGTTTACCTATTTATTTTTTATATATGTATGTATGAACTTTTAAAATGAATAACAAATTTGAGTGTAAAGATTCCTAATGTCAGCCTGCCCAACGCCACCCATGGGAACGCAAAGCCCTGTCCATTCTGGCTGAGGATTAGAACCACATGGAGCCCCAAGGCTTGTGAACCATCCCAGCCCCCTGCACAGTGCTGCAAGGCTCCCCAGAGTCACGAAACATTTCACAACATTAATTATGCATCTCAGCATTTCTGTCACGTCCATTCTGCAAAGAGTGTTTGAATTTTAGTCATCCGAGTGTCACAGACTGCAGTGTCCTTTCTAGGCCATCACTGAGTACTGTGATCCACCCTAACTCCTGGAAACAAGTCCAAGGAAATGGAAAAGCCTTGTCCTGCAGGGCTCTGCACAGAAATGAAACAAGATTGTTCCTTGATGTGAGCATTTAGCTCTTGACTGAACAGTTAACACAAAAACTTCCAGAAGGCTTTGTTTAAATTAGCTTTGTTCAGTAATTTGTAGGAAAGGAATCATGATGTGGAAGACTGAAACTGGTGACTGGCAGTTAATGTGAGTCATAAATTCTTACCTCATCCTTCAACTATGGCATGCACAGGATAATTAAAGCAGTCTGATCTTTAGAGTGATGTCTGAATTAGAAGTAGACTTTAAAAAACCCTCTGAAGAGCAGCTCTGTGCACGGGGTGTGGGGAACCTGGAGCTCTGTGGCTCCATCTGGGTGAGGTGTGACCTGCTCTGCTCCATCAGCAGTTCAGACCATCTGTGCTCTCTGATAACAGATAGAACAGTGGGACATCCATCCCACAGCAAAACAGCACTGGGGCTGTGCTAGAGGAGCCAGAGGTGGCTCCTCTCACTGGTGACACCATCTGTGCTCCCTGATAACAGATAGAACATCTATTCCTCAGCAAATTAGCACTGCACTGGGATTGCTGTGGCAGCAGCTCCAGAGGTGGCTCCTCTCACTGCTGATACCTCTGTGCTCTCTGATAACAGATAGAACATCTATTCCTCAGTAAATTAGCACTGCACTGGGATTGCTGTGGCAGCAGCTCCAGATGTGGCTCCTCTCACTGCTGATACCATCCATGCTCCCTGATAACAGATAGAACACTGGGGCATCCATCCCACAGCAAACCAGCCCTGCACTGGGGTTGCTGTGGCAGCAGCCTGCACACACCGCACAACTGGCTCATTTCTAACCTCTTTGTTATTTTCTGGCTTTCCCATGGTTCTTTCTCGCCCTGAAAGAAAGCCCTAGAGCTGAACTGGATTTTTACTGAAATGCAAGAAATATCAATCTTCTTTCCTTTGCTGTGTGAGGACTGTCACTCAATTCCTTCTGTCTAAGTTGTGTAGAGCTACATCCACCTCCTTCTCAGGGAGAATTAAAACTTCATATTGCAGAGGCAGCAGGGAGACAGGAAAAGGCCTTCAAGATACTAAGTGGAACTGAATATTTTATAGTATTTTATTACTCTTAATTTATAAAAAGATCAGAATTGCAACATGGTTTCTTTTTAAATGAATTGTTTTGTAGAAGAAGCCTAGAAAAATGAGCAGAGAAGTGGGTAAATGGAACTGCTTTGTTCCAGTTCTTTTATTGACAGCTTGGCCTATTTTTATTGATTCCAGTGGGAGTTACTTGTATTTTCAAGGGAAGAATAAATTCCTGTCTCCGAGATTGATTTGTGATGGAATGATCAAATAATCTATTCTTCTTGGGGGACACCCTCCCACTTCTCACAATGTTGTGAGGTTTGTTTAATGATGAGACTGAAGTCTGTGAATGCTAAGTGATGTAAATTGGAACAAACTGCTTTTTCCTGCAGAGCAGAAGCGTAACAAAGCACAAGCTGGTCATGGCTTTGGAAGTGTCTGAGGAGGGGGGTGGTCCTGCTGCTCTGTTTCTCCTGTCCCACAGCATTGTTGGGAGATCTGAGAGAATGGGATGGTTTGGGTTGAGCCCATAACAGTGGTCTGGCCCCCCTGTACCTGCAGGGTGACAGGGCAGGGCCTTGGCTGTGCTGTGCCTTCCTCTTCAGTGTTTACTGGTGTGACGGTGTTCAAAGGGGTCCCAGGATGAGGGGAGAGAGGAGGATCAGACTCCAGGTTTCAGAAGGCTGATTTATTATTTTATTATATATATTACATTAAAACTATACTAAAAGAATAGAAGAAAAGGTTTCATCAGAAGGCCAGATAAAAATAGAATAGAAAAGAATGATAACAAACCAACATGAGCTGATCACAGATGCACCTGTTGCATCCCACAGCAGCAGATAATCGATGTTTACATTTTGTTCCTGAGGCCTCTGAGCTTCTCAGGAGGAAGAATCCTAAGGAAAGGCTTTTCCATAAAAGATGTCTGTGACAGCCTGTGCTTCCCTTCCAGTGTTCCCTGCAGGCATTCTGCAGCCCCCCTTCTTCAGCGCCTCCCAGCCCCGCTCCCTGAACTACGGCGGCATCGGGATGGTCATCGGGCACGAGATCACGCACGGCTTCGACGACAACGGTGAGCGCCAGCTGCCCTGGCACAGCACCCAGAGATCAGGGGGTGCGACACACTTACAGGGTGTCTGACCTGCTTACAGGGTGTGTGACACGCTTACAGGGTGTGTGACCTGCTTACAGGGTGTGTGACACGCTTACGGGGTGTGTGACACGCTTACAGGTGTGTGACACACTTACAGGGTGTGTGACCTGCTTACAGGGTGTGTGACACGCTTACGGGGTGTGTGACGTGCTTACAGGGTGTGTGACAGGCTTACAGGGTGTGTGACACACTTACAAGGTGTGTGACACACTTACAAGGTGTCTGTCCTGCTTACAGGGTGTGTGACACGCTTACAGGGTGTGTGACACACTTACAGGGTGTGTGACACTTACAGGGTGTGTGACACGCTTACAGGGTGTGTGACACGCTTACGGGGTGTGTGACACGCTTGCAGGGTGTGTGACACGCTTACAGGGTGTGTGACACGCTTACAGGGGGTGTGACACGCTTACAGGGTGTGTGACCTGCTTACAGGGTGTGTGACACACTTGCAGGTGTGTGACACGCTTGCAGGGGGTGTGACACGCTTACAGGGTGTGTGACACGCTTACAGGTGTGTGACACACTTACAGGGTGTGTGACACGCTTACAGGTGTGTGACACACAGGGTGTGTGACACACTTACAGGGTGTGTGACACACTTGCAGGGTGTGTGACACGCTTGCTGGGTATGTGACACGCTTACAGGGTGTGTGACACACTTACAGGTGTGTGACACGCTTACAGGTGTGTGACACACAGGTGTGTGACACGCTTGCAGGGTGTGTGACACACTTGCAGGGTGTGTGACACACAGGTGTGTGACACACTTGCAGGGTGTGTGACACGCTCTAGGGCTCCATCCTCTCAGCGAGCACCCAACAGGGAGCTGAATTTCCCTGCGTAACTCGGACTCTGGGTTCCTGAGCCACCACAGCGCTGCTCTCCCAAGAGCACACTCCAAAGTCGTGCTTGCTCCAAGCCCTCTTTTCTCGTATGAATAATTCTGTTTAACTCCCTGTCCCAGGCAGGAATTTCAATGAGAACGGGGACCTGGTGGACTGGTGGAGTGAAGAATCAGCGCGGAAATTCAAGGAGCTGTCCCAGTGCATGGTGTACCAGTATGGGAACTTCTCGTGGGACCTGGCAGGCGGACAGAACGTAGGTCCTGCCCGGGGAGGCAGCGCTGCTCTCAGGGCAATAACTGAGTTATTCCTCTCTGTTCCACCATGGCTCTGCCTTTCCACAGCCTGACAATGTATGCCATCACACAGGACAGGGAACAGATAAAACTGATGAAACTCCCAGCCTGAGGTTGTCCCAAAACATGTTGAAGTGTGGGAACTCAGAAAGAGGCCAATGAAAATAGAGAAGAAAATTTCAGCATATTTTGCTGCCCTTTTATTCACACATTAAATTCAATCAAAACATGATTCTAGATTTTGCAGCTTTGACTATCATTAGTCAATATGATGGACTAATACTTAAAATAACGATTTTTAGAAAACAGAATTAGATGTTTCCCATTATCAAAGCTTCATCATCTTTGGTGCTATTTGACTGACTCAGGAATACCTGCTAAATAGAGATCTACATATCTGGCTACCAAGAAGCCACTGAACTTGCCTCCTATAGAGAAAAATACCTTCTAGCAGGTTTGCTGATGTCTGTTAACAACAATTTCAGCAGTTTTGAGTTTGAATTTTAACTTGTTCTACAGTTTCTGTAGCTCCACTTCCTCTAACTGGAGCTGTGGTAAGAAACTGAGGATTAAAGACAAGGAGAAAAGAGGAAGAATAAATGAGCAATGACTAAGTAGCAGAAAGTCTGGGTGAGAGATCCAGAGGTGAGAAAGTTGCCTGGAGGGGAAGGAAGGGGATTAGAAAAACAATAGTATCTCAAAACACGGATTTTGAGACAAGGGACATAAAGACTTTTCAGAGATGTTAACATAATCTTCTGCTAAACCTTCAGATTTTAGGGTAATTCTTGCCTTTAGAAACTGGAAAATGCACAAAGTTTGGTGTTACAGGTCCTGGATGAGCTTTTGTTTTGAAACCAATAGTTTTCCTTTCTATTTTACAGCTGAGTGGAATCAACACACTAGGAGAAAACATTGCTGATAATGGGGGTGTGAGACAAGCATACAAGGTAAGAAATATCCATTTCTCTATTTTAGCTGAAACTGTCAGAGATTAAGCAAGTCAGTTTCAGAGCCTTGGAAGAAGAAACACAATTTCTGTGTTGGGGACAGGACCTGACCTACTGTGCCATCGGGGCCTGCATTAAAGCCACTGTCCAGCTGTGGCATTTCTCTCACCCTGTTAATTGTGTCAGGCTACAGATTACCTGTTCCTAGGGAACTCTTTTTCAATGTTTTTTTCCCTTTATGAGTAAGGAATGTGAGGAATGGAAACATTCACTGGCTGACATTGGACCATGACCTGAAGGAAGTGCTGACACCAGCAGCTGGCTGCCTCTGGCTGTGTTTTTCACCAGGTTTTTCACACCTGCTGAAAGGAGGGCAGGATGGCTTTCTTGTGACCCATAAACACTTTGCTTTTCATCTTGCTCAGGTGGCTTGGGCCCTCTGTGCTGGTATCCAAGATGCCAGAGACACTGGAGTCCCTGCACTCAGCCCTCCAGGCAGCTGGATGCTTTCTGGCTTTGCTTTCCTTCTCTTCCCAAGCAGCTGCTGGACTCCCTAGGTTGGCCATCATTGAGACTGGCATTCAGAGAGACTCAGGTTATTTTGTGAGCATGGTCTGGGATAAAGCAGCCAGTCAGCTTCTTCTGTTTATTCACAAATATCCTCCTTCTGCTTCCCTGAACACCTTCTGTGGCAAAACACTCAACCCTTGGCAGCTGAGTGCTGTCACTGCCCAACAAAGAGCCTCTGGATGCATGGCCAGCTCTCACTGCAAATTGACATGTTTGAGGGCAAACACAATTATTAATGAGAGTTAAGGAATGGTTTGCAAGCCTAAAAGAGGCTTCAGGATTATTAGATTAGTGTGATCTTTGGTGACTGGAATACTTGTGCAAAGTACAAAGCCATGAAAGGGGATACGCTTTCCGAAAGGAATGGGAGTAGCCAGAAAAATTAGGTCAGAAGTATTAAAAATTATTATGACATCATGTAAACAGTAAAAAAAGGTCCAGAAGGAATCTTGAGGGGTCAGTATCCCACCCCCCTGTCCATGCAGGTAGAATTAACCCCTTGTGCACCCTTCCAGAGGAGCACTCCCACTCCTCCTCGTGGCACTGCCAGTGCCGCCGCGGCTCTGCCTCCAACAAACACAACAATTGCTCCTTTCTCTCCTGTGACCTTTCACATATTTGAGGACTTACATGCTTCAAGGCCCAGACTTCTCTCCTTTAGACTAAACAAACCCAATTCTTTCAATCTTTCCTCATAGGTCATGTTTGCTGGACCTCTGCTCATTCTTGCTGCTTTCTTCTGGACTCTCTCCAGTGGGTCCACATCTTTCCTGAAGGGCAGTGCCCAAAAGTGGACAGAGCACTCCAGCTGAGCCCTGGCCAGAGTGGAGTAGCGGGATTACTTCATGTATTTCACATAAGCCACTCCTGTTTACACACCCCAGTACAACACTGGGCCCTTTGCAGCGCTGTGGCACTGTTGGCTCTCGTTCAGCTGTTATCCATGGAAACTTCCAGAAGTTTTCCATGGACCTGCTGTCTGCTCATCCCTCAGCTGTGCCTGGGCAGTTGATTGGCTTTGCTCGTGCGTTGCTTTGGCTCTGACTTCAGGCAGAACATTTCTGCAGCATCTTTCATCAGGGATGAGACACCAACAACACATCCACGTTTGACACGTCTCCATGAGAAACATGAAAGCAGCTGCCCTTACTGTGGCAAGGTTTAAAGCCTTCTGCAATTCACTTTTAAAAAACCAAACCCCAAACAACACACAGTGGGAAAAATCTTTTTTCCATAATGCGGCATTAGATTATTGATAGCACAGTACTAAGAAATGGCCCTGATGTCTTCTGCTTCAAGGTGGCACGTGTGGGATGGATGGCCAAGGGAGGCAATGATTGATTATGTCAAAGAATCCATGTTCCTTCTCGTCATCATTTCATTTTGACTGGAAAAATGCTGGAAGTGGTAACATTTCTGCTCACTTCATTCTACAGGCTTATGAGAACTTTGAGAGAAAACACGGAAAAGAAAAACTCCTTCCTGGTCTCGACATGAACCACAAACAGCTGTTTTTTCTGAACTTTGCACAGGTATCCTTTCCTCCTTGCCTGAGGGCTTTGAAAACCACTTGGCATTACAGTTTAGCAGCAAGTCAGAACAGGCTGCCTCCCATGGGCTAAACAAGAGCTGGCAGAGCTGCAGAGCTGAGCAGTGCTCACTGCACAGCAGTGAAATTTAAGTCTTGTTGGGTGATTTTTATCTTCCCCAAAGAAATTAATTCGGCCACTTGTAAGCCTGGTAGGAAGTGCCTTGTTCCCAAGTGCCTTTGTCTGAGGACAGTGATGTATTTTTTTAACAAAATACACCCTTTCTCCTCTGTGTTCTAATGTGGGATTTATTCTCATGAACATCAGGTATTTCACAGTTAAATAACAGCAGGTCTCTTCCTGTAAAATCTGAGGCTAATGATGCTTCTCTCTGTTACCTGTGCAGGTGTGGTGTGGCACGTACAGACCAGAATACGCAGTGAACTCCATCAAGACCGACGTGCACAGCCCAGGCAGATTCAGGTCAGCAGAGCCAGCCCCCCAGAGCAGCCCTGAGGTTGCTAACACCTCTGCAGAATGGGATCTGTGTGGGGAACTGCAGAGACCCTGCCCAGGGCTGGGCTGCCCTTCCAGGGGGCTTTGACAGGCACACACCACAGGCAGAGCACTCTGGAGAGGGCTGGGCTGTTCCTGTCCCTCCAGCACTGCCCAGACGGGCAAAGCCCTTCCCAGGCAGCTCCACAGGCAGAGCAGTGATGTGGGATCATTGTCTCATCCTTGAGAACATCCAGCTTAATTCTGTCCACACTATGGAGCAGCTTTGAACAGCCTCCACCCCAGGACACGCAGCATCACCTGGCTGTCACTGTGTGACTGTCACTGTGTGACTGTCACTGCAGTCCCAGTGACTGTGTCTGGGATCCAGGGCCCATCCACAAATCCCATCTCCTGCAATAGCTCCTGTTAGGGTTCTTGTACACAGAACAACAGCATGGATGAACTTTCATCTGTAGAATCAGTGGAGATCACTGCCCTCCCTGCTAACAAACCCTGTGCTGTGGTACAACACAGATGTGCATTCTGTGTCTGGAGTGCCCAGCCAGCCTTCCCAGGACCAGCTGGGCTCAGTTCAGTGGAGCCCTGCAGGAAATGTGGCTGCTCAGGCCAGACTGGGGTCTTTCCTTTTTCTCTGGAGCCAGAGCAGCCTGTTCATCAGCAGTGCAGCAATGTGCTCCAATAAACCTGTCTGGTCCCACGCCACGGTATCAGTGGCAGCGCAGCCATCACAGCATCTGCGGGAGGCTGAGCCCTCTCCAGGCTCCACGTCCACCAGAGCCAAGCTCTGTGCTGGTAGAATCCCGCACATTAACCCCAGCATCTTTCCTTGAACGGCTTTCAGCAGTCCCTGTTTGCCCCCGCGCTGGGATGCTCAGTGAAAGCAGCGGCTGTTCCTGCTGTTCTCCGTGTTTCCCCAGGGTGGGTTGTGCTATCTGGGATCTCTCCCAGAGGCACTGTGTGCTCCTGCAGCCAGGCCTGTCTGCTCTCGGTGCTAATGAGGCTCCAGAGGCCCTGCAGAGCCTCAGCACATCTGATTTGGACGAGGTACAAGGCCTTTGAAGTGGCTGGTTCAGCATCCAGTGCAACAGGCGGTGTTTGTGTGCACCCTGGGCACGTCACATCGAGCTGTGCTGTCTGTACCTCGGCAGGACAGGCTATAAACTGTGCATGCAGGGACACAGGTGCTCATGAGAAACCAGACAACATCCCCAGAGTGGGCAGTCATTTACAGCATGAGGCCCCCTAAGAGCTCTAAAACAAAAACATTTCATGAGACATACCCACAAAATTAACACCTAATGACACACTACACAAGTGTCACAAAGGCTCCCCAGGTGCCTCTTTTGATTATTACCTGGGGATTGCAATGAGCCTTTTCAATACCTGCTACACTGGCTGGGGGCTGCTTCTCCTTGCAAGTAGAACAGGCAGCTCCTCATGGAAATTGTTAATTGCAGTGCATCCCATTTTAGCAGTCCTTGTTCACTGGAACAGTGAAGATCACCAAAATTCATGAGGTTCCTGATAATCCTTTTTCTGTGCCATGTCCTGTTCCACTGCTGGCTCCCAAGAGCAGGGAGTCATTTTTGGCCTTCTAGAACAATTCAAGTATTGCAGGTGTCCCTGCTGAACTTCACCTCAGCTTCTGTGGGCACACCCTGGTTCTAAGGATGAACATAAATCTCAGAATAATCATGAATTACTCAAAGAAACAGTTCTTTAAAGAACTTCTGGGGCACAATCAACATCCATCAGTATCTGTGTTTGACCTGTTTCCCTGCATATGTATGTGCTGCTGTATCCTAATCCTGAAGGAACAAGTGACTCTTAGCAGATCTATTCACACGTGTTCACAATTACACATGTAAAATCAGTCCTAGCTGGAACAGCCTCATACTCACTCCCCATGTTGACTTGAAAGCCATTGTTTGTATGAGATTTTTGCCAGAAAACTCATTCACTGGAAAATCTGTGCAGAACGCCCAGAGGAGCAGCATGATCTCAGTTAAAACCTGGTTGGTGTAAAAATGTAAATGAACATTCAGTGAGGAGTTACCACCACAGCCCTTGACCTCGGGTTTTGTTTTCCCTTCACCAAGACACTCGGTGGAAACCACTGACAAGTGAGAAATCTGTTTGGGGGCAAGAACTGGCTGTGAGAGCCAGCCATGAGCAGGGGACAGGCCCTGTGTTTCTGGGGTTGCAATAGGGGCAAGACAAACTGAAGGAGAAAGCACAGCCAGCCCTTGAGGTGAGATGAAGCAAGGCAGAGCTCAGCAGCAGGGCGTTCCCCACGCTACACTGAGGTGACACAACAAAAACAAATTACAAAATATGGATCGTGTTGTTTGTTTCAAACCCAGGCCAGCAGCAATGACAACCCATTGCTTTCTTTTAAAGGGTCCTGGGGTCGCTGCAGAACTCGCCAGAGTTTTCAGAAGCCTTTTCTTGCACCACGAGAGACAACATGGACCCTGCCGAGAAGTGCCGCGTCTGGTGACGGACTGCAGGCCTCGCACCTCAAGGAGCTTTCCAGGAAAAGAGACCTTTCCAGCTGATTCGAGAGGGGGAGGAGGGAAGGGAGCTGAGTGGAATGTGCTGGAGACACGGCTGTGACCCTTGGCAAACATGCAAACCCCAAATCACCACCCTGGCAGCAGGGAAGGCAGCGCTGGCTGCTGCTCCCCAGAGCCCGCAGGCCCAACTCACCTGGCAGTGCACAGCTCACCCCACCTGCAGCTGTAACGCTGCCCACAGCCCGGGGAGTGTCATTTGAAATGGCAAAGTACAGCCCACAATCTCCCACGGGCCGGTGAGCGCAGGCTTCTGATCAGGGCAGGAGGGAAACACTCAGAAACACATTTTAGCCGTCGTACCACGACAGAGAGACAGCAGTTTATATCCCAGTGTCAGACTCTGTACCCTCTGCTGTTGCAGGAAATCTGTTCTACCAAATGTTTTCATTTTTACTTGAAACCATTTATACAAGAGGAGTCCAAAGACCTGCTGTACTTAAGTAACTTCTCACTAATTACTCCAGCGTGTATTACCTGAAGTCTCTATTTACAACAGTTAATTTACAGCTTTCCAGCCCAAATGGAATCGTAGGTAATTTATTAAATTCTGTACCTATAATCTGTAAGATTGTGATCAAAGACCCTTTCACCATTTTCTAAGCTTTATCTTGCTTTCTCTAAAGTCGCTCTTTTTTAAAGTTTCTAGTAATGTATAAATCATAGTTTTTATATTTAAATCTTGAGCTACACTTTTGACTTGAAGTATTGTAACATATTTTATCAGTGGCTGCATAGAACTGGGAAATTGGACTAAAGCATGGTATCGGGCAATAAGACAAAGCCTACAAAACTGAGTTCTCCAATGGAGGGCACAAACAGGGCAGTTTCCAGGCTGACTGTCAGTGCTCAGGCTCTGATCCTGCACGTCACTTGTACGTGTTCTGATCAGTGTCAGCCCTCACATCAGCAAAGCTGCACAGCTGATTGCAAGAGTCTGAAGGAGCTTTAAGCAAGAGGGTAAAAGGCTTTAAATCTGCAATGATATGTATTAAACATCCTCATGCAGATTGCAAACGAACTTACTGCTTTGTTTATCAAAGCAAAGACATTTGCAAACCAAGTACCAGATACCTCAGATGACTGCTACAATAGGTCTATTTAAAAAACCTATGTCCTTTTAGCCGAGTTCGTCATCTGATCAAAACATTTTGATAATAAACTGAAATTATGAGCCAAATGCAGTGCGTGTTCTTCATAGGAATTATGAAAATGGCGTCCCCGCCACACCCAGAGCAGGACAGGGACTCACCATGTGTTGTTCCCTTTGTGCTTCTGCCCAGAGCAGGGCAGGGCCCTCAGGTCTGGGGGCATAACGGGGTCACTCGGGCCCAGGTGTGCCCAGGTGTGCGAGGTGCTGCAGGAACAGCCACGAGCAGGTGAATCTCTTCTCTGGAGGGGTGTCAGCCTCTGGGGCAGGAGAGACACAGCAGCGCCCTGAGCCGCTGTCCTTGGCGTGGGACTGGCAATGTCCCACCCCAACTGGCTCACAGGCAGCTGTTATCCCTGTCCTACCCAAACTGGCTCACAGGCAGGTGGTGTCCCTGTCCCTGTCCCACCCAAACGCTGGTTCACAGGCAGGTGTTATCCCTGTCCCACCCAAACGCTGGTTCACAGGCAGGTGATATCCCCAGGGCTCTGTTCTGCACCAGTCGTGCTCTGTGTACACCAACACCCTTAAATGGGATTACGAGCACTGAAGAATATAAACATGAGCCTGGAGGTTTCCAGGATGCAGCATCCCAGGACATTGTGGGGGGACAGACACTCCTCTCTACCTGATTTACACCAAGAGCTGTTCAGGGGACACAGGGAAAGCCAGGCAGAGGCAAGCTTGGCATCCTGCTGTAGCAATACTGTGGTGGCCTGACACTGAGTTATCACCTCACTTTAATAGTGCAGCACCAGCATTTTCCAAGCAACCTGAATGTGCATGGGATTTTCCCCTCAATCACCAGCACCTCTCTGAGAGAAAGGAACCTGGCTCTCAAACACTCATTTTATCTTTCAGGAACTAAAAACCCCAAACCTTTTGCTGCCCCTTTTACCCCCACATGTGAGGAGAGCTTCACGCTGTACAGCTGCACCACGACAGTCACCCGAGTGGGCAGTCTGAAGGTGGTTACAAAAGGTCACTGCAGAGTGCTCAGTGATCTTCCAGCAGCGTGGGGGACGCATATTTTCTTGGAATAATCTTCTCTTTATTACCCCATAAAACTGGCAGGAACTCCTGCTTTGTGTACAGCAAGCCAGCTCGATGATATTGACGCCAGCCTAGAAAGTTATTTTGGTTTGCTCTGCCAAATCAGATCTCAAAAATCAGGTAAAGCTAAACCAGATTGCAGTGTTTACATTTTATCTCTGTAACATTTTAATTGGAAACATTCGATTTCCAGCGTTGTGAGACACCCAAAGAGCTGTTTGGGCCAGCGGGCCCTTTCAGAACTGTTTTCCTCCGTGCCTGGTAAATGAAGTGAGTTGTGAAAACACAGAGGTGGTCAGTGTGGAGTCACAGCTGGATCGGTCTGGGTGGGCTCAGACACCAAGGATGGAAGGTGAGACCCCGAGGTGTGTGTGGATCAGCCCAGGGAGGGCTCATACCCCGAGATGTGTGTGGATCAGCCCCTCTCTCCCAGGACATCTGATGAGAATGGACCCCCTGTGCCCTCAGCTCGTTCCCAGGTGCACAAACCCGGTGCTGGGACAATTCCCAAACGGAATGTCACACTTCAGCGCTGCTGCCGACTGCTGGAGTGGCCCAGGAATGTTCGTGGCTGCACCACGGCCAAATCTATTTGTGTTTCCATTCCTAAAGCTCAGCAGACAGTGCCCACAGATGGAGACAGGATGTCTGACTGATGTGCCTTCCTCACATTCTCAAAATTATACTAATTATGTGAGCAGAAGTGAAAAAAATTAGTTTCTATCCCTATTTAACCCCATCAGAGTTTGTTAAGAATTTTTTCACATTCCCTTAAACACACATCTTGCTGGGATCTTCCAGACATGCCTCTCACAATCAATTCTCTGCTTTAACTAGGGATTGAATTATTAATGATTTCATTTTCTCAGAACTGCAGTTCTTCAGTAGAAAAATCTGCATGCTCAAAAGCCCAGAGCTGTCAGTGAAAATGCAGTGATCTGATGCTCAGTTGTGATTTAAATGGCAAAGTCACTGGAAGTTCACATGGCTGATTATTGACTGGGGGAGTATAATTATCTCCAGTTCTAATTAAAAAGCAAACCCCAGCACAGGGCACTGAGGGCCCTGGTGAGCCCCGTTCCTGCTCAGACACACTGAGCTGCACAGCCCTCCCAGCCCTGACTCGGCCTGGGCTTCTCTTTTCCAAGGACATGCAATGTTCTGTTTCATAGCAATGGAGTCCAAGGGATTTTCCCCATAATAACGCTAAAAATACTTGCCCAGGCCCCATGAGAAATTAACCCTTGCCTGTTTCTACCAAGCTTGAAGCTCCTTAGCTGGTGGGTAGCTGTTTTAAAAGTTTGCTGTTCAGCAAGCAGGCAGGATCTGACCTACCACGAGATTCCAAAAACCACTCCCTAAATTGCAAATAATCTGAGAACAGGGAAATAGGTTTGGTGATGCTTCCTAACGGATAAAAAGTGTGCACAGCATTTACATGGCTGATATTAAAAATAACTCATTTTATACGTATTTTAGTAATTAGAAATCTAAACTGAACTTCTGAGTTCTTCTGATCAACTTCATTGTAGGTTCTTCTCACCTGTAAGACACAGAAAAGAGCATTTTAAAGGGTGGCAGTGCCACATAGGGCAGGGGACACTGCTGTCACGGCAGGGCACTGTGTGTGGCACTGCTGTCACTGTGTGACACCGTCACTTACCACAGGGCTCTGTGTGGCACTGCCATCCCTCCGAGGTCAGGAGAAGACAATGTACACCATGAGGGCACAGCCCAGGATCCAGCCCAGCGCCAGCAGCACGGGCACAAGCAGGCGGGACAGCGGGGCCTGGGCTGGACAGGACACAGGAACAGAGCACAGGACAAGGACACAGGACAAGGACACAGGGTCAGTGACACTGGCAGGGACTCTCTGAGCAGATCCCACCACTGCCAGCACTAGGTGGGCACATCCAGGGTGCTGAGCCCTGGCTCAGCTGCTCAGCAGCCCTAGGCCCGGCTCAGAGGGGCCCAGGACAGACCCAGGCTCTCTGTGGAGCACACAGGAGGCAGGACTGTGTGACATTGCCATCACTGCACTGCCTTCACATCTCCACACAGCAGCAGAACTCTATGGATCCTTCTGTGGGTTCCTGCAAACCAGATGTAAAGCCAGAACTGGCTTCACATCTCCATTCAACAGCAAAACTTCATGGACCCTTCTATGGGTTCCTGCAAGCAGCACACCCTTGCCAGAAAGCAGAATAACAACCTCTGAGATCTGTGACTTACCAGTACGTTACACCTCTTACAGCACATACATCTTTACACAGGTAATGGAATGACGGTTTCTGAAGGGATTAACAAACTGTGTGAAACTATCCACAACACCTTGCCCAGTTCAGATGGAGCAGGCAGACTCAGAGGGATTTAAGGAGTGACACATGGTTCTTCTGAAGCTCTGCACAGCACACCTGTCTCACCAAAACACTGCACAGTGTGTCTGCCAGAGGGACAGATCTGCCTCTGCTGCCATGAAAATATTGAATACATAAACAATTAAATATCCTGCCCCAAACCGGGTGTCCTTTTGCCCCAGGGGAGCAAACTCAGATATCTATCAAACTATCTCCCTAGATACCAGAGTCAGTGGTGCAAAAAAAAAAACCAGGAGAAAAGTCTTTAAAAACTTTGAACGTAGCTATGAAGGTGTATTAAAAAGTTCCCTTCACAAGTGTTACCTGAGTAACTGTGCACACAGCACAGCTACAGTTGTAAATTTAAGTTAAATAAATAAAAATTTACAACAGATATAAAATTCATTTTGATAAACTTCCTTTTCTCCTTGGAGAAGTGAAGTGTGCTTACAATGGAAAGGTCATTATTGAAATTTCATCTTGCTCTGCCACTTGAGCTCTGTGGGGTTAAAATCTAAATTACTCTGCGTTCACTTGGCACTACACTTGGAGCTCAGCTCCACACAGCATAACAGAAATGCTGTCAAACAACTTATTTTACACACTGTCCTATTGTGTCAGCTAACCTGGAATGACAACTACAAAACATAAAGAAAACAAAACTGGTAGGATTCAAAAATACAGGAGGAACCCAAGCCATTAATAGAATTAGCTTTTAAAGAGGTTACACTTTCTAACTGAAAAGTAAATTATATCTAGTGTATCAGACAAGAGCACAGGTCGCTGAGTGTATTCACACTGCATTGCTCAGACCTGTTAATTTCAGTATATAACAATGTATTATATATATACATCCCCATGTAATTGTGCCTCTTACCTGGTTCTGCCATTCCCCTCTGCTGGTTTAATGGCAGTTAGGGTTTGCCTCTGCAGCTGCTCTGAGAGCCCTGGGATGCTTTAAATAGAGCAATATTTGGAATGTGCTGCAGCTGCCTGGCCCACTGGTGCCAGGGGTTGGCTATAAGCATTCAATTGTCTAAAAAGGCAGGAACAAGGGCTTCAAGGTTACCTCTGCCTGTCCCTGCACCTCTGTGTCAGAGCAGTCTGACCACAGAGGGGTCTGTTTCCTGAGGAGGGAGGGGAGCAAGGCTGAAAATGCTTTGTGGTCTCTTTATAGGCATGAAGGCACCATGGTAAACGCAGCCAACACTCAGGAGCACCCTGTACCTCCAGCATGGCAGGGACCTGCTGTGCTCTGAGTGCCCCACGCTTCTGTCAGCCCTCTCCTATGGAAAACCCAGCCAAGCCCTGCTCAGGGTTCCTGCACAGTTATCCATCCCTGTGGTTACCAGCTCTCTGCCATGCACTGTTCAGCCCATCACAACATTCTGAGACACGAGAGTAAACCAACAGCTTCACTTTCTTTGTCTGCCTTTGCCATAAAGAAAATCTTTTTGGGATAAGATCCAATTTGTTGTGAAAAGAAATATGACTCTGTGTCAAATATTTATTGGGAAAAAAAATCTCTGATACAATAACTTTGTTGGCCGCACAGCTGTTCCTGTAAGAATCCTATCTGGCTTGGTTCTGGTAATTATATCTATCCTGATCTCATGGAAATAATTTCCAGCAGGAATCATGTATTCCTGACAAGAGCATCTGACCTTCAGGGCTTGGGATCCTTCCAGGCCCAGCTGCCACAAGCAAGGGCAGCGAGTCATTGCGGCTCACCCCAGTTTGGGCACTGCTCACACCAGTTTGGGTGCCCCAATTTGGGCACTGCTCACCCCAGTTTGGGTGCTCTCCCCAGTGAGTGCTGCCCTGCACGTCCACAGCTGGACTCAAAGGAGATCAAAGTTGCAACTGCAGCAGATGGACTAACAGTATAGACATTATTTTAAACAACACATCTTCTGTTGGGAACTGAGGAATGAACTGCAGACATCAATTCCACAATAGAGCTCAGTCCAACAGCCCAAATAAAAAAAAAGCAGAGGGACAGTTTCAAAGTACAATAACAAGGAGGGGACACAGAGCTTAAGAAAACACTCAGAATGATCTGTGGCAACATGCAGCTGCTGCTTTGCTGCTGAAGAACAATCCACAAGAACCACAATTCCCTCATTTCTATCTGTGTGCCCAATTACGTGATCATGGTTTATGCTTTCCCCCTCTGTGCTGGACTCTGAGACACTCAGTCTCAGAGTCACAGGTGGATGGCAGCTGGGCTCAGAAATGAGATTCCCTTTCAGCCTCCAGCTCACTGAGGTGCTCAAACACATTGGTCTCAGAACCTTTGGGACTTCACTGCCATTAATGCTCCAAGTGGGAATCACTTCCATGCTTTAAATGTCTGCAGTGCTCCAAGGGAGTCAGGGCCAGAATCAGGAGGAGGAACAGGGCAAGGCAGCAGGGCTGCAAGGCTTTCTGTGAGAGAAGGGATTTCAACAGGAAAAATCCTTTTAGTGCCTGGTGTTTGGGCAGGAACTGTCAGAACCTCAGTGACCTCCCCCACTGTGCAAAGAAAATTGGCCATTTTTAGTGTTAAAATACCCAATATGTTCAGAGCACATCCCAATCTTCATCACGCAGCAGTAGCCAGAGATCAAGTACTTGAATGTCACATTTCTATCTTTGTTTCTCTCTGGGAATCTGAACCCATATGCAGGAGGCTGGCAAAGAAATGTTTTGTTTTACAAATTCTATATGATCCCTATAAATAACTGCAGCCTACACAGCCTTAGAGGAGATTAGAAGGACAGACCAACTCATCTCCACAAAGGGAATGCTCCAAGTAATAAAATCTTTATAGCTTTGTAATACTGGTATTAATTTTTAAATCATGTTTCTTTTAATTGATCTTTTCTCCTTTAAGAGAAAACCCTGATTTATGAGCAAATCAAAAGCCATGTTTATAGGCCTTGAATTATTTTATGACTTTCCCATAGTCTCTTGTGACCTGCAGACTGACATATGAGAATTATCAGATTATTGCATTCACAAAATAGGTTTATGTGTGGAAAATCTGTCTAATAAATGCATTTTATTAGTCACACCAATCTTAACATTTGAAAGCTCCCTTAAAAATTGCTAGGCATTACTTCTACTCACATCCACATCATGACAATAAAGGCTGATTTATTTAATAACTATGCAGCCAAAGACCTGAAAAAATCCATGTATTAAGCTACTAAATAATTAATTCCACACGCTGCTTCCTAAGGCTCTAGGTCTACCCATCATTTCTGCTGGCAGAGAGCAGCATCACCCAGCTGAGTGCTGAGATACATACTATGGTTTGTACCTTACTGCAACCTGTTGCTGTGGCTGTTGCTGTTGACTTGGCATTTCCTTCAGAGCTGAGAGGCGTTTAATGTGTCACTTGGATTTGCCCTGAATCCTCGCTCCTGGGCCAAGTCAGACCTCCAGGCCCACCACACTGCGTTTTCCATCTGATTTCTCTGCTGTGACAGAACAATGAAGTTAATAATTGCTCCATTCTGTTCCTCTTTATTGGATCTTACTGTGTCCCCTGAAACAACATTGGCTTGTGCCAGCAGGGAACACAATGGCAAAACACAAACAGCCAAACTTCACAAACTGGCTGAAGAAAAAAGGGTGTGTCCGTTATCATCAACTGTGAAAGACTTTCTAAAATGTCATGTTTGTCTAAGATTTATTTCTTGATTTGACCATTCCAGCTGACCATAAACACTGGATAAAATGGAGCAAGCTAATTTCAATGTCCTCTTTAGAGCAAAATGAAGAATTGCTTCAGAATCTTTTATTCTACATTTTCATAGAATCAGGGAATGGTCAATGTTGGAAAAGACCTTTAAGATCACCAAGTCACACCACTGGAGATGTTCCTTCCTTTAGCAGTCCATCTACCTGAAGGAGAACATGAGAGGGATCCTTGCCCTTGCTTTCCTACAGCTTATATATTCCTTTTTAAATGAACCCTCTGTGGTGGGAAAAATGCACTTTTAAATTTACTATGGCAAACCAGTTAATTCAAAAAGTTTTGCAAAAAAAAAGCTGTGAAGATATTACCAAGTTTTACCTGACCAGAAAGCAATAAAAATGGACAATTTCATGCACAAATTAAAGGACAATCCTATTTGTAAGAAGGGAGCAGTTTTAGGAGGAAGATGACTGCAACCACCGAGTCCTTGCAGAAAAGGTGTGTGAGGAGCAGCAGCTCCAGACTGGTGCTGCAGTTCCCTCTTGCGACAGCCAGAGCAAATTCCTGTTTGCAGGGAAGCAGGAGCTCAGTCAGCAGAGCCACACACAGGGGCGAGGGCCGGGGATTCCAAACAAACCCAACCTGCCGGTTTTCAAACACCCCTCGGGGAAGGTGTGTTCACTCTTTTGGGCTTTGGAAAAGGAGATTCCCCACCCGGGATGCCTTTGCCGCTGTTCACACGAATCCCACAGCAGCTGGAGGGAATGAAGCACCTGCACCCCTTTGCTCAGCCCGAGGTCCCTCTGGCACTGGCCAGGATGCTCCAAGGTGACACACTGGGGCACTGCCTGCTCTTCACATCCCTGAGTAACCAAGGGCAGATTTACAGGCAGAAACAGAGACTGGGGTCCCTCTGGCACTGGCCAGGATGCTCCAAGGTGACACACAGGGGCACTGCCTGCTGTTCACATCCCTGAGTAACCAGGAGCAGTATGTACAGGCAGAAACAGAGACTGGCTGCTGGCCTGGCATGAGTTCTCCCTGCCCTGCTCATGTCTCCAGGTTCTTCACCGCATTTCACCCCAAACCAACCCAGAACTGACCGGGACGAGCGCTCTGGCACCCGGAGCCGCGGGCTCTGTCATTGCCCGGTGCCAGCAGGAGCTGAGCCCTGGAAATGTCCCCTGGAAGCTGCGCTGCTCCGGGCAGGGCTGGTGCCAGCAGAGGGCAATCCCTGCCCGCAGAGCCAGGCAGTCATTGTCCCAGTATCTGGGGAAAGCCTTCTGAATGGTTAAAAATAATGAAGCATTTCTAGAGTTAATTACATTACAGGATAAATATTATATTGCCTTTGATTTCTGGATGCAAACTCCTCCTCTTGGGATACAGAACCTACAGAAAGCAAACAGTGAGGCGGCTCTCCCCTTCAGTGATAGCTCACAGCCAGCAGGAAATTATTTAAAATAACGGGAAGGGAAGGGAAGGGAAGGGAAGGGAAGGGAAGGGAAGGGAAGGGAAGGGAAGGGAAGGGAAGGGAAGGGAAGGGAAGGGAAGGGAAGGGAAGGGAAGGGAAGGGAAGGGAAGGGAAGGGAAGGGAAGGGAAGGGAAGGGAAGGGAAGGGAAGGGAAGGGAAGGGAAGGGAAGGGAAGGGAAGGGAAGGGAAGGGAAGGGAAGGGAAGGGAAGGGAAGGGAAGGGAAGGGAAGGGAAGGGAAGGGAAGGGAAGGGAGCTCCTCCTGCAGCAGCCCTGCCCTGGGAAACATTTTCATGTCCCGCATTTCTGTTACCCCACCTCTCCACCCCTTCCCTTGTTTTTAGGGAGCAAAGAACAATGCCTGAACTCAGCTGTCTCTCCTCAAAATCAGCGTGTTTTGCAATGCTCCTCAAGTGACAAAAGAGGTCACAAGTGACATTTCCCCAATTTGGTGCTGTATTTTGAAGAATGATGGGTATATAAAACCCTCTTTCAGAAGATAAAAGGCCAATGATCCCTTTTCCAGGCCCTTCCCCGCACACAGAAATTTACCACTTCAATTACTCCACTTTTAAGTTAATTGCTGCAAAAATACTGAAATTCTTATTTGAATAAAAGGCTTTCCTCGGAGTCAGTTTATTCTGGGTTCATTTAAATTAATCTGAAATAAGCTATCTTTAAACCTCATCAAGAGCATGTTATCTTTTGTAAGGGCTTAAGAGCTTTACGATCATGCTGCCAGTAAAAGCACAGGCAGAAAAGCCTGAAGGCTGGGGGGAAAAGAGAGTTTGGAAGGTTTTTATAGGCATATCATCTCTAAAAATAGTCTTTTGGCCTGTTATCTTGCAGTTTGGATTTAAAGCAAAAATGGAGGCAAATCACCCTCCTGGGGGTGTGATAATCTCTGCTGGATCATCTTCTCAGCAGATAGCAAGATCTTGTTTTTTAAATGTGTGTCACAACTTTTCATGGATTTTTACCTGAGCACCAGCCTTTGCCACTTCAGCAGGTGCTCTGAACTGCCATCGAGTTTTCTAGGCTACAAAAATCCCAAAATATCCTGAAGCCAAAATATTCCATGTGTTACATGAACAGTTAGCATCATCATCAGCCAGCAGCAATAGTTTAGAATATACAAAAACCCCAAAAGAAGCACAAAAACCACTTAATTCCCCTCTCCAGAGAAACTGATGCTGCTGGTAACTGATACAAATATATTCAGTAAATATTGTTGTTATTGTTGATATGATTACTGCTGTTGTTATTGTTGTTATTGATGTAATTGTTGTTATTATTATTAGATACATTCCCTCATGTAAATTGATTCTAAAACCCCAAGGCTTATTTTTGTCTGAGCAGACACATGGGAAGGGAAGTAAAGCAACAGTTTAATTTCCAAATACTTTGGGATTTTTCAGACATTCCCTAAGTGACTTTTTTCCCTGGGGAGTTACTTCTGAACAAGCAAAATAAAGTTTAAATGCTGCCAAATGCCAAAGGATGTTTTCTTCTAAATGAATGCTAATTAAATTAGTAGCAAAGGTAATTACATTGACCTTAAATTCTGGATGCATTAAGCGACATTCAGATGGAGACAGTTAATATTCAGTGTCATGTCTTTCTGCACTGGCACATTAGCATACAATTATTATGGTGCAGTTATTAATGAAGGATCTGTGATGCACTGACCACGTCCTTGATCCCTGTTTGTGCAGCTCCTTCAGGCACTGACTGTGGCACTGCCAGGGCCTCATCCCACAGGTGACCAGGGCAGGTTTGCAGGGCAGTGCAGGAATTGGTGCCACGGCTCTGAACTCCTAAAATGAGCTCAGGTGAGTTAAAACTGATCCCAGAGTGTCACAGACATCTTTTATGGAAAATCCTTTCCTTAGGATTTTTCCTCCTGAGAAGCTGGGAGGCCTCAGGAACAAAATGCAAACAATGATTATCTGCTGCTGTGGAATGCAACAGGTGCATCTGGGATTGGTTCACGTGGTTGTTTCTAATTAATGGCCAATCACAGTCAGCTGGCGCGGACAGAGAGCCGAGCCACAAGCCTTTGTTATCATTCCTTCTTTTTCTATTCTTAGCTAGCCTTCTGATGAAATCCTTTCTTCTATTATTTTAGTATAGTTTTAATGTAATATATATAATAAAATAATAAATCAGCCTTCTGAAACATGGAGTCAGATCCTCGTCTCTGCCCTCATCCTGGGACCCCTGTGAACATGGTCACACCAGAGAGCTCCATTCAAGCAGTGTCCTTCACAGAGCTTAAAGGAGCCTTCAGGCCATCCCTCCTGTGACTCCTTCAGGAGTGTGGAGCTGTCACAGGATGCCACCCTTGTCCTTCCAAGAGCTGCACGGCAGCAGGGCCCAGGAAAGGGCCCAGGAACCTGGGAGGACCAAAGGGGCTGGAGGGACAGGACAAGGGAATGGCTTCCCTCTGCCAGGGGCAGGGCTGGATGGGATATTGGGAGGGAATTGTGCCCTGCTCTCCATGGGGAGGAACAAGGACAGCACAAACCCCAATGTCCAGATTTACTCAAATCCCATCACAACCTCCAGTGTGCCAACGCTCACGGCAATGACAGCATTAAAAACCCACTGAAAACAGAGTAAAACAGACTTAAAAGGCCATTCTTTGGCCTTTGTGCTGTGCCTGCCAGCTGTCCCCTGCCAGCTGGAGAGACAGGGGGCTCGGTGACACCGGCTCCTCCCAAAGCATCCGTGCCCTCTCGGGGAAACAATGCCAGACTGGCATTTGGGCAGCAGGGCTGAGCAGGGCTGCTCCCTCCCGCCCTGTCAGGGCTCCTCTGGGACAGCTGACTGACAGCGTGCCCAGTTCCAGCTTTGTGGATGCACACGCTATCTTTAGCTGATTTATTTTTAATTTGCTGCCTGCTCTACACTTACTGCTGCAGGGTCCCTGCACTGCATTTCCCAGTGCAGTGCTCACCCCTGTCCCACTGCACCTTGCCCCCAGCCACTCCAGAAGCATGAACTTAGGCATATATAATATATGTTATACATTATATATTGGTGTACACAGGAGTCACTAAGATCACAGCTTTTCTCTCTTTGTGCTCTGCCCTAAGCTCTGACACTGGAATGATGACATAAAAACCCTGCACAATGGAGATATTTCAAAGTATTATTCTCTAGCCTTCCCAAAGTAGTCAATATGTTTTTAAATGTCAATAAATTATTTTCTCCTACTGAAATTAAAAGTTTTGGATGGTTCTCTCCAGGCTGGTCAATAATACTGACAGAAGGAGCTGCTTTTGGAGCTCTTCACCGACTTTGACAAACATTACAGGAGAGCCTGGGCCTTAAACCACAACTATTTCTATTCCCTCTGACAAATTACTGATTTCCTTGCTTTTGTGGCTGTGAGGAAAGCTCTCCCTGCCCAAACAGGTATAGCCACAAAGCTCCTGCCCACCTTGTCTCACACAGCCATATCCACCCACAGCACAACTCAATGCCATCCCTGCAGTGACAGCTCCAGACACAGGGAAGCCAATGATCCCATCACTTAAACATCCTCAGCTTTAAATGCTGCACCTGGAAATGCATTTTAAAATTTAGCATGAGATAATATTAACAAATTCCCAGTATTGCACTTATCCCTTATTTAAAAGGCTTAAGATATATCCCTTTCTCCTTGTATAAACCAATTCAAGTTATATAATGTATGTGGATTTACTTTGCCCCAGTTCCAGCTGGCAATATATTGCTAAGCCAAGGCTGTACAATTGCAATTTGGCAGAAAACAGGTCAGGGATATATTACACATCAAAACTCTCCAACTGTTCTGAATGCTTCAAATTAAAAAGGCAAATATAAACAACACTTGTGTCAGAATGATCCTATTCCATTACCCTGCTCATAAATTTATACTGGGACAGTTTTTACTGGTTCTTTTGCTGCTTTTCCACATCTGTAGGTGCAGTTTGCTGTGACAGATGCTGCGACAAAGCCAGGCTGGGAGTGCAGGGATACAGGAGGGGGGGACACCTGCACCTGGCCACTCCTGCCCTGCCTGCTGGAAGGGCTCCAGCGCAGGTCCTGCAGGGAAAAGGGAGCTTGGGGTAAAGAGTGATGGGGGAAACACCTCACAGTGCTGGGCTGAAGGTTTGGTCATCCAGGCTGTGACCCAGCCATGGCAGGGACACCGAGCTGTGATCCAGGCATGGCAGGGACACCGGGCTGTGACCTAGGCCACAAGGACACAGGGCTGTGACCCAGCCATGAGGGACACTGAGTGGGACCCAGCCATGGAGGACACTGGGCTGTGACCCAGCCATGAGGGACACTGAGTGTGACCCAGCCATGGCAGGGACACCAAGCTGTGATCCAGGCATGGCAGGGACACTGGGCTGTGACCCAGGCCACAAAGGACACTGGGCTGTGATCCAGGCATGGGGGACATTGAGCTGTGACCCAGCTATGGCAGGGACACTGAGTGTGGCCCAGCCATGAGGGACACTGGGCTGTGACCCACACCACAGGGGGACACTGGGCTGTGACCCACACCACAGGGGGACACTGGGCTATGACCCACACCACAGGGGGACACTGGGCTGTGACCCAGCCATGGGGGACACTGGGCTGTGACCCAGCTACGTATGCCTCCCCAGGCTCATTCCCAACGAGCTCCTCTCTGGAGCAGAGCTCTCCCAGCCTGAGGGCCATCGCTGCCTGCCCAGTACCATGCCCTGTGAACCAGAGCATGTGCACTGCCAGACTGCTCACTGCCCTGCAGCCCCAGGCTGCCCACAAATTTATACTGGGGATTATAAATTTATAATAAACTCATCCTCAATAGATACCCAGGAAACCCAAGGATCTGCAGCCCTGCCCTTGCCTGGCACACGGGGTCAATGCTGCCTGTGAGCCCTGGTGCTGCTTTGGGCAGATTCACTTTGCCTTGTGCCACCCCACTGCCCAGCCTCTTCTGGCCTGCCTTAATCCTCTCAACTATATTTTTAGCATAATTACAGCTGCTCACTAATTTGCTGCTAACAGATGATTCCAAGTTCATTGAAGGAGATACCAGAACTACAGAGAGCCTCTTTATGCTCCACTGCCAATTTTAACAAATATTAAGGAGTCTCTAGTAAGTCATGTTAGTACTGAAATTAAACTGCATATTGGCTCTTTTGGGAAAAATATCTTCCTAACAATATAGATCTTGAACTAATTACAGATCTTAAATTACGGGATTGTCTTCCACCAAACATGACATCCCAATATAAGCACATTTCAATACAAGTTCCTACTACCTCTGAGCTCTGCTTACTGCACCCTTTTACCTCTGTGATGTCACACTGTGCGTGTGCCTCAATTTCATAAACAGCAACTGCTCCAGGAAAACAAAACACAGATCATTTCCTTCCTTATTAAATCTCCTTCCCAACTTGTCTTCTGGCTTTTTAAACAGCCTGCTGCTGAATGATCCCTCCACACATGTTGATATCCTGAGCCTCAGACTGCTTCCCTGCCACACCTGCACATTGATTTTTTAAGGAGAAAAACAGGACTTTATAAAATTTTTCCCCAATACATTGCAAAGCTGATAATCTAATGTTAAAGGTAAATGAAAGCATGCAAAGGCTGGAATGCTGTCACCCCGCTCAGGGGCATGCAGTGTGGTATGGATGGCACCCAGGGGTGGGCACAGGGGTTGGGGCAGGAAGGGAGGCAGGGCTGGAGGGGACAGAGGCAGGGACACAGAGCAGCTGCAGGGGGAGGGCAGGATGGAGGGGAGCACAACTGTGGCCACTCACTGGGCCTGCTCTGGCTACCAGCAATGCTTTGCTCCAAGGACACCGTGATGCACAGGAGCCCCCCTCTCAGTGCTGCCTTTAGGGCCAGGGAGGGATTGCTCAGCCTGCAGCCAGGCACAGCTCCCCAGGGAGAAGAGGAAGGAGCAGCACCTCTGTCTGCGTGGCTGCACAACCCACACCTGAGGCTGCCCACCCAGGCAATTCCAGGTCCTGCCACGGCTCCTTGGCTGCAGAGAAAAGCATTCACAGCCCCTCTCTGCCATCAAACTGCCTGGAACAGTAAGGGTGGCTCAGGCCTGTCTCAACAGTTGTCATTTATTAACTTATGTTTTATGGCACCAGCTCCACTGCTGCAAGGAATTAGTCATTTATTTAGTTCTGACATTTCCTCTCCTGTCATTAAATTCAGTCTTCTGTATAATACAGAGAAAAGAAAACAATTCCCCCATAGCCACTCAAACTTTATGTATAACAATTCTCTGAAGGAGATGATCATTGTGTGGGCTGAAATCTCACAGAACTGCAGTGCGACTCAGGATCGTTTCCAGATAACTTTAAAAATCCCATTAAAATTCATCCATATCCATTATTCGTGCCTCCTGACATGTGACAACTCATTGCACCACAAATCAATGAATTTTCATTGCCACAAATGCATTTCCCAGCACATCTTTGTACTCAGGGCTCGTTCCCTTCTCCCTCCCTGCTGGGAGGGATTGCTGCCACACACAGGGAGCTGAACAGTCCTGCTGCACACCCTGCACCTGCCTGGGCTTTGTCATTCAGTGAAACACACTCTGCTGCACAATCCCCATTTCCTGATGGCACGGGGAGGGGTGCTGGGCATCCCCAGTCCGTTGGGCATCCCTAGTCTGCTGGGCATTCCCAGTCTGCAGGGCATTCCCAGTCTGCTGGGCATCCCCAGCCTGAGGAGTGAGGCAGCTGCTGGACAAGTTAAGCTAAGGACCAGGAGCAGGAATCCATGGGCTCTCCTTAAGGGCTGCCTTCATTGCTGTTTCACAGAACGATCTGCTCCACATCAGGAAATATCCTCTCTTCAGTTTACCTCCCTCCATGGAGGGAAGCCAGGACTGCTGGAGGTGAGATGCTGCTGGGATCTGGGCCAGGGCAGCTCAGCTGCCTCAGGGATGTGCCCTGGACACTGAAATCACAGATCCCAGCTCTCTGGGGGACTCATCAGCCACAGGCAGCAGTGAAACTGAGCTCCTACTATGAATTACAGAAATAAAACACCCAACATTTTTCTCTGCTGCCATATCCCAAGATTAAACACACTGCAATTCAATGCTGAGGAAATAAATTCTGCTCTCTGAACACGGGTGTAAGGAACTGAGGATGACAACAAAGTTGTTGATCATCTAACAGAACTAAGGCAGGACTGTGTGCACATTTAGCAAAATGATTAGCTCAAGATGCAGGAATGCTAAACAAAGTCAGGCCTCACTGCACGGATCCATCTGAGCTCTCCCCTTCAAGCTGGACCTGGCACAGAACAATCCTGTCACAGAGGGAACAGTTAATCATGGCAAGTCAGATGACAGAGACTTTCCTATCCCTATCCAACAGTTTACAGATTCAAATACATATGACTAATGAGATATTTTCCATCATATTTTTCCACCTCCTCAGTTTCTGTCATTTCCAGGTACAGGTCCTCTTGCTTTTGTTTTATAGAGAATGAAGAGATCTGCTGTACCTGCTCATTTCCTTGCCATATACCCTCCATGTTCAGGGCAGGGGCTGTGGGAGAGGAGCTTTTGAGCTACCCTTCATTTCCAAATGCAGATCCACTCACGTTTATCCCACTGAACTTTAATTTGAAGTGTAACATTCTGCAGGTGCTGCTCTGATTCTTTGTTCCAGTTTCCCGACAGCAAAAGGATTTGACAAGGGGCCAAAAGAGGCAGAAATGTCTGAGCGAGTTCCAGCTGCACCTCGAGAGCTCCTGCTCTGCTTTAGGAAGCTCCTGGTCTCCATGGTTACAGACGAGTTGAAAAACAATGATCAAATCTCACCTTAAACGCTCCCATCCAGCATGGAAAAATAACCCTGCCCAGGATGCAGCACACTGACAGCGCAGTGCAGCGTGACCCACGCCCAGGGTCCTGGGCACGAGGTGCTGCTGGGCACTGCAAAGCCACCCTGCAGCTCCTCCAGCACAGGTGTTATTGCTTTCATTTATAAAAGGACAAAGAACCAAGCCACTGATTCACATTTAAAAAAAAACAAACAAAGAACCAAACTCCAAAGCCCAAACCAAACCCCCAAACGTTTCAGAGAGCCCAATTCTCCCCACACAGCTCTCCTGGAGCTGTGATGGAGCCAGGGAAGGACTGACCCTGCTCACCTGGTGTGACTCAAAGCCCATCTCTACTGCCAGATCCTCTCTGGCTCCTCCTGCCCACACCTGGGGTGAGGATGAGCAAGAGACCAGGGCTGTCCCCAGGGCAGAGGGGCACTGACCTCATGTGTGCCACCAAGCACAGCTCACTCATCTCTGGCTCCCAAAGATGCTGACTGCTTTAACAGATATTTATGTTTTCCTGCCATCCCTGCTGATCAACAGGTGTACTGAGTCTTGACAACATAATGAATTCACCAGTGAGAAGTGACATTCACCAGTGAGAAGGGACATATGCCAGGGATGCTACATGGAGAGGCCACAAGGGCAGCCCAGTGACAAAAAAAAAAACACACCTTTTTTTTTTATCGCATGGAATAGCAAAAAAAGAGAGACCCTCTCCTCTCATGGGGGAGTCACCCATGAGAAATGGAGGAGAAAAATTCCAGACAAATTCTGACCTCAGAGAATACATGACTTCATTGAATCCTACAAACCTGCCACCCCTAAGTATCTCCAAACAGGTTTAGTAAACACACTGAGGTTTAACTGTCCCCTGGAAAGCAAAGGCTTGTTTCAGTCTGGAGGAGCTGTGTTTCAGTCTGGAGGAGAGACACTCACAGAGAGCCCAAGGCAGCAGGGTGGCACCACAGCTGTGCCAGTCTGTTCTGCAGACACTCGGCGTCCCTGCCAGCACTGGCAGCAGACAGGACAGTGACAGAGCCCGGGTGTGCAGCCCCAGAGCTGGATCCACACTCAGTCTGAGTGATTAATTAAACTTTAACGAGTGTCTGTCTGGCAGCTATTCAGTTCTTGTGCCCAGCTCCAGCAGGTGTTTTTGTGGCCCAGTAAAACCCAAGGGGTTTCTGTTAAATCCTCCCCTGCTGCTGCCTCTGAGCCCTCCAGGCCCAGGTGTGCCCACGTGTGCCCAGGTGTGCCAGGCCCAGAGTTGGGCAGACAGGCTGCAGTTGCTGAAGGGACACATGGTCTGAAGAGACTCCAGCTTTTGCCAAGCAAAGCTTTGTGTGTAATGCTGGGTAGCTCAGGAGCTGCTGGATGGAAAAGCCTTTGGCAGGAGGGTCAGATCCATGTCAGAAGGGCAGCCCTGGGCTCCCTCAGCCTCTGAGCTTCCCCTCATACTCTGGATTGGTCTTGGAAAGGTCTCCAGCCATCCCTGCTCCTTTTTTCCTCTTTATTTCTTGAAGCTTCAGAAAAGGCTGCTGCCAATGCATTCAGCAAAGCCCTGTCAGCCAGTCTGCCTTGCTGTGAAATATTAGCAAACAAGCACTGATGGTAACACAGCCAAGTTTAACAAGATCTCCACTTATTATCCTGTCAATTTTGGTGGCAGAATATGGCATTGCTGTCAGATCCATCTGTTCAGTGCGCAGCCCGTGCATAGAAATCACCCTGTCTCACACATGGGGAAAGATTGGGGAGAAATCTGAAGGCAAGAGTGGAAGATTAATTAAAGATCTGTTAATCAATATGAGAAGTCAATTAAGGTAATTTATGACCATCTGAGAGCAGCCAGGGTTTGTTCTGGAGTGAGGGGGTGAAAATTCTGTCTCTCTGGTCCCACACAACGAGGATTTGTTGCAGACTGCACAGATCAAATGTTATCCACAGCTTGGATCACCACAAAGTGATATGGACAGGAGGCACAGGAGCATGGCTGGGAAAAGCCATGGAAGGAAAGCCTCTGAGAAGGTGTCAATTTACACATTTTTTTTTAAAAATCAACAAATTAACCTGATCACTGGCCATGAAAATCACTGCTGAAGTTGGAGTAATTTCCTTGGATGAAGTGGAAATGAAATTGAAAAACTAACAAATGCTAGAGAAACTTCAAGGGAAACAACAACAAAGAAACTTCAAGAAACTTCAAGAAACTAACAACATTCCATTATTGTTTGTCCTGGTCCAGCTAAGAGGTTGAAGGAAAGTTGCTGGGCAAGAGAAGAGCTGATGGAATGATTTCCTCAGCAAAAGCAGAGGGCTGCCATTGGATTCTGCTGGGGTGGAAACTGTGACTCCAAGGGGTTGTGTTCCTGTCCCTCCTGCAGAGGAGATGCCTCAGGAAAAGTGACTGGGAAATCCAAACTGCAGATCACAACCCAGCTCTCACCAATCAATCAATATGGTTTGACTAACTCTGACATCATTTCAATAAAAACTGAACAGAAATACATTCAGCAGCTGCAGCCTCTGGACTGTTGAGCCTGGGAAGGCTTTGGTGGATCAGGACTGCCAGCACTCCCCACAGTCCTTCCACTTGGTAACAAATGAAAATATATGGGATGTGAATGACCACCAACTCAGAATCTTGGCCTGATTTAGATTATTATACACCTGAAACCAAACACATGGAGTTACTCCTTGTTTAAAGCTTCCCCTGAGAGCAGCACAGGGCCTGCAGTGTGAATTCCTCCTGCTGAGCTTTCAGCATCTCCATTATGTGCAGCAGGAGGTGCTGCCAAAACCATCCCAGAGAGAGGAACCATTTCCTCTGGCTCTGGGCTGAATCCCTCTGCAGCTCTCCCAGCACAGACCCACAGCAGAGCAGGGCCTGCTGATGGGTGGGCCTGAGTTACTGCCAGAGGAACACCTCCTTTGAGCCAAAACAAGGCTTTTGTGCGAGGAAATGCAAGGGGCAATCCTGGACATGTGTGCTCAGCCCCTTGCCCTCGCTGCTGCTCTCAGGCCAGGGCACTCCTGCTGCAGGGCTGCCTCAGCTCCGTGCTGGAACAGACCAGAGGAGCTGCTGAGGATTTATCCTTCCAATTAAAAACTGCACTGATTGGTAAATCTTGGTTTCTCTCATGGAAGCACACGCTGGCCTCGGGAAATGCTGAAAGATGGAATCCTCTGCAGTTTTCTCTCTCAGTTTGGGTGGGGAAGGATCCCACTGCAACCAGGGCTGCAGGGCCCCAGTGCTCCCACAGCTCCACCTCTCAATTAGCTTTAGAGAGCTAACGAGCACCCAATTAAGAACAGTCCCTTTCCACACCCTGTGCACACAGCCCAAATCCATCCAGGAGGCTGAAGCCATAGCAGAAACGTGGGGTTCAGGCCAATATCACTAGTGCTTATCTAAATTAATTCAAACACCCTTAGAAGGCCAGACACATTCTAAATATTTAACATTATAGTCCCAAGACAAAACAAATACAAGAATATTAATTGCCAGCTTACTCACTCAGCATCACCTCTGTTTGGAAATCAAATATGAAATAGTACAAGAAACATGCTTTAAACCAAACTGCCATCTCTGGTGCCTTTGGAACAGCTTTGGATGTACCAAGCCTGGAGAAGCAGACAAGAAACAGACCCACCCCAGCACACACCTGGGGAAACTCCAGCCATTGCACCAGTTACACTGATTCAAACTGCCTAAAGCATCCAAATTTAACACTCAGTTGTGTTCCCTCATCCTGCTGAACTCTGCACTGCAAGAGGATCCTCTTGGATGCAGCTGAATTTCCATGTTACTGAAAAAATGTTATCAGCCATGGAAATAAGAAAGTCAAATTAACATGACTTGCAGCACTCTGCAACTATTCATATTCTGTTCTCTGAGCAGTGTTCATTTGCAGAACTTCATTGAATTTAGAAGTATCACTTTAGACAAACACATCCTTAACTGAAATAAGATTTTGACTATAAATGTTTAAGATGTGAAACACTAAATTAAAAAATCCACTTTAAAGAGCTTGTAAGTTAAATGAGTGCTTGAAAACTCAGCACAAATTAATCATCTGCTTCCAGACATCTGTTACCTTAAAAATGTGCTTCCTTAAGTCTATTACTCCTTGAAATGGGATGACATAAATCCTGTGTGACTGCACTGGGGAGCTGCAGCCTGCCCCCAGCTGCACTTTAATGACCCACCCAAGGGATGGCTGGAGCAGGGCTGCAGAGCTCCAGGGGAATCAGGGCCACCCCAGGCCCTGGGGAGCTCAGTGCCCCAGGGCAGGTCCTAAGGGGACGCTGCAAATCCCACCTGGTGCTGCAGCAGTGTTTGGTCCATCCCAGCTTCCCCAGGAATCTGCTGCTCCTCATGGAACCACACAGAGCGGTGGGCCTAGGGGATGCTTCCTCAGGGAAGGAGGTCACAGCCCTCCTCACAGCCACAGGGCTGTCCCACACCCAGTTTGGGGCTGTCAGACACCAGAGTTCCCACCCCAGGGTCACTTTGTACATGGCTGCATTCCCTGTGTGCTGCCATTAGATCAGAGAATAGCAGGGTTTGGAAATGACCTGACTGGTTTGACTATAAAGGAACTGTTTCTGTGTCATTATGAAGTCTAACACGGCAGTTCCCATTTCTTTTAAATGCACCCACCAGGAAGAATGGGATTTATTTGCAGGTGCCCAGCCAAGCAGCCAGTGAGATCCAGGCTGTTCAGAACCTGTAACCCCCTTTTCAGCATCCCTTTGCTGTGTTTTCACTGCAGACACACACACATGGAACCAGAGCAGCAAATCCACATGCCTCCACCTGCAGAGAGGCTGCAGAGCTCCTCAGGCAGGAGCTGGACCCTCCAGATGCTGCTGGGGCTGCAGCAGTGACAGGGCAAGGCTCTGCTGCAGAGGGTTTCACGTTAAACCCCCAAGTGCTCCTAAAGCAAGGACTAACAAAGCACTGCAGCTGCTCTCCCTCCCTCCCTGCATCCCTGCCCTCACACAAACACAGCCATGCCCACCTGCCAGGCCAGCGCTGGGGGCAGACACAAGGCCAGGTAACTCAGCTGTACCCAGGTAACTCAGCTGCACCCCGACTGCAAACCCTCCTGGCTGGTCCATAGCTACACTAAAGTCACATGCAGAAGAAGATGTTTCCACTTCCATGGCTTTCTACAAGCACAAAATCCCACCTTCAACTAGGCCAGCCAGGCACTGTTCATTTTAATTTCTTTCTGTCTCAGTCAACACAGGACTTTAAAAGATAATCTCTGGTAGAAATTCAATTTGTTTCTCCTCCCGCATGTCTAAGCAGATCTGTAATCAGTGTAATCACTGTGCCACTGTCTCATGTGACTGAGGGTCGTGCATGATTTTCCCTGTTGCAAAAAGGAACAGCATTAAAATCTTATCAAAACAAATCCAAATGAGCATCAGTCCAAGAACAAAATTGACCCAACATGCTCCTGGGTGAAAACCTGGCTGTTCTTTCACAAAATGTTTTATTCTTACATACCGTAATCTTATTTAAGTTGCAAATGGGAAACTCAGGATGAAAGCCTTCCTACCAAAGCATCAGAACAGGGGCTCCTGTGCAGGAGTGAGGGATGTGGAATAGCTCCTGACACCTGGAACATTCTGTACAACTGCTTAAAGCAGGGGCTGTTGATATTCCAGTAAACAATCATATAAATGTATCTGGACACTCTTCCTGGCTTTGAATTAGAAAATATATAATTTCTCAAAAGTAATATTCCAAACCCATCTGTTCTCTGCAGATTCTTGAACAGCTTAATTTATGCCTTCTGTCAGGAATTAGCAAAGCAATCTAAGCCTGCTACCCCAGGATGTGAGCCACTAGCCTTTAGTAGGCTGAAGTGGTTGTTTATTCTGTGTTGGTACAGATTCTGCACCAAAAAAGTCTTCACTAGATAGATGTTCAGCAAGCTGCAGTTTGTTCAGACAGTTTAATTAATTTTGGGAGAGGACTAAATTGAGTGGCCATCTAGATGTCTGAAGTGCAGATTGCTGGTGTGTCCCACCCAGAAATCTAAACCCCTGGCTGTGTACAGGGCTGCTGGGACCCACACACCAGCTGTTCCCAGAGTCTCAAGGCTGAATTTCTGAACCCGGCATCCCTTCAGTTCATGATGCAGGGCACAAAGCTGGAGAAGGAGGTATTTGCAGTTCTCCCAAAGTGTCCCATTCCCACGGGGTTTTGGAGCTCCTGCTCAGAGCATGTCACCCCCAGGCTGGATTTTCTGGGACCCCAGATTGCTGCTGCAGCACCGATTCACAGTGACACACACATTTCTGACCCACAGTGTCCCACCCCAGCTGGGGGCTGGCATCACCAGTACTCACAGTGACACACATCACCTGGGCACAGGAGGATCAGCAGGGTGGTTCAGGTACCCCAGGACACTTCATGGCAGGAACATCCCCACGGGAGCAGCTGGATTGGCAGCAGGTGCATTTGTTTGTATTGCTTCCACTCCATGAAAGAAAATGAAGCTTGTTCATTTAAACTAAAAACTGAAGAAATATATATATATATATATATATATATATATATATATATATATATATATGTAAAGGCTGATGTGTATTTGGCTTCAGCTGCATTACAGCAACCCTGCCCTGCTCCATTAGCCAAATGTCACTGTAAAAGAACTGTCCCCATCTGGATTAACTTCTAAAATTTAGAGAAGAGTATAAGAAATTATGTGATAAAACACTGCTGCAATAATCTATCCTTACCTCCTGCAAACACCATACAATTTTTCTAAATTAATTCCAATTAAAGCAAGTTTTTTCACCTCCCACAATGGAGATGTTCTCATTTGCTCCCTTACAAGGCACTTTTGCTAGGCCTCAGTCACACCTGCCAGACTGCATCCTGGCTATGAGAAATCCAGGTGCAAAGCTTAAGGGATTAATCCAGTGTCTGGTTCTGGTCCTCCATGGAAAAATGATTTTTGTTTAGAAAATCCATTGCTCTGTCCCAAGTGGTAGCACAGCCACTGTGCTGTGTTAGAGCCTGAGTGGGACAGTCAGACAAACTCAAGTGTGGCTCCTGTCCCAGAAAGGAGACCAGAGCTCAGCTGCCACCTCCAGCCAAGACCACCCTGTGAAATGAAGGATCCTCCCTCCTTGCATCTCCTGCCAAGACAGACGTGTGCAGCCACTAACTGCTGCTTGCTGCTGGATTCAGCACCAATCTATTTGGATAGATTTTTTTTTTGAGAAAACATATAACCAAGTGCTTAAAAATCTATTTTAATGACGTTTTCAAGAATAATAATACTCTGCATTACAAAAGAAAGAGGTAAAAGGTACGTCTTTGACATATCAGAAAAACTTACAGCAAAGGCATAGAGTATCTTCCAACCAAAATAAAGCTATGTTGTTCCCTACAGGGAAGCTTTAAGTATCTGAGATTCCTTCACCCAATTCACTTTCAGCCTTCATAGAAAAAGGTGAACAGTCAAAATAGTCACTCTACCATGTCAGCTTAAATATTCCACTGACTGTCGACAATTCAGCAATAAAATTACAAATATACAGAAAATGGATCTACTGTACCGAAGCTACTCACACAACCAACAGCAAAAATACATAACAAAATAAGCAGAAATAAAGTGTTTTCATTCATAAAAGTATAATTACTCCCACATTCCACTCTGTCCCAAACCAACACAGTAACCAAAGAGGAAGACAACTGTTGTCACACTTTGTAGAGAGGGCAGAAGACAAATCTACACAGGACTCACAAATCTGGACTAACCCTAATTCTACAAACCATTTGCTGCAGACTCACAGTTCATACATGAAAACATGTAAAATCTATAGTAACAATTCAGAACAAGTGATGCTAATGAAGGGTTGCTGCCTGTCGGGCAGAACAAGCCCCAGTCCAGCATTCCAGACACCACAGTGCTTTGGAGAATCCTCACAAAAGGCCAAAAGTGTTTTTCCAAGCTGGAGGACAAGACACAAGGAAACCAGTATTGCCTTCAGTGCAATGTCAGGCTTTGGAGCACGGCATTACGGACACAGATGCTACAAATGCACACGGGCTCCATCAGCAGCACCCCAAAGGATGGAGGGCGGCTCCTGCCTCCCTCAGCCCTGCCAGGAAGGGGCACATTAAACTACCCCTGAGTTACTGGCATGAAACTGCTTATTTGAAATACACTGTAAGCTCCAAGCAGCTCCTGTACCCTGCAGAGCAGCAGTCCGGGCCGGGCCGTGCCTAGAGCCGGAGCAGGAAATAGATCTCGGGCTGCTCCTGGGCGCCGGGAGGCAGCGGCAGCTCCCCACAGCCGTGCTGCCGCAGTTCCCCGCAGCCGGGCAGCAGCTCCCCGCAGCCGTGCTGCCGCAGTTCCCCGCAGCCGGGCAGCAGTTCCCCGCAGCCGGGCAGCAGCTCCCCGCAGCCGGGCAGCAGCTCCCCGCAGCCGTACCGCAGCTCCCCGCAGCCGAGCTGCTGCAGCGCGGAGCAGGCTCCCTCGGGCACGCCGCGCCGCTCGCCGGGGCAGCCGCGCAGGTAGCGGCCGATGCAGGAGCCCGTGGAGTGCCGGTTGGCGGCCAGCGGCGGCCCCGGGGCCTTGCTCCGCAGCACCACCCCGGGCACGGCGCTGCCCCCGCACGGCCGCGGCTTGCCCGCCGCCTCCTGCCGCTCCCGGGCGCGGCTGGCGATGTTCCGCACCCGGCTCTGGCTGCGGGACGACAGCTTCCTCACTAGGGCCCGCGGGCAGTCCTCGTCCGGCTGCCTGGGGCACGGCGGCTCCCGGCCGTCCTCCTGCTCCGGGGACAGCAGCCTCCGCAGCTGCTCCGTCAGCGCGTCCGTCGAGTGCGGCCTCACGCCCTGCATGGCGGCCAGCTTCCCGTCCCTCAGGCCCGAGGAGATAAAGCTCCTGCTGATGTACTGATACTTACTCTCGAAGTTGCACGAGATGTCCTCCGAGGTCAGGTCTCCCAGGCTCTTGGACTTGCAGGGGCTGCTCTGCTGGATGGCCGGGTGTGTGGGGAACGGCAGAGCGCCGGGGCACAGGGGAAAGGCTGAGCCGGCCTGGGGGGCACACACGGCAGCCCTGTGCTTCTCCGAGGGCTGCTGCCACGAACCCGCAGTGCTCTCACACGCGGGGACAGCCGGCTGGCTCCCTGCAGCCCCGCAGGTCCTGGAGCAGTGCCGGGCAGCGGCACAGGGCGCAGCGGTGGAGCTGCTCCCCGAGCTCCTGTCCCCGCCGTGCCCGGTGGAGCTGCTCCCCGAGCTCCTGTCCCCGCCGATGGAGCTGCTCCCCGAGCTCCTGTCCCCGCCGATGGAGCTGCTCCCCGAGCTCCTGTCCCCGCCAGACGAGCTGCTCCCAGCGGTCCTGTCCCCGCCGTGCCCGGGCTCCTGTCTCTGCCTGAGGCTCACGGGCGAGGCCAGCTGGCTCATGTCCTCCCGTCGGTACTCACGGGCGGTCACCAGGAGCTCCTGGCAGTCCCCATCCAGCTCCAGCAGGCTGCTGCTGGCCGAGTGCTCCCCAGGGACAGGGCACCCCAGCACCTCCTCAAAGATGAGGCTGTTGGACCCAAAGGAACTGGCAGGCTCGGGGGCTTCCCAGCTTGGTCCAGATTTTGTAGCACAGTTCCTTTTGGGATTTGCGTTTAGCAAAGAGAGGGAAGAAGAGCTGGGCAAGTTACTTTCTAGATTATTTAATCTTTTCTTGCAGACTAGTGCCCTGTGGCTCTTACATTCAGAAGGTGGAGATGCCTCATGGAGAACTGTGTATGTGGAATACTCTGGATCCTCCAAGCTGGAGAACATGGCTGTGTCCAGAGTGGAGAATAAAGAGGATTTGTTGGATTTTGTGGGAGTGAAGTTGTGCCTACAGGGGCTGCTCAGGTCTGCAGCAAACACGTGTGGGACTGCATTCCCCACCCTGGGGGTCTGGCTGCCGTGGGGGCTGGAGACAAGGGGAAGGGGTGTTTGGTCATCTGTGCCATCGAGCTGCCCAATGAGAGTGGACACAGCGCTGTCCAGCTCGCTCTCAGTCGAGAGAGAGACTTCATCAATGAGGTGAGAAATGTCACTGTCCTGCAGGGCTGCTGCGGAGTGACAGTCAGGGCTCCCAGAGCACTCGGCAGAAGAAGGGGAAAGAGGTGCTGCAGTGCTTTTCTTCATGTCACATTTGTGATTCTCCACCTCTGTGCTCTGAGAAACAGAAGTCCCTATGAGACTGGTCTTCCCTTCCTTAGATCCTGTTGTGTCATCTTCCTTTTTACTGTCTGCACAGTTTCTGTGGTGTGATTTTTCTGTGGGAAGTTCAGAGTCAGAGTCTTGCGTTAGGGGGACAGTTCCATCAGAGAGATTATCCTCCTGGTAGTCCACAAGGTGATTTGCTTGAGCTATACCATCTGCAAAAACCAAATGTTCAGGGTGCTCCTGTGGAGGTGGTGCTAAACAGTCAGCTGTAGAATCCCTCTGGTCATTCTCCTTCTTGAACTGAGATGCTAAATGTGAAGCATTTGACTTTTGCTCCGAAGGTGGAGAACCCAATTCTTTCAAGCTTGTTTCCTTCTCATTTGTATTGTCATCACTGTTGGCTAAATTAAACGAGAAACATATTAGTGGCATTAAAGACTCTGCTCTGTCTATCAACAGCTATTTTGTCCTTAGACAGACAAATGGAGAACGCAAAACTAGGTACAGTTGTGACAGAACTTAATCATGGGGTTGTGCAGGTTTAGTACAAATTATCTGAGTGACATGAATAAATGGAAAAATACAACCGCAGGCACTTCATTGAAATTTCCTTGGAATGTCTATTACATCAGGCAGGTGATGTAATATTTATTGTAAGTAATGTTAATGAGGTACCACATCATAGCTTGCACGTGGCATTACCTTCAGCTGTGTTCCTAGTCACATTTGTACTATAAAGAAGCGTGGCAATAAAGACAGAACAAAACAGCTCTGTTAAAACACACAACACTTGAAAACAAGATGCATGCTTCAAGCTGAGTCAAAAGCATCGAGTAGATGGACTCCAGACTGGTTTATACATGTGGCTACTGCAAAGTGTTACAGTACAAGGATTTTGTTTGGATCTTCTACCAGCAGGCAGCATTCACAAGGGCAAGGGTTTGAATTCCTCAAAAAACACATATTGGGTGTTTTCTCCACAAATCCTCTTGTCTTTTTATGCCAGATTCGAGCTCTGTGACTCACTCCTTTGGAGATTTAATGAAGCAGGGACTATAGAAGTAAACTCGGTGCAATAGATAGTGGTTTTAATGATTGCTAGAAATCAGGTACTCTTGGAAGAAGCGAGGGGAGCCCTGACCATTCACCAGAGGTAATTTTGGAAGCACCTTACCAGATGTGTTGTCCTCTGCCTCGGCCTCCTGGGCAGTGTCCTGTGCAGGGCAGGGCAGCTCCACCATGAGGAACCTGTCCACGGGCATGGAGGCGGGGCGTGCCTGCGAGGGGCGGTTCGGCCGCCGCAGCACCCCGTCCTTGTCCTTCAGGTCTGCCGGCTCCGAGGCGCTGTCCTTCATCTCAGCAGCCTCCAGGAAGCCCATCTTGCTCTTCTTCCTGCCCTTGGCCGGGGCGCTGGCCGTGCGCCGCAGGATGCGCTCGCCGATGGAGCGCTTGCGCGCGTGGTGCCCGCTGGGCTCGGCCGTGCCCGCCTTGGGCGCCTTGGAGAAGAGCCCTCGGAGCCCCATCAGCTGCTTGCTCTGCAGGGACACAAAGCACAGCCTGCCTGAGCTCACGCCCGCTCACGGGGCAGAGAGCTGCTCCCACAGCGCCGATGAGCGATGACGGCAAAGTTCAAAACGCAGCAAAGCAAAAATTCACACCAAGCCACTCACAGCTACTCTGAGCAAGGAGCTCCAGCACAGGTCTCCATGGATTCATGCATGCCTGCCTTTCTCCTCATTAGGATGGCAGCCTGCCACAGTTACCAGAGAGCTTTGCTCAGCCTCCTAATGGGACCTGACAAGGCTCTAGGAAGTGCTCGGCAGTGACAGGCTGCACATGAACGTGGAGTTTTCTATGCATGGGTTTCATCAAAGCAATATTCAGATGTTTCAGAGCCTGCATGGAGAATGGTTCCAGTTTGGCAGTTGCAGATCATGCGATTGTGAACCACTGGAAAGTGTGTGCCCAGCAAGTGCAAAGTGCATGCTCAATGAGCTCTACCTTGGTGGCTCCTAGAAAGTGCATTATTGTGTAACTGGGATTGAGGATTAAAGGGCTCCACTGAAAGGCAAAAAGAAATGCAAATCCATTTGGCTAATGTTTTCAAGACTGCCACACAAGCAAATAAGGTAACAGTACATCAGCTGTAAACAGAACCACTCTACAGCAAACCATTTAAAGCTATTTCTTAGTTGAATAGGTGTCCCCCAGGAGCTGAGCAGATCTCCTCACTCAGCCTGTGAGAAACAGCAGTGCAGCCATCATTGATTCAGAGCAGCATCAGGGGAACAGACCCAGGGACAGAGAGGGAATCCCAGCGGGTGTCCCCTCCTGCTCCCCTTGCCTCCCCTCTGGAGTTACACTGCTGGTTTTCTTGAGCAGATTTGTTCTTGAAAAGGCAGCAGCCAAACAGGCCTTGCAAGGGATGTGATTGGCCTATCTGCCCAGATGCGGACATGCCAATACATGAGATCCCATCCCGTGATCCGAAGGGATCAGGGAGGAGAAGGGAAGTGGAGCTGGGAGAGGATCTGGACAAGAGCAAACCTCAGCCCTGGGCCCTTCTCCCTGCTGTTGTCTCTCTGTTCCCTGAGCTTTCTGTGGGTGCTGCACAACTTTGGGTTCATGTTTGTCATGACATTCTCTGCATCCTCTCAGAAGGCACCAAGACTGAGGGCTGTGTCCTCTGCAACCTCAAACCTCACAAAGGTCAGGGTTTTGTGTTTATCTTTGTTTCTTAAATCACTGCTAAGGTGCTATTTTACTTTATCCTTCTGCTGACCATGGCCTTAATTTCTTTGTGCTGCTTATCTCCAGATGGAAACAGCTAAGGAAGGGCAGCTGAAAACACAGAAAAAGCACTGTGCTTTCACTTTCGCTTTAAAATCATTCTAAAATTAGCAAACTTGCAGAAAACCAAAATCTACGCACTAAAACCTAAAAGTAAATTAGGTTAATTTAAATTAATTTAATTAGCTGCTAAAAATAGCTTGTCAAATATTATGATCTGGTGCAGCTACAGTTCTCAGGATCTACTTGCAAAATAAGATCAGTGTAGCACACTGAAGAAATGTACCTCCTGTACCTAGACAAGATCATTGTTAGGTGCTAACAGTAAAAACATCTGCAAGTATGTGCACACCAAGAGTGGAGTCATGGTATGGTGACCTTTCCTTGCTGATCTCCTGCAGGGAAACCCCACACACTCTGAGCCTCCTGGGCACTCCAGCACAAATCCTGGGAGGTTCTGGGCTACACTTAAATCCATTTTTATTAGAAGATGTCAATTTCCAGCTGTACCTACCTTTCCATAGGTCTCATTAATGATTATATGAACAAATATGGAAGCTTCTGTGAGTCCTTCTAAATACACGTGGCGATAGCCTGGGGAAACAGAAATAGGAATATTTCCACACAAACCTCCACCAAGAACCAGCAGTTTGCATTTTATGCCCAGCTAGGAATGACTGCCTATAAAAGTGATGTACACACAGGAAGCCACCTGGTGCCTTCAGTAAACTTCTCTGGGGTCCTCACAGGTTTTCTGAGCCCCAGTACAAATTGCCTCCAAGTTATAAAAAACACCCCAGCAGTAATTTCCAAAAGCACAGACAACCAAACTCCTTTTTGGGATGGTGCATAAAGCACCCTAAGAGAACAGAAGAGTTGTCCAAGTTTCACATGAAGTCACAGAGATAAAGGTTTATAAAATCTATCATCTCGTGCTGCTACCATCCTCCTTGGGTTTGAGGGAGGATTTGCACAGCCAGGAGAGCAGGGGGACTCACCAGGCACGAGGCTGCTGAAGGCCACAGTTCTCTGGCCCACAAAGTCCCTCCCGATGGGGTCGTGGTCCCAGACCAGGAAGCGCACCAGGGCAATCTCGGGCATGTGGATGGTGAAGGTGAGGGTCTCCTCCCACACAGGATTGAACCCTGCAGGGCAGACAGACACACTGGGGAACAGGCCAGAGCGAGTGCCTGCCCCAGTTCCAGGAGCACAGGGCACAAGGACACAGCAGCAGCAATGACAATTCCATCATGCCAGTCATTAGATGTGACACATCTGCCTCTAGGATTGCTTTGAAAACAAAATGGGTCTGCCTGGGAGATACCCAGGCAAGCCCTGAGATAGATACAGATATAGATACAGATAGATTTGAGCTTCTGCATAAAGGAGATCTAAGAACAATTTGGTTAAAAGGCAATGTGGGGGACAACTCCTGCCCTTCACCTCTAACTTGTTTGTCTCCACACCAGAATTTCTGTCTGGGAAGCAGAAATAATTTGTTAAAATATAATAATTTGATTTCATCAGATAAGATGCTTTGCAATTTAGAAAGCAATAACAGACACTAATTCATTTACACTTATTTAATATTTTACTCTAAGAAAAAGAAATCTCTTAGATTATCTTACCATTGTCATCCACCACTCTGGTCTGATCTTTACAGCAGTCAACAGGTAACCCAATAATTTCCACCTCAACAAAGGGATCTATGATCTGTTTTTCAAAAACACAAGATTTTAAAAGCAAGCCAGCCATACAAATGAAGGTGAATTTTTTAAAAATTAATGGGGAGAGTTGATTTAAATTCATATGAGAATTCAAACTCCTTTGATTGACATGAATTTTCAAGCAGCACTATCATGGGAATTGGTTCCATGGAGTACATGTTGATGCATGATTTGCATCAAGAGCTATGGACAGCTATGACTAATCTTCATAAAAGTCACCCTTTAAAATACAAAACAAATCACTTCTTAAACATCACAAGTAGGATACAGGCTGGGGGAAGTGTAGTATATTGCGACCAAAAGCTTAACATTATCTGAAATTTACTGGTGTATTTGAATAAGGAGAAGGTTTGAGTCCCACACTGCCTGTCACTGCTGAGCTCCCCTGGAATGCACCAGAGCATCTCACCTCTCCTCTGTCCCCCAGCATTGAGTCAGGGGGCTTGGGGAGCTGCTGCCCACTGATGATCTTCAGAATCAGCTGCTTCTTAGGACTGGCAGGAAGTGGATCAGCAGAGTAGGGGTTGAACGTGCCTGAAAGATGGCAAGAATGAGATTGTAAGGGAAAAGATAACACATAAAAATATCTCCCCCCAAAACACACACAGACAAATTCAGTCAGAAATGAGAAACTATGAGTATGGAGCAGCTGCTCAGTAATTTTAAAATTCTCTTTCTCTTTTTTACAGCCTTTTCTGAGACAAGACCCTTGGTTTTGTGATTCCAAGGCAGAGCTAGACCAAGCCCTGGATATTTGCTCCTGGGCCACTGCAGAGCTGCAGAGCTTCCTCTGCTTTACTGCAGCTGGTCATCCTGGGATCCCTTTTTTCTCTTTTAAACTCATGTTGTTAAGGCAAAGACCTCGAAATACATATATATATATATGTATGATCACAGTAAGAGATTGCACACTGATACAAGTCTAAGAGCTGTGAGTCCATGGATATATGAGAGATTCTAGATTTGCTTGCACTTTCCTTTCTTGTGCCTTCTCTGTGAAGGACACTTTGTGAAAGGCCTGGCAGCTACAGTGATAACTGCACTGAACCTTACCTTTACACATCTGCTGAGGTTTGAGGACATAACCACAGTTGCCATTTACCCTGAATTTTGCTTCATTTAACTGCATCACACGTCCCTCAGACTGGTAGTTTAGGGCCACTGAAAGGGAGAAGTGGGGTGCCATTAATAAAGACAATATTATTAGGCACATACACACAGAAGGGAAGGAGGTCTTTGACACAGCTCCTACCTAACTGGCAGCCCACATTCCAGTAGGGAACAGGGTTGAAGTTGCTGGAGTCGATCCGGTAGGCTGAGGGATAGACCCGGGTCAGCTGCCTCTGGTTGTAAAGCATGAACTGCTCAGCCTTCTGCTGCACTGCCTGGTGGGCTCTGGTCTCACTGAACGACAGCACGTTCCCTGTGGAGCCTGTGTGCCATGGCACAACCAACAGACAGGTGACAAACAGTCCCGGGGCATGGGCCTGAGCCCAGACCTCATTACCGGGCTATTCATCAAGGGCAACCTGAGATTTAGTCCTGTGTTCCAGATTGTCTTGTCTTACACAAATCAAGTACCCTGAGTAACTGCAGGGCACCAGCTCCCCCTCTCCCCCTTCCAGGAGGGTCTGTTGTTCTCCCCTCAAGTCTGCACACTTGAAAGGAAAGCCAAGTGGGAGCTTGGCAGCTCTAGGGAACCTGCAGCAAAATCCTCTGCTGGCAGCAGGGCCAGAGGAGTCACTGCCAGGGAGGGAGTGCCCTGCTGGGCTCTGGCTTTGCCCTCGTGCCACCCTAACAGCAGCACTCAGTCCCCCCTCTCACAGGTGACAAGGACATGCCAGCCCTGTGCCAGCCTAACATCAGCACTCAGCCCCTCGTCTCCCAGTGACAGGGGACACATGCCAGCCCTGTGCCACCCTAACAGCAGCACTCAGTCCCCCCTCTCACAGGTGACAAGGACATGCCAGCCCTGTGCCACCCTGACAGCAGCACTCAGCCCCTCCTCTCCCAGTGACAGGGGACATGCCTGCCCTGTGCCAGTCCTGTGCCACCCCGTACCATCATCCACGATGTCCTGGGCTGCCACGGAGTTGGTGTACACCACCAGGTCCGACAGGGCCCGGCACAGCTTCACTGTCTTCCTGCGGCGGGCCAGCCTGCTGGGTGAAAGCAAACATAAACGGGCACTTGCAGGATTGAAGTGTATTTCAATCCCCCTTTCTGTTCTTTTCAACAACAAGGAAATGAAGAATTGTGAGCAGGGAACCCTGTACGGCAACTCTCTTGGAGAGGGTTCTGGGATGACTGCTCCCCTCTATCTCCACAGCCCATCCACATAAACAAAATTTTTCATTTAAAATATAATGGAATAGCTGCACCATGGCTGTTCTAGACAAAACCAAGGAGCATTTCAGTGAGAGCAGACACATTCTCAGTGGCACTTTTCTGATTGCTTTTTTTCCCATTCTCAGATGCAATGAAGTTGCCTGGGCTGTGATGCACGTTCTGTAACCTGCACAGTTTGCTCTGTTTGCAGCAGGTGAAATAGGGCCTGGCACCTTTCCGTGAGCAGTGGCACTCTCACACTTCTGTGCAGTTAATTGCTGCTTGCAGCCTGTGACAGGTGACACAGCCACAACACCGGGCTCACAGCAAACCCAGCTGACAGCTGTCACGTGTGGCAGACACATCACACGTGACACAGACACACAGGACCTGCTCCGGCACAGCCTCACACGCTGCTGGCACAGAGCAGCCCTGGCCCCACCTGAGGGGCTGCAGCTCACCTGTGGGGCTGCCCCAGCTCCTTGCCCGGAGGGTGCTGCTGGCCGTCCTCATCGTCCGAGGCACTGTGGGCTTTGGCTGCTGCCTTGGCAGCTCTCTGTGGGGAAAGAGCCAGGCAGGGTCAGTCACTGTAACAGGGGCTCCTGTTACTGGGGCTGGGGCTGGGCAGGAGGCTGAGCTGGGCTCTGCAGCCCCAGGGACAAAAGTGACCCCTGGAGCTGGGCTGGCAGAGCTTCCCTGCTGTGGAGAAGGAAAGGCAGCACAGAGCACCCCATGGCAGGGATTCCAGCTGTGGGCACGAGCAGCTCTGGGTGCTGCCAGGCCTCAGGGGTCATTTCTGGTTGCTGCCAGCCCAGCCAGGCCTCAGGGCTCATTTCCATGTGCTGCCAGGCCTCAGGGCTCATTTCCATGTGCTGCCAGCCCAGCCAGGCCTCAGGGCTCATTTCTGCCAAGGATCTGTCCAGCACAGGCCGCTCTGTGCTCTGACCCTGCCCTGCTCCCTCCCAACACCAGAGGACAATGCTGCTCCCCTGGCTCCAGGGCACTGCTCCTGCTGGAATCCCAGTGGGTTGTGTCCTGTTTAACAAACAGCAACACACAGCAGGGTCTAAATATACAGAGCACTGCTTATGCCCACCTGTGCCCCGCCTCAGTTTAGAAAATTAAACATATTCATTAGTGAAGGTGTAACAGAGTCTGGGCAAAATTTCAAACATCATCTTCCTGCTCCATTTTGAGCCACTTACAAATATTGAAGTGATTCTAAATTATTACACTATAAAGAAAATAGCTATGATAAAAAGATTAAATCCTCAAAATCCCCTTTTTTCATAAGCATCTATGATTTAACAGTTTCTGATTTCAACATTACATCTTTTGTAATGCTAAACACAGCTTCAAGTGAGAGTTACTTAATCCTCTTCTCGTCAAGAGGTAATTAATATAACTGAGAGCTCTTTATCCTTTTGCACAGGGCTCTTTCCTCCTCTTGTCCTACACCCTATTGGACATAATTCAGTTTGCTGTGTTTGGTGCTGACATGAAGCTGACTGTATTGGAAATCATTTACATGGTTCACTTTGGAGTCTGAAGGTCTGCACTGAGCATGTTCCACGCAGTTAACTTTCAGGAATCGCCAGCTTTAGTGTCTTTGTACCTCCCCAGTAGTTTTTAAAGTGTTTGTTCATTTGGCACAAGAGCTGGCTGAAAATGTCATGTGTCAATATTGTTGGGGGGATAATTCTGTATCTGCAAAAAGATCAATAATAACCAGTCTTCCCAGGCATCCCTTCAGCTGGAAAGGCATCAGGGAGCAGTTACAGGATGTCTCTGTTGCCTCAGTCTACAACACAATCACTATTTTCTAAAAAAAATCTATATATACCCTTATTTTTTTTCACCAGAGATGAAATGAACAGGCTTTCCAAACCTGCTATATCCATTAGGATAACTAGCTGAAGTAATTAAATTATTGACAGGCGTTCAGCCCTCAGCAGAAGCAGCAGATTCCAGTGGCTGACATTTGCCTGTGCCATGTCATTCCCAGCATTTGTGTGGCCAGCAGCAAGCACAGGGCGCCAGGGGCAGTGCCCACTCTCAGGTGCCCATGAGGGAGGAAGATGCACTGAGCTGAAGGTGCTGAAGGGAACACGGGCACTGTAACTGATGCAAGCTTGGAACTGAAGTGTAAACATGAGCCCGGGTACTCTCTGCTTGGGGAATTTTGATGGCTCCTAGCTGGCTTCAGGGCAGACAGACTGCTGGCTGATTAAGTTCTTTGAAACGTCTCTTAATCACAAAAACCCGCTCAGATTCTCAGTCCTGAAGCTTGGTGCAGCCCTCACCATGGAGAGCAGAGTCTGGATGGCTGGGGCAGAGGGCTGCTGGTGGGACAGGGGCTGGCTGGGCTGCAGAGCTGTCTCTGTGCTCAGTGACCACTGCAGCTCTCACTGACAGGGCTGCAGAGCTGTCTCTGTGCTCAGTGACCACTGCAGCTCTCACTGGCTGGGCTGCAGAGCTGTCTCTGTGCTCAGTGACCACTGCAGCTCTCACTGGCTGGGCTGCAGAGCTGTCTCTGTGCTCAGTGACCACTGCAGCTCTCACTGGCTGGGCTGCAGAGCTGTCTCTGTGCTCAGCGCCCACTGCAGCTCTCACTGGGGGGCTGCAGAGCTGCCTCTGTGCTCAGTGCCCACTGCAGCTCTCACTGACAGGGCTGCAGAGCTGCCTCTGTGCTCAGTGACCACTGCAGCTCTCTCTGGGGGGCTGCAGAGCTGTCTCTGTGCTCGGTGCCCACTGCAGCTCTCTCTGGCTGCAGCAGGAAGGGGGATGGCAGCTGCAGCAGCTCAGGCTGAGGCCATAAATCCAGGCTCAGGGTGCTGTGGGAGTGTGGCAGTAGGGGAGGCAGATGACAGGAGCACATGTGTCAGGACATGGGAACAGGAGGAAACGTGGCACTGTCCCTTGTGGGGGCTGCTCTGTGCCCAGCTGTGAAGCGGGAGCTCTCAGCTCCTGCCTGGCCATGGAGACACCCCTGAGGAGCAGCAGGGCAGGCAGTCCAGCCCAGCAGCTGCACAAACATAACCAGCACAGGAAAACCAGGAGGAGATCATGCAGAACACATCTGCACAGAGCAGGAGCCCAGAGCCAGCACGCAGCCATAGCAGCCCCTGGGAGCAGGGACAGTCCCAGCACGGCCCTGCCCAGGGTGGGACACAGCAAAACTGGGTCCTGACTGAACCAGGCACCATCAGCTCTCTGGAAAACAAGGTATGCCAAGACATTTGTCTCTGCTGCTCTTCTGCTGCTGCAGGTTTGATCAGAAAATGAGCAATTCCACAGTTCAATCTTCTGAACAGATTAAGACACCAAGTGTAATCACACAGGCTCCCTGCTCGCTGCCCCCATGCCCATCACACTCGTCTGGAGCAGTAAAACATTGCCAGGGTCTCTGGAATGCTACCAGTCCTACAACAGCAACCTCAGCTCTCATTTATTTCACTCACCTTGTGTTTACTGAAGTTCCCCATTAATGATCGACCATGAGACTTTTTTCCACCTTCTTTTGTGTCTAAGTTCTGTGCAGAAAAAGTGCAATAAAAAGCATAACTAAATACCTTCAGAAATGTCTTTAAGGAGTCTGCTACAGTCTCCAAAAGGCGGCATTTCAACCTCATACAAGTTCCTGTATGCCACCCTGGCTCACTATTAGGAAAATAAAATTATTGCAAATGAGACAAAGTGAGTTAAAGTCTGATCTGTGAACAAATTGAAATCCAAAATCTCATTACAGGACTTTTCTAATTTCTTTGTACACTTCACAGTTTACAATCATCTAACTGTAAAGCAAAATACTAACATTAGCACTCAAGACAACAACAAGCCATGTAGAAAAAGCAGTCTAGCAAAACCAGGCAAATAACAACAAACCAAGACATCTGAGTGTTCTTGAAAGCAGCCACAAAGGGAAAAGGGAGAGGAAAAAGAATCTCCTAGCAGATAAATGTGGACTTCTCACAGGCAGCCTGCAGGCTGAGTTCCACATTCCCAGCCATGCCCCCAGACATCAGCTGGATAACTCCTGGCAGCATCTCACTTCTTCTGTCAGGAACACACAGCCCTTCATCTTCTGAAGAGCAAAACAAAACTGAAGAATATTCCCCCAGCTTCTCAGCTGGGTGAGTGTTTCAGCGCTGTGAACTCCAGCTACTCCCTGCTCAGGGCTGAGCTGGACTCACTCTGGGCTTTCATGACGATGAGGGCACTGGGGGCCCAGCAAAATCAATAACCTGGGTTCAGAAATTTGCTCAGAGCTCAGGCTGGAAGTCTCTACAACATGCAGAAATAATCTTTAGCAGATTTTTACTTCTTTTAATAGCAATTATTTGGGAAAAATCGAAGGCAGACCAGTAATGAAGGAAAAATAAATGAACATTAAAAAAACAGGAAAAAACCCAACTGCTCCCTTTCTAGTCCATCAATTACACAGTAACTCCCAGAAAAGAGTTCTGTGACACTGGTTCATGAGCAGGCACATCTCCACAGAAAATTCACTCTGTATTTAATGTCCCTGGAGTTTGCATGCAGTTCCTCAGTTCCTGGCTCTCTCATCTGAAACATCTGCAGCACATTGCAATGTGCCCTCCTGCACAGCCCACGTACCTGCTTCATGTTCACACTGAAGCTCTGGTGAGTTGCCTTCAGCAGGGCCCTCACAGTGAAGCTGTCAGGATCCTCCTTGTCCCTGATTTGGGATTCTTTCAGCAGAGACTCCAGTTTCGTCCGTATGAAGGATTCCACCTGGTGCTGAGTTGCACCATTGCTCTGAAAGGCACCAGGAAACCCAGCTCAAGCAGGGTTTGTGTCCATCCCATTGCACACTGAGGGTCACACAGTGCTCCCATTTCCTCCCCTCTGCAAGAACAGACTCCTTGCACAATCCTGCCTGATCCTGCCCTTTCTGCCTGTGCCTTTCACTGCCATTTCCCTTCTCCTTTTCCCCTGAGCCCTCCCAGCTCAGCTCACAGTCCCCCCACAGAGCCCCAGGACCTGGCCATGGGCTCTCTCTGCCCCACAGCTGTCACAAGCCCGCCCTTCTCTTTCAGAAGAGCATGAATTCCCAGCTAATGCACTTACAGACACCCTAAGCATTAGATTCCTACTCCAAACAGTGAAAAAATCGTTCTGTTCTGTTAACAGTCATCCAGACTATACAGACTCAAACCAGTCTCTTACATAAGGCACTTAAAAGTAAAAGTGAATCCTATGGAGCAGCATGAGCCTGACACAGGAATTAAAAACTTAGGAATGAAAAACTCTGCTAACTCTAAGTAGGACATGGAGTGTGCATGCAAGAGATGCAGAGCTGTCACACTCTGTGAGCTGACTGTGTGCACTTACAAAGCAGGGCTTTAACTTGCAGTCATCCTCAATTTCATCAGCACTGTCCTCTTCTGAAACCTCTCCTTCCTCAGCATCTGCTCCAAGGCTGCAGGGCAACTTCTTACCCTAAAATGAGGAAAAAACACCCCAATAAATGTGGTCAGTGTTAGTTAGTGCACCCAGTCTGCTCCTCTTGCTTCACCATCTGCTCCTAAATAAATCACCTACTAAACTTCTGTGATATTGCTCCTGTGCACAGAAATGTTCTCAGCCTACCTGCTTCATCAGTGGGAGACAGGAATGACATTCAGGATTTCTGCAGAAATGCAGAGGATTGATTTTTAGGCTGCATTTTGAAATTAATAATGCTGCTGCTAATGAGGGGTCAAATTCACTTCATGCTGGTACCTTTACACTGGCTGAAATCCCTGAGTGTAACTAGAATGAATCTTTATATATACACTTACAGGATGAAAATCATGCCATTATTTGAAATTGTTTGGCTAGTGAATCAATACTGCCTTTCAAAGGAAAATGTATAAAAAGAGCAAAACCAATAGCAAAAAGATGAGAAGCTGGCTTACTTCTCAACAAGGCACTGATTCCTAAATCTGATTTCATGTTTTCCAACAGAGCTGCTTAAATTGAGCAGGGGATGGGAGACAGGGCTTTGTGCAGGGATGCTGGGATGCTCGAGATAGAATTTCTCATTCTGAAAGCAGCTCAGCTGCACAGCAGTCTGCACCCAAGGGCTCCAGCAGTGAGAGCTGGAGGATCACCCTGTAATGACAGCTCAGACATGTTGAAAAGGCAGCTCAGAAATTCAGGTAAGAGCCCAGAGCACCCAGCCTGTGCTGCCTTTGGTGCAGTGCCAGGGGATTTCTGCAGGAGTGATGTTCCATATGATTTCCTGTGGATCCCTCAAACACCAAACTGTGTTTGCACAGTTCATTAACCAGCAGCCACCCCAGAAAACGGATGCAGTGAAATGCAAAATCACGGCTGAGCACTCAAAGGGCTCCTAATTCAGGGTCAGCTCTGTACTGTGCTCTGCAGCATGTTCAAACTAACATCAGACAAACTGAGAATCCCTGCAGCCAAGAACAGGGGCAAAGCCAGAGTATCCTGAGAGTTCACACAGAAGTAATTGCCCCCCTGTGTCCAAGTAAATTAGACAATCTAATGGGGCAGAACTCTATTAATCATCCTCCCAAAGGTCTGCCTTGTGCTCCTTCCCTGTTTTATCCATCCTGGCCTTTGGAATTCCTTTCAGAGCAAATCTGTTTGGAGTGAGGGGCTCACACAATTAATCCTGCACAGAGCTCTGGGGCCTCCTCCAGCTCCTCCTGAGCTGCTCTCCTCCCACAAACACAGCAGATGAACCATGAGCAGAGCTCCATCCCATGAACTGCAGCTCCCTGCTGGCTGAGGGGAAGGGCAGGAGAGCTTGCCTTTTCTACCACTCCAAAGTACTTTGTCCAAGGAAAGACTGTCAGATAATGTTTAGGTGCTAAAGGGATATGAACTGGTCCTCCAAAGAAAACCTACAATAAACATCACAAGCTGACTTTTGTTGCATTCTCAACATGCCCAGCAAGTTACCTTCACTAGGATTTTCCCTTTTAAATCCTGAGGGCTGGGAAGCTGCCTGGGGTCTCCAGTGCTCACAGATGACAAGTCCAGTTTGTCACCAAATATCTCCTTCAGGTACTGGGCAATCTTCTTTTGCTGTTGAATACTGCAGTGGTTTTCAATGGACAGGATCACTGGAAACCTGGAAACAAAGCCCCAGACACTGTCAGAGCTGCACCCTTAGCACCCACCTGGGAATGGAACAGCCAGGTTCTTGCACAGATTTGTCCCATTGTTCTCTAAACTCTTGGCAGCCCCAGGGCTCTATAACAAGGAGTTTTGTTTTCTTTCCCACAAATCCATTTCTGGGTGCTTTTTATTTAAATAGAGAAAAGGAAGTATTTTCCTTTTATTGTCTTTAAACTACTCAAAATTCTCAACACCCACTCATAATTTGAGACTACTCTGTATGTATGTGTATATATATATATGGGTAAAATCCACAGTTTTCATAATAAACTCTTATAAAGCACCGTGGCAAATGAAACAGATTCAGAACACTACCCCACACCTCAGTATTTCCTCAAACTACACATGACAGCTTTTCAATTTTTCTGCTGAAATAAAGTATTTTCAGTAGGTAAAGAAGATCACAGTATCGATTTTTCAGGAGAATTTCCCTGTGGATGTGAGTGGGAAGTTCTGTTGAAAGATAATCAGCAGTGTCAGACTGTCCAAAGCCTTACTGAGTTCAAGAGCACAAAAAGGTTCAACTTAGAGAGAACTCTCTCCCTCAATTGATGGGAAGAGCTTGTGCAGCTGAACAATAAACACAGCACGGGCAATAAACAGGGGAACAGAATCTACCCTGATGTGCCTGAAGGAATATTTGCACTTCCTGGGCTTGATGGTTGTTTTCAGTGTGGGATTAACTACAGAAAACAGGTGTAGCTGCAAAGCTGGCTGCACACTTACTCATTTTTGATGAAGGCATATTTATTGATGGTTTCTGCCACGTCGCGGAAGAGGATTTTGGAAGTCAGGGTGTAGCCATGGTGCACCACTGGCTCCCCATCTGGGCCATCCCAGCAATCCACTGTGCAGAGCAGAAAAGGCACACATTAAGGGATGCCCCCAGTCTCACCCATTCCTGTGCTCCTGCTGCCAGCTGAGCTCACCTGCTCAGCCATGCAGGTTCACTCCATCCCTTGGCATCCTTCATTCCATCTCCCCTGCCCTGCCAGCTGAGCTCAGACTAACAGGACAGTCTTTTCCTAGGTCAGATGGCATTTCTGCATCCTAGAACTGTTTTCCTCCTTGTATTTATTTGAGCTTTTTTCCTCATATATAAAACTACAAAGGTGTAATAGGTCAAATAATGTTTACAGCTACCTTGGGAATGGAGTTTTTGCTTCTGAGGACATATTATTTTAAAAGAACTTATCTTTTCCCACTCCCAATTTAACTTGCAGCTTTATAACTGACTGTATGAAGAGTAGCATCAAATCCAGCACATGCAGAATGGACCAGCATAAGAATGCTTTTCCTAATGAATGCCTGTTCCCTGAATTTGTACCCATCTTGTCACTGCTGCTGCCTCTACAGGCAGTTAAACTTCCCAAGGAGAAAGCTGCAGAGCTAGTCCCTGGGCCCTCAAGTAGCTGCAATAGCTTTGAGTTCAAGGAAAATAACACTGCTGAGTGTTCTTGGGAGCTGCTCTGCAGAAGGCAATCACCCAGTTTTCTCAGGTTCATTTACTCTAATTAATTTTTAAATAGAGATTAACAATATTTTTTTTCCAGATGACCCTTTGTAGCGCTATTCATAAAAAATTAATGTTGAGTCTAACTTTGCCAAAAGACTTTATTTATTTTTGGAAAAGAAAGATACTAATGCTAATATAAAACCACTAATGTTTTGTTATTATTTAAATCATGCACAGCTTAAAAAAGAATCCAGTGTCATCCCCATAGCAGGGGGGTGGAGCTGGACGATCTTTAGCACCCTTTCCAACCATTCTGTGATTCTCTGGTGTCTGTGATGCCTGCCCAAGGTGATCATTCCCAACAGAAAAATCCAGTTTGGAGTGGTCAGAAAGTGCCTGAGGCAGCGCAGCATCGCTGCTGGGAGCGTGGCCCTGAGGCAGTGGCTGGTGCAGCCCCTGTGCTGCCCCATGCAGCCAGCCCCACATGCAGCCCTGTGCAGCTCCCACGCAGCCCCCATGCAGCCCTGTGCAGCTCCCATGCAGTCCCTGTGCAGCCCCCATGCAGCCCCTGTGCTGCCAGCCACCCGTGCAGCCCTGTGCAGCTCCCATGCAGTCCCTGTGCAGCCCACATGGGGCCCCCATGCAGCCAGCCCCTGTGCATCCCCATGCAGCCAGCCCCCATGCAGCCCTGTGTAGCCGGCCCCCATGCAACCCGCCCCTGTGCAACCAGCCCCCATGCAGCCAACCCACATGCAACGCCGTGCAGCCCCCGTGCAGCCCCCCTTGCAGCCCTGTGTAGCCAGCCCCCATGCAGCCCCGTGCAGCCCCCATGCAGCCCACCTTCGACGCAGCGGCAGCCGGCCTGCAGCACGCGCGCGTACATGTCGGCGCGGGACTGGGAGAGCAGCTGGTCCCCGCTCAGGTAGGTGTTGTGGGACGAGGCGATGAAGTAGTGGCACAGGGGCTGCTGCATGTCCTGGTGCACGTGGCGGTGCAGCGGGTTGGACACCTCGCACGCCGGGCTGCGCATGAAGCTGGTGAAGCCTGCGGGCACAGAGAGCGCTCTGAGCCCCGGGCTGAGCCCCCGACAGTGGGCAGGCACTGCAGGGCACGGTGAGGCCGCCCTGGCTCAGACACAAACGCCCTTCCCAGCAGAGCTCCTGGGTGGCACTCCTGTGCTGTGCATGGCACTGCCCTCAGCACACGGGGGCACGCAAGGCAGCAGCTGCCCAAAGCACAACCGCGCATCAGCAGCCAAGGCACTGACCCATCATCCTCACTTCACAATTTCCTTTTTCCTGCAAGTTTATTCAAGAAGAAGGCACTTCATTTATAACCCTCTAAATAGAGCAGCACTGTACAGAGAAAGTTTTAAAAATACCTCCTTTAAGAATGAAACATGTAAAACGTTTGCAAAGGACTGTGCAAACAATACCAGCCCTGAAAGCAGCTCAGAGATAAAAGCAGCTGCAGCAGCAGGTTAAGAGGAGCAGAAATGCTTGCAGAAATATTGTTTAAGTGTCACAGCTTGTTTGTTTTACTTTCCTTTTTTCAGTTTGAGTGCAGCGCCCTGGGTCACATCAGAGGCTTGTTGAAGGGAGGCCATACCCAGGATTTAAATACCATGTGGAGGAAAATTCCTCCTTTCCCCCTCCCCAAATCACCACGAACATAATGCTGCTCCACAGAAGCTTCCTTCTGGGCAAAGGAGCACAACATGGCTTTTAATCTATTTCATCTCAGCTCTGAGGCTGATCTGATACTAAATTGGATTCTGAATAAACATACAATTTACAAGTGCTTTCACAAGCAAAGGGAATCAGGTATTTAAACCCAATGAAAATGCAACTATCTGTACTTTATTTCACAGAAGCATAAAGGAATGGATTGTGCAGGATCCCAGATCCCCAGAGCTGAGGCAGAATGAACACTTTGCTTTCATTACCTCGCTGGGAGCAGGCTGTAGATAAACCACACGGTCCAGGACAGTTTTGTGAGAGTGAGCAATAAATCCCCACAGCCTCAGGCACCCAGCCCCTCCGCTGAGGGTGCCTGTGATGGATGGCTGAGAGCTGCTGCCTCACCACACCTACTCACAGCTCCCCCCTGACTCACAAAACGCTCCCACACTGCTGATCCAGGGGACAGCAAAAGCCTCACCAACACACATCAAAGCACTTCCACTCCCCTGCAGCATGGCAAGAGAAAACTCACTCTGAAAACAAAACTTTTACCTTCAATCCCAAGAACATTTTGCTTCTTGTTTTCTTCTGACACTTCAAACTTCTGTATGATGTCCAGACAATATTCTGTGGTCACATTATTCATCTGCACAAAAACAGCAGCGGAGGTACACTCATTTTTAGCATCACCAGCAGGTGAAAATCTACTTAACTTGGAGGAGACAAACAGGAGTGAGAGGTAGCTATCAATTAAAACCTATGTCATTTTAGTCTCAAGAATAAAATTAGCTGTTTAGCAGCCTTAATAGTTGTACTGGCCAATACTGAAATGAGAACTATGACATTATATTCTTTAATACAATCTTCTTAGACATGCAAAAAGATCTGGCAGGCTTGGATTTCATTTTCATGCGTTTTCCACTCTTATGATTTCATTACTTCCAAGGGAGTTCACTGTAACACACAGGCTAGGAGAGAAATAATTACATTCTGAAATGAAAAACAGCAGCTTTTCTGAAACAAATAGGAATTTTGTCAACAGCTTCAGCTAGGCCACAGCTGAGGTTCTAACTGATTTGTGGGGCAATTACAAGTATTCACTTATATTTCCTTCAGAGCTAAAGGGAAGGAGTACCTCCTATTTCATCTTTCCTCACTGCCTTGAGTTGTAGAGAACCAAAGGGAGAATGAGGATGGGGTGGATTTCATTTCTCCCCTACCAACATCACAGGAAGACAACACTGGCACTCAAACCTCTGGCACCTTCCTTGTGCCATCATCCAGCTCACTGTTTGTACTGTCCCAGCTAAGCCAACCATCCTGAGAGGCTGCAGGAATTACATAGGATAATAAAAGAGAACAATTCAGAAAGAAAAATAACTGATTATCCTTGCTCAGGTTGGTGTTTGATTGCAAACACTGCTCAGAGTAGGCCCTGTTCTGGTACAAGCTGGCTCAAATTCACTTTTCCATTATCCCCCATGGCTCCTTGCTGGCCCAGCGTGGGCTTCTCATGTGCTTGAGGAATGGCAATGTCTAATCTAGTCCAAAGCTGCATCTGCTGGGGAAAAGTCCACACATTTGTGCTTTTTTAATTGTAGCTTGAGAGGTGATGACTTTGGCCATTCATTTTTTTGTTACACTTTATAGAGTACTCCACTAAAAATAAAATGGGTTGCTCTCCTAAACAAGAAGCCAGTTTAGCAAGCTAACAAAAACCCCAAGCCGCTTTTGTTCTGTCCTCAGGCTGCAGAGTGTTTCATATCCTGCCAATTGAGTAGCAGATGGAGCAGAACAGACTGTCCACAGATTTGCAAGCATCCAGACAACAGCAAAACCAAGATGCTGTTTGGGTGCTCAGGGCGCTGGGGAGCTGCTTCCTGCCTGGGAGCACAATCAGGTTTTGGGGCAATGTCCCAGGGGAGCAGGGAACATTCAGGAATCTCCTGACCTCCAGTGCTGGGCACTGGGAAGGGGCACCGGGCTGCAAGGTGCCCAGCCAAGAGGAGCTGCTGCTTTCACTGTTTGTGGTTTGCTGCTGGAGCAGTGCTGAGCAGAGCAGCTCTGCCCACACAGGGCTCTCAGGAGGGCACACAGAGCACTGAGAGGGTGCAGAATGCCAGACCTGACAGTCAGCTCCAGCTTCTGCTGCAGCAGCAGCTCCATAATGTCCCTGTGCACCCCAAAGGCAGCTCTGCCATGTGTTCCTCTTCCTGCTCCAGGTCCCTGAGCACCCTCTCACACCGCTATCCTGGGCATTGCAAAAATCATCCAAAGCAGCTCAAACTCCTTCTAGAAGCATTTCAAAAACCAATAAAACCTTCCGAACTCTCTTCTGTCACATCTGTGCTTTGCCCTCTGCCCCAAGTTAATATTTTCCATAAAATCCTTTCCCTACACTTGGATGTAAGTGCATGGCCATAGGCATGGGTGCAGGTATTGCCCTACCTTCTGTTCCACCCTCAGAAACTGGGCCAGCTCCTCAGCAGTGAGATGATCCTTCTTGTCACTGTAGCTTAGGAGCAGCAGGTACAGATCTCGACGCAAGGACATCATCTTGTAAAACACTGAGAATTCTTCGAAGTTCAGGGTTCCTTGGTTCTCATCTGTGTCTGCCTCCTAAGAGGTAATGACACTCAGGTAAACATGCTCAACACAGGAGAAATCGGGGAATAAAACAGAGCAGGACTTGTGTACACCAACAGAAGTGTAGTAAATTCTAGTCTGTGAGACTGTTCAGACACAAATCCTAACAGGCTAAAATAACTGCAAAATTATATCATCATCTCTGGGGTTTCTGGTTACTAAACTAAAGCCACATGATAAAGCCACAGATTCCCCATGAAACTCTAATTTCCTTCTTTAATTCTATATTTATTTCCCCCAGAAAGAGGCTCACTCTGGGCTTTATTCTGATCTCTTGCCCTCCTATGTGCCCTGCAGTTATCCTGGATTAAAACACAGCAAGAGGCATAACAATATCACCCAAGGCTTCCCCAACAACAGTCTGGTATCTTAAACCACTCAGGACAGTGTCAGAGTCTCCAATGCACATTATTTAATGTGCAGCACTCTGCAGAGGGGACAGCTCTGCAGCAGCTCTGAGACTCCTCACCAAAACACACACCCAGCATCTCCAGGCTGGATTTGCTGCTTCTCCTCAGAGCTAGGAAGAGAAGAAAACAGTACTTAGCACACACTAATGCAAGCTTTTTTCCTGTGAACATCTGCCTAAGAGGATTGCTGTGGATTTTGAAAACAAAGAATATATTCTGGAGAATGGCTGGCAGGCACTGTGTGGGTCCCCATGCAGAGAGGAGCTGCAAACTCCTATCACAGCAAGTCAGCTGAGAGGAAAGGAATTCTCAGCTAAACGGTGTTGAATGGGGTTTTAAATCATTTTAGATCTATTACATGCCTTAGATTACATTTACAATCTGTGGGAACGAGTACAACCCAAACTAATCTCTGCAACACCACCCCACCAGTTTCCAGGTCTTTGGGATAACTCCAGACTCCAAAGACGTATCTCTAGTGGGGAATTTATGAAGAATAGAAGATTCTTCAACTTTCCCATGTTTTACAGCAAACCAGCTTTGAGCTGGTACTGGTTTAGAAAAGTGAAGAGGGCATATTTTGCTCTCCCTTATGTCCTTGGTTTATCTTTCCTTTCCTACAGTAAACACAAGGACTGGTGGAAAATGGGAGCCGTTTTCAGACAACAGAAGTAAAAAATTGATTCTAAATCCATCAAATCTGGATGGCTATATATGAGGAAGTTGTTAAAGAAAACCTGCATCAAGCCAGTTTCTATAAAATAATTTTCCATAAAGGACATAAAAAATATTTTAGTAGCAACAGAGTGACTTCATTGTCCATCAGTGCCAGCATCGAACAGTTCAGTTCACAGAGCTGAAACCAACAATGCAGCAGAAAGAGTAATGTTGGTAACTTTTCTGTGTGCTTCCTGTCATTGAAACAACATTCTGATGCCTACAGAAAGGAAGGACTTTGAAAAGCCTGTGAGTGCTGTGTTTTTGGTCCCAGGCTGCAGGGCCTGCCCTGGCTGTGCCCAGAAATGGGTGTTACCTGGTTATGCAGGTACACACCTGGAACATCTGGCGGACCTTCCTGCGGGGCAGGCTGACGTTCAGCTTGTGCATCAGCTGGTGGATCTCCTCGATGTTCAGCAGCCCGTCCCCGTTCTTGTCAGCCTCCTCGAAGGTCTGCTTCACCCAGCTGCCAGCGTGTCAAGGACAGGCACACAGGGCTCTCCCCGAGCACAGGAGGCAGGGCAGCTCAGGAAAGAACCTTTTGCCCCTGCCCTTACTACAGCTCAGCCAAAGGCTTAAGCCACCACTGGTTTATGGCAATTATTCACAGCTCAGCCCCTCTGCACTCCCATTTCTGGTGCTGGTTCCTCCTCTGAGAACGTGTTCCAAAGGTTTCAAATATTGCTGGGCTTACTCTGGGATCTTCTTCCACCTGTCCCTTCATTCTGCCTGAGCTTCACTTCCCAACAGCACCTTTCACCCACCTTTCACCCCCTCCTTGCACAAACATCCCTCAGCACCTCCTGCTAAGTTCTTGCAGCAGCTGGGAGTGGGACAGGGCCATTCTGGGTGCAGGCTCCCAGCTGCCACACTGGATAAAACAAACAGGACTTGCAGTGATGTTTCACCAGGAGAGAAGACACAGCAGACAGGAGCAGCTCAGAAAAGCCATGGTTAAATATAGCAAGTGAGGACAGGTGCAACAGAGCATGCAATACAACCCCAATGGACCTGTGCCTGCTGTGGATCAGAATCAAACACGGCAGATATAAATTAAAAATACCTGAAATATGTATATTCTCCAGGAGTACCACTGGAGGGTTCCATGAGGCAGAAGAACAGACAGGTTACAATTTTAATTAAGATGGCCTTGGGGTTTGGTTTTTGGGAGAAGAGTGTTCTTTGTGTATAACATTTTAGTCATCACTGTTGTGAAAAAAAAAACTATGGGGAAAAAAAGGGCACATGAAGAAAATATTCAGAGAACATGAGGTTCACTTTGGCTACTGAGCTACAACAAACATTTAAGGAGCTTTATGGATTTGTGCTTCTGACAAACAATGGAGGCTGGGAAGGACGCAGGCATCTGACTTACACAAGAGCAACAGAGATGGCCAAGAGTTACTGAGATATTGAGATAACTGGAAATAACTGGTCTGCCCCTTCAAAAGGGAATTCATTATCAAAATGCAAACCTATCCCCTGACTCCCACGCAGTTTGATCCAGCCCCCAAGGCACAGCCCGTGGTTTATCACACACAGAAGTGTCCATGTCAAACCCACTGCTCAGGTTTCCATCGCAATCGGCGGAGGGGCTTTGGTCACTCAATAGGAGGAGAAGGGACGGGCTGTGCTGAGGTGCAAACCAAGGCAGGAACATGACCCAGGAGGAGGCTGGCCCCCAAAGGATACTGGTCGTGCGTCCTCTGGCGCTTGGCCAGCGAGTCCTCGTCGCTGATCCCGGCCAGGAGGTACTTGAGCCCCGTGACCCAGGTGCGAGCCTCCTCGGGGTTGGACGTGATCAGGTCCAGGCTCTCCAGGTGGTTGCCGTGGTAAATGGTGAAGCAGCAGCTGGGGTCGAAGCTGCCCTCGGCGTGGCGGTGGAAGATCTCCGACTGCCGGCCCTCGCTCACTTTGTAAATGGAGTCGATGACAACTGGGGGCAAAGGGAACCAAAGGCCACGCTGGGACACCAGCCAGCCTCCTCCTGCTTCTCCCAGTCTGAGTTATTCAGGCTCAGAGGCATTAAACTTTACTGATGTTACATCTGCACATCCCAAAGCCCTCGCTGGGACAGCCAGGCAGCCTCCTCCTGCTTCTCCCAGTCTGAGTTATTCAGGCTCAAAGGTATTAAGCTTGATTAATGTTACATCTCCACATCCCAAAGCCCTGTGGGACTGAAGGTTTCCCTGCCATGGCTGTGCCAAGCGCCGGCTGCCCTGGAGGCTCTGAGCACTGCCCAGAACATCACAGGGCTGAGGCTACAGAAAGGGAGCAGGGGAGAGACCAAGCATCTCCCATCAGCCCACAAGCCCCTGTGTGGCTCTGTAAGTCACACTCCAATACTGAACTGCCCCAGAAATTAGAAGAAATATGAGGAGTTTACTTTACTTTTTGCCTTTTCGCTCTTGCGGGAGGGCCTCCATCGGATGCAGGTCCTGTGCTCGTCCAGGTAGAAGAGACGGACCAGCCCCTTGGTTCCACTCTTCAGCTTCACCATCTGCGTCCCAGACTGCATCACACTCATGCATCTTTCAACTGTGGGGCAGAGCAGAACAAACTCAGCTGAACGGCCACCTCACCCACTAATGCCATGGCTCACGGGCTGCCCAGCATGTGCCAGGCACAACCCAGCTCTGGCCTGAACCTCCAGTGACACAAAGCGGGCACTGCTGGGAGACTGTTCCTTCTTCACTGCCACCTTCTGCACACAGGAAAATGGGACAGCTCATCTGTCTGAACACCCTCACAACAAAGGAGGCAAAGAAAACTTTGATCTGTGTTGAAGGAAAACATTTTATAGTTGTTTCATGCTCATCTTATTTACATTTTTTCTATTACTGCACACAGTGCTGTAATTTAAACCCCAGCACTCCATGCACTTGGACTGGTGAGATGCTCATTCAAACCCTGCAGTCCTTTGGGCTCAGTAGCCCTGCAGTTTGTCCCTCGTGCTGTGCCACTGGCAGAGCTGCTCACAGAATGACACAGACCCATTCACACCCTCTCCACGCTGCCACCGACCTTCCAACTCACACTGGGATGATTTCCTTTTATCCACCCGCCCCATCAATGATAAGGCTTTTTTCCTCCTCTGTGTTTTGACTAAAATAAACCCATTTCTTCCATTTCATCTCCCATCCTCCCTCCTGCAGCCCTCCAAACACAAGGATCAAGATAAGATTTCCTCTTGATCTCAGTACATATCCATGCTCTTAAATTACCTTCTGGTTTTATCCATTCACAGCCTCTCCTCACTTGGTATCACTCCAAATTCATCTCCCTGGGTGATTTGTTTACACTCTGGCTGGCTCCCAAATAAACTCTCTGGGTCTGTCTTTATTTCTTATCACCCTTCCTCTCTGCAGCACTTCTCTCCCCAGTGCTCCTCAGAGTCACAGCAAAGGCTAACCCACACTCCCACTGCTCTGCCAGAGCTGGGATTTATTTATTTATTTATTCTCCCAGCAGCTCTGACACGCTCACAGGCAGTCAGAGCAGCATCTAAACACTGAGCAAAGCAGGGCTGAACAGCCCTTGGCACTGGAATAACCTCCCCTGGCTCCTTCACTCACCAGGAGCTGGCAAGGCAAACCCCACATGGAATAAACCCATCAGGAGGAGTCTTTTTCCTGAGTTCTCTTTTTGGAGAAAGGAGGGGACTGAGGCTGAGCTGAACAGAACCAAATTCTTCTGGAAGCCTCATGTGAGTGCAATAAATGTGTCCTTTATTATGTCCATAAATAATGGCACCCCGCAGATCAGCACATGCTGAATGAAGGTGAGTTTGGAAGGGCTTTAAGATAAACCATAAATGTGACATAAATCAAGCCAGAAGGTGATGTTAGACCACACCCACATGTTGGCTGGGGCAGCATTAACTTGGATCTATCTAATACACACAAAGTACCAGCAAGACAAACATTTACACCACGAGGGATGGAAAACTCTGAACCTGAGAGAAGAAGGATGAACTGAAGCAAAAGGAGTCTCCAGAAGTCCCAATGTACACCCACACAGGAATGCCTTTTCTTGGCAGAGCCAGCCCTTCCCTGTGGACCTGGGTTTAGAGCAGGTTTGCCTTGGATTCCTACCAAGACAAACAGGACCTGTCCCAGCACAGCAGTGAGGTGGGTACCAAACGTGCCCTGCTCCCCAGCCTGGCACACGCACCAGCAGCACCTCTGCTTTCACCAACAGAGACATCACTCCAGCAGGGCTTTAGCTCACTAAGAGCTTTAGCAACAAGCTACTCAACACAGCAAATCTGCTTCTTTGCACCTAAGGCTAGCAGTGACTGGTGAAAGTCTTACAAAAAGATCTAATTCTCACATAAGTCTCTCTATTAGCACCAGCTCGGTTGTCATAGAAAAAAATCCCAGCCCGGTTTCACTGAGATGCCGTTGAGGACAGCCAGCAAAAGGCAGAAGGGAGAAGATCACATCTATTCAATACAAGAAAAGCAGAGAATGGGCCACGGTCAGGTAATTGCAGCCAACAAAACTGCGGGGGAAATAAAAACCATAAAAGGCAATCCAGTTCCTTCTTCACCATTTCAATTGCTTAAACATTTCTACACCACATTTGGAATTGTTATGGGTACAGTCACATTCATGCTTCAGGCACACTTCAGTCACAGGGAATAGATTTTAAATCACTTTCCTTTACAAAGTGGAAGAATCCCAGTTCCTGCCCAGTATCTCAACAGCCTCCACTCCCAAACCCCACCTGCACTGGGTCCAGTGCCCCAGGGAGCACCATCTCTGCTGCTTGCACCTTCCCAGTTCCAAGGAAGTACCTCGAGAATTCAAACATTTAAAGAATAGTAAACATGAAAGAGAGTTCATGGCATCATTGCTGCTGTGTAGGTGTTAATAACAAAGGCTCCACGTTCAAGAAGGGACTGGGGTAATGGAAATGCCACAGCAATCACGAGCCCACTGGATCTCAGCTCTGCAAACCATTTACAAAACACCCCATCCTCCCCTTCAGGCTATTTATAAAATATAAGCACGCAAATAAAAAAGGTCTTTTTCAAATCTATTCTCAATATGCTAATGCCGGTCCCTTGCCAGACACCACACATTAGCATCTGAATCAGGGAAGGTATTGAGCAGTGCAGGGCAGAATAAAGCTCCAGAAGAGCAGTTCAGGAAGGATTGCACTAAGGAATAGGGAAGCTGGTTCCAGAAAAACATCTAATCCTGTAGATAAACCAGGAATACAGAGTAAATGAAGCAGCTCCTCAATGCAGACATAGATTAAAATTTGGGGAAGCGAGGCATGATTCCCATTAAAAGCTATTCTTTCAACACAAAGACTAGCTGTGCATTTCTTGCTCAAAGTCTGAAAATTAATTACATTAAACCAGGACACAATGGAGTTTATGTTACAAGATCAAAGAAAATTAATCTGGAAGTTTAAATAAAAAAATTATGCTTATGCAATGTATAAGGAAGATATCCCTGCCCATGGTGGAGGGCTGGAACTGTGTGAACCATTCCAGGATTCTATGATAGTTGAAGCTTTAATTTAAAATTAAAAAGCCCTGAAAACTACATTCACTTCTGTTTGCAGAGTTATGCAAACTTGACAGTCTAAAATCATCCCAACAGACATTGTGGAGTTTAACGGGATTTAATAATGAAAGACCAGTCTCCTTTTCTTTCTCCCAAAATAACCCTTTAAAGCAACACAGACCTGAATTCAAATAGCCCTTCTTAATTTAGTTTAGGCAGCTCTGTGGGTGCCCCTGCCCAGGCTGCTCTCATTGCCCACTGAGCCAGCACTGCTGGGCAGCTGTGGCCACTGCATGGCACCAATCCCCAAAGCAGCCCATGCCACCCTCTGTCCCTGTGCCACCCTCTGCTCTCATGCCACCCTAAATCCCCATGCCACTCTCCATCCCTGTACCACCCTCTGTCCCTTCATGCCACCCTGCACCCCCTTGTGCCACCCTGAATCCCCTCATGCCACCCTCTGTCCCTGTGCCACCCTCCATCCCCTCATGCCACCCTCTGTCCCTTCATGCCACCCTCCATCCCCTCATGCCACCCTCTGTCCCTGTGCCACCCTGCATCCCTTCATGCCACCCTGCATCCCTGTGCCACCCTCTGTTCCTTCATGCCACCTTCCATTCCCTCATGCCACCCTAAATCCCCGTGCCACTCTCCATCCCTGTGCCACCCTCCATCCCCTCATGCCACCCTCTGTCCCTGTGCCACCCTGCATCCCTTCATGCCACCCTCCATCCCTGTACCACCCTCTGTCCCCTCATGCCACCCTCCATCCCCGTGCCCTCGGGTTATCCTGACACCCAGGGATGGCTCAGCACCAGCCCCCAGGATCCCCACAAACCCCCATTGTTCAGGGACCATTCCCTGCATCTCAGGAGCTGGGAATTCTCTGGTTTAAAGTTCCTTTAATCCCAGCAGTCACGCTGGTGAGAGCACTTCTGCCTGCCCTTGTGCCTTCACCACAGGGACTTCAGGGTGTGCAGGACCCCACAGTCAATGACAGAGAAAATGATCATTATTTAGGGAAGTAAGACATTACACTGAGCAGCATTTCCCAGCAAACACAGGAGCATTTTGCTACACAGGGCACATCCCTGCAGTGAAACAAACACCCCCTCCCATAAAACAAGTTCTCTGAGATTAACTAAACATCCTGGCAATTTTTTGCTACTATATTTTGGTGTTTAGTTATTCAAGAAAACACTATTACCTTTGCATTAGCAGCACAACCCTACTGCCAAGAGTATACAGCAAAAGGAATTATCTGTCTCACCCCTGTTGTGAGACAGATAATTTTACTTAAAGTCAAAGATCAAAACAAATTTCTTATTGCTGTCCACAAATGTTCTTTTATTTTCCTGTATGTTAAGAAATTAATATTTCAAAGTGCAACCAAATGACAAAAGGTCTGGTCTCATCTTGCTCTTATGGACTTACTGTTACAGCCATCTGACAAAACAAAAAGATTAAATAAGGTATAAAGAGCATTACCAAACACTGAGAAGTATAATTATGAAAGAGGATATAAACTGGGCTTCTAAATGATAGGCATCACTGCATTAAGCCAACATTAAGCCTGAAGAGATAAAAGGTACCCATGAAATGCAGGGGTTACTTTTCTAAGTGCAGCAGCAGCTCTGGTCCCCTGCATTCAGTATTTGGAGTTTCTGTGTGTTCTGTAAGGGTTGTGAAGCCCTGGCACAGCTGCCCAGGGCAGTGCTGGGGTCACTGGCCCTGCAGCGTGTGGAAATGAGTGGATGCAGCTCTGGAGGCCCCAGTTTAGTGCTGAACACTGGTGGTGCTGGGCTGATGGTTGGATTTCATTGTCTGAAAGGTCCTTCCCAAAAAGCCCCATCCCTGCCCTGGAGCCCGCACACAGCTGCACAGTCCCATCCTGCAGGGAAAATACCCCGGGTCCAACCCGGCCCAAAGCAAAGCCCAGAACCCTGAATGCTCTCAGCCCTCTGCACTCTCCATCATTCCCCCACCCTGAGCACGCAGGCTGCCCTTCCAGTAATGCCATCAAACACCATTTTCTGTTCTGCCAGCTGCACCCGGGAGCACATCCCATCTCAACCCCACGGAGCAGCACTAATGCCAGCAGGGTGCTGATTGTTGGGGTTACATAACAGCCCAAGGGCCCGGGGCACAGGGGGCAGACGCAGGTCTGGGGCACTCCCCAGCAGGATTGGGCTTTGGTTTAAACAGCCACAGCTCATATTTTATGCCAGTTTAATTTGCCTCGCAGCAGCTCTTGCAGCCTCACGGAATTTCACATTAAGCTTCTTACAGTGGGTTTAATGGTAATCTCTGGGAGTCCGTGGACATGAGATGGACAATCAATCTCTCACACTTCTGCATTTCCCAAGAAACCCTCGAGGAAGCCACACAGCACCAGCAGAGCCACCAGAGGCTGAAAAGGTCACGGGCAATTCATCTCAGCCCTGGAGAGGCAGAGCATCATCAACACCAGTAACCAAACACAAGTTGGGACTACTCAAACAACTGAATGGTGTCTAATCAAAGGAAATCACTAACTCTGGGAAGCAGCTCGTGCTTGTGAAGTCACTAAATAATATGCAAACAAAAAAGGGGTGAAGCTGAAGAGCAAAACCATTCACTATCCAGAATGGAGAAACAACCCCAAGCACAACCGAAATCTATCAGCGTGTTTCAGCTCTTTGTAAGTCTGGGAACTGTCTGGTGGTGTCTTTTTTTCTTTCAAAATAACCCAAAACAAATGCAAAAGCTGGGGAGCAGCAGCTCCCAGAAGTCATGTCTGAGTAACACATATTTCACAGCAGCTGCTCTTTCAGCCTCCCCTATTGACACTGCGGGCTCTGTGCTTCCAGGACGGCCAATAACTCATCTTATTTTCACATTACAAGTGAAAGGTCTCTGCTCTTCACCTTTTCAAGCTGATCCCTGACAACCCTTAGTTATTCTTGCCATGGGAGAGCCCAGAGCTCCTTCCCAGGCTGAGCCCCCTCCTCTTTTGCTCTGAGAGATCAGAAAGGAACCAGAAGTATCCAAACAAAAGCTTGGCACTACAGTATAATCCAAAACGAGCCTGAATGGTCCTTAATGACAAGCTTTGTTCCCTCACTGAGACTTCAGAGAGCACTGTGCAGCGCAGAAATGTCCTGCCAGGCCAGTGCCTCTTTCACAGGGGCTGTGCTGCCCTGTTGGACCCCATGAATAATGCATGTTTTCCAGCCCTGCCCAAGGACCCCTCCTTCTGCCAGCTCAGCAAAGTTCCACTCATTATCTTCAAGCAATTAGCCCAGGTTTCATCCTTTCTTCAGAAACAACTCCACCAGAGCTGGGCATTGTGAGAGCCCTGGTGCCACAGCAGCACGGCGTGGCTGGGGACTGTTCGTTTCCCGTTAGGACTGTGGAATTAATCCTTTGTCAACACTGAAAAGCACAATCGTTTAAGCACAGCCATGGCCGAGTGCCAAGGCACATTGTCACATCAATGGGGTGAACAAGGAGCACAGATTTATTAAGCAAACACTGTTAAGTTTGGACATCCTAATCCTCTTTCTTCCTCGAGGATCCCTCAGCAGGGAGGGCGCAGCAGTCGATTATGACACTCCAGAAAGTGGAAAAAGCAGGAGGTGGAGGAGGAGGAGAGTTTCTGCTGCCCCTACCAAGGGGAGGACGAGCACACAGGTGTGTGGTGTCACTGTGCCACATCCAGGGTGGCTTTCAGGACAAGCACCCTCCCTCTGTGTGACCATGGCCCGGAGCACCAGGCAGCATGCCCAGGTCTGTCCCCGTGTCCCCACATGAAACCTGGGGCTCCCCAGGCCAGGGTAGCTCTGCCCAGGAGGGCAATGCCTCCTCACTGCAGCTGAGCCACCCCTGCAGTGCCAGGGGCTCCTCCTTGGCAGAGAACATCTGAGCACCGCAGGAGCTGAGCCTCTGGGTGCAGAGGTGGAGAACAGTGAGCCACGAGCTCTTTCTCTGCCAGAATCCCATATCTGCCTTCTGAAAAAAATCAATAAGTGCATAAATAAGGATCATACATCAGTGAACCAGACCTTGTTCTCAGCCTCCCTGTGTTGTATGATGCAACAAACACAATTCCCACCACAGCACACTGAGCTAGGGCAGAGCTCCTCATTCACCACACCGCCCTTTGTATGTCACACCTCCCACTTAACTGCATCAATTTAACAAAAAATAGGGGGGAAAAAACCCCACCACCAAAAGGCCCTTCCTAGAGCTCACCCCTGTGCCCACACAGAGACGGGCAGAGGATGAACTGTGCCAGCCTCAGTGCAAGCAGCCAGCCCTGATGTCTGCAGAGTGATCAGCAAACAGCCACGTGTGGCAGCCCCTCAGCCCTGTCAGCACCACGGGCTGGCATGGGAGTGCCCTGATGGCACACAGCAGCTGGAAGGGGATCCAGTGCCCAGCACCTGGGGCCAGGCTGAGGGAGCACTGCTCCCCTCCAGGCTGCCAAGCAAAGCCACATCTGGGGCTCGGCTACAGGCTAGGAAGAGGGAAAAAGGCAGAATAGAATGGAAGGTGAAGTTAATTAACCTTTAAAAATAATGAATGGAGACTGCAGTGCAACAGATGATATGAACTAATTTATTCACTCTCCTCAGAAATAGTCATTTTGCTAAAGAAACATGTTTATCTATTCTATTTTAAATTGCCTTGGTGCAAGTCACCGACAGTGAGTCATCTGTGGGCAAACAATGAACTGACAGTCTCAAACACCAAAGTGATTTTATTACTGAAAATGATGCTGCTGTGTGCATCTGAGTTCCAGGCTGATCGATGTTTCTGCTGGTAACGTGGGAACACCTGTGAGCCCGTTCTCTGCTGTATTGATGACCTGCCACAGCACAGCTCCAGCTCCCTGCCCTACAGCAGGGAATAGCCAGCCTGGGCTCCTCACAGCTCCCACCTCACTCAGGCAAGGAGGCACGAGCAGCACTCGCTCCCTGAGGCACCAGCTGCTGGAGGAAAGAGGAGAAGCCAGCACACACACGCCCCTTGCAGCAGGCTCAGTGCTGGACAGAGCTGGGAGGTTTCTGTCGGCACGTTCTGCTCGCAGCCCCTGGTGTCCCCAGGCTGCTGTGAGCCACCACTGACCCCAGCGTGGCACTGGGGCAGCTCAGGCTCCAGCCAAGCACTGAAGGAGTCACCTCCACAACTCTCATCTACGCTGCCCCAGGCTTTTGGAAAGACAGCAGTTCTTCAGCAAACGACAAAAACGTTTCCCCTAACACCATCACTGTGCTCTGTGGGTTTACTGAAATGAGTAGATTTCACCCATAAGCACCAACACCACGAACACTAAGCAGTTAGCAAGCACAGAACCTAGTTACTCCCTGGCCAGCCACATCTCTGCAGAGCTGGTGAGACACTGCCCCATCAGCATCCAGGGCCATGCGGGGACACTTTGTGGTGCCCCACTGCGACACTGGGTCAGGCAGCACTCAGGGCAACACGGGGCAACCTCCCCAGGATACCCCAAACACCTGGAGGCTTTCCACCCGCCCAAGCTGCCATGTGCATGTGCTAACTTCTTGTGAGCGCATTTAATGCTGAGACAGATTTAAGTTGTTACTGGAGTGAAACCTGTGGATGGCCAAGTTCTCCCCAAGAGATTGGTGCCTTCCATATGCACTCAGACCAGTTTGCTGTTCCAGGCTAATTCCCTTACATACCAGGATTCCAGAGCCTGCACTCAGTGCCTGGACAGGTGCCTGGACAGCTGCAGGCACACGAGTCCCAAAGCAGCACTAATAAGGACATTGAACAGGGCACTGCCATGGTCCCTGCTACAGGGGGAGCCTGGCCATGACCCCACCTCAAACCTCAGTGCCAGGGACAGCCCAGGACAGCAGGGACAGCCACTCACTGCTGCACAGCCCCAGCTGCCCTCCCCACACAGAGATGGCACTGCCACGGCCAAGGGTGACCAGCTGGCATTTGGCCTTGCTGTCACATCTGGGCGAGGAAGGGACTGCAGAACAACCTGGAGCAGAACTCCACCCTCAGCCGAGTTCCCTGCTGTGGAATGAGCTCACCCACACGTACAGGGCCATGAGATTCAAAACCTGAACCTGATGCTTTCCTTGCAGGGCTGGTGCAGCCCCTCCAGGAGGGCTGGCTGCTGTGAATTATTCAGTGGGGCCGTATCCATTACCTGGGGAGGCAGATGGAGTAATACCTGCCCTCCTTTAGCCACGGCCTCCATGGACAGCTCTGGGTACCCAACACCAGCAGCCCTCCCTGCAGGCCATCCTCAAATAACTCATTTTGCCTGAAATAGGCTCTGGTTTCTATACAAAAGCTGTCCCTATTCCCAGAGACTTCCAGCAGATAAAAAATATCTACTAAAATTAACCGTGACAGATACAAAGGAAAAAAAGTATCAACTGCCAACACTGCCCTGAAATATTTTAACATCTTATAACGGGAAAGATGATATTTCAAAGTATAATCCATGACTTTTGATGGCTTTATTTTAGATTAGCTTGTTTGATTTTAAATTACAGACAATCTTGTCACAAAAATTTCTTCTGCACTACACAATTCTGGCAAGAAAGCTCTTATGCTAAATGTATTTTCTAAGTTCTATAACAGAACATAATCCAACGTCCTTAAGAATTAGCAAAATACAAAAATTAACTTTAGTCTACCATGATTTCTCCTTCTCTCTACAGCATTCACTCTCTATCCACTTAGAGGCTTAAGCTAACTGCCACTTTCCATTCAGCACTGACTTAAACTGAAAAAAATAGATGTTATAAACTACAAGATACTGAAGAAAGTTATTCAAGATGTCTTCCTTTTTTGTACCATCTCCTGCAATTCTTGGAAAGACATCTTTTTATCCAGTGCTTTCATTCAAATTTTACATACTACTTGCAAATGTGTTAGCACTATTATAAGTGCTACTAAAAAAAACTCCTCTCCACTGAAAGCCACAGCAAAATTCCCAACAGATGAAAAGGTCAAGAATGTTTTCATTCAAGGCAAACACATTTGTAATAATTTAGGCTAACACAGAAGTGCAGTTTGTTCTCATCAAAAGAGCAGTATCTCAAACACAAGCTACATGTTTTCATAGAGAAGCTGACTTGACTTTCAAGTCAATACAAACCCACCAGGTTTTCCTGTTAAACATTCAGGAATAGATACACACTTGTTATACCAACAATGTCCACACAAACACTGCAATTTACCAAACCCAAGGGTTAAGTTACCTGATTTTTCTATAACTATTTCCAGACAGATTACAAGTTTGTCTTACGGCAATTCCAAACTCAAACATCCTTACCTTTTTCTGGACTTAAATTCTTATATACTTCAAGGTCTGCCATTAAATTTGTAACTCGGGCATTATTGGCAAGCAGAATGGAAATTCTCCCTTCGGGAAAGGCTCAGTTTGATCTTCATGCCTTCAGAGCCAACACATTTGGAAAGCAAATCCTTGGAAGCACAGCCGAGCGCCGCTCCTCAGGACGAGCGAGGAAGCCTCGGCGATCCATAGCACGAATGCGGAGGGGAGAGGCGGTCACTGGGCTCCCGCTGGAGGAGCGCAGGCTGCGCGGGAGCCGGCGGGGTCTGCCCGTGCTGCGGCTGCGGGGCGGCGCTGCTCCGGCATCCCCGCACGCAGCGCTCGGGGCTCGCAAGGGGCTCCGGGCTCCGACACAGTGCCGGGCACGGCACGCTCCGGCCTCGCAAGGGGCTCCGGGCACCGCAGGGGGCTCCACAAAGGGCTCCGGGCACCGCAGGCACTCCGGGCTCACAAGAGGCTCCGGGCACGACAACGCTCCGGGCTCCGGGCACCGCAGGCACTCCGGGCTCCGCAAGGGGCTCCGGGCTCGGAGCGTGGCCGGCCCCGGGAAGCGCAGGGACTCCCGCGGGCAGGGATTACCACACTCCGGCTCGGAGCGGCGGAGTGACGCAGGCTGAGTGCGGGAGGGGAAACCCGAGCCCGCTCCAGAGTAACCCCCGCATCTGCAGCCGCAGGGGAGAAGCCTCCAACACCTTTGTGGCCTTTGCTGTGCCCTCCTGCTGCCGCTGTCCCGCTGTCCCCAACTCCGGGAACAGCCACCCTGTAGGGACAGGCCAGCTGCGGCACAAACGCACCCGGCTCGGGCTGAGCATCCCTGAGCAGGGCAAGGAACAAGGAACAAGGAGCAGGAGTGCCCCGGGAGGGGCTGAGCGCCAGCTCTGCCAGCAGCTACAGGAACCCCCCGTGCCCCTGGCGAAACCCTGGGCTGGTTTAAGGCATCCCGTGCTCCTGAAATCAGGCAATGTGGAACAAGGGGCAGAAGCACTCAGACTTGCATAAATCGCACTTCCTTACAACGGAGCCCACAGGGCTGGAAAGCACAGCAAGAATGAAGTCAGCTCCACATACAATGCTTCACATCCTTCATTTATTGCATTTTCTAATTCTTTCCCTCTTCAGCTGGCTCTTCCACTGTGACATTTACATCAGCACACCAAAGGAATTCCCAGCTGTATTCCTAAACATTGTGACAGCAATAAAAGAGACAGAATTTGTCAAGCACAGGCCAGGAAAAAGTTACACGGGAGATAGCGTGACAGAGGAGGAAAACAAATAAAAACCACTCAAAAAAACCACCCATGATAGTTCTGCATGCCTGCAGAACTTCAGTGGGATGGGAGACAAAATCCAAGTGGAGCTGACGTGTTTTACTTGCTGAGAAATCATAATTTCATAGCTGTGGGTAACACAGAGAGGCTTCCCACAGCCCCCACGACAGAGCTCAGCACTCTGTGGGTATCCATGGACCGTGTCCAGCACCCTGGGACGCGAAACGAGACCCCAGACCCACTGCAGGATCTCTTGGCTGCTCAGCTGTGGCTCTGGTGGCACTGGCAGGAGGTGGCACAAGTCCCACGCTGAGGAGGGAGTGTCACCCATTGCAAGGGAAATGGGGTGGCCATGGCGTTACCCCAGCTCTGGTTCTCAGCCCACCATGCTCGTGGCTGAAACCACCACTGTGGTGCCTCTAGACAGTTACCAGTGCATTGAAATTATGCAGTTCAACAACAAAAAATAAACTGTCACTGCTGTACAGTTTAATTATTGATATATCAGATTGCACTTGATAATGTGTTAAATGCAAATTACCCACACTCCTACTGTTCTGTTAATTATAATACAAGCTACATACAAGCACCTTCAATGCCACAGCTGCTCTGTAAGAAACCTTACACAATCACCAATACACTCTTCATTATTTTGTCTCCAAAATAAGCTTCCTTTTAAAACCAGACATGCCTAAATGCTACATGTCTTTAGAAATTCAAGCATGTTATGTAGGTTAGAAGCACATTACAGCAAACAAATGAAGATGTTATGTAATTTAGTTGACAGATGCCAAATGGTATAAGAAGACCTGTAGGTTTATCCAACTTCAAAAAAACTCCAAAATCAATCCCCATGACAACTCCTCAGTGTCAAGCCAGGTTTTGCACTGAATCCCAAGCCCTGTCAGTTGGTTTGGCTTTTCCCTTGCTCACATGCTCATTGTCCTGCTGGGAATGCTCTGCAGGGCCACAGCTCACACGGTTCCAGCAGTCCCAGAGGTGATGGTGACAAACAAGTTTCTGAACAAAGAACCCACTTCCCTTTGCCTGCAGCTGATTGACAGCAATGGTCACTGCAAGCCAAGACCTTTTCGGCCATCACTGCCGTCCTGGGGGGGCTGCACAGTCCCAGCTAAGGGCTGGCACAACAGCAACAGCCTCACCTCCACGCCTGCTTTTCCCACCTGGGTTTCCTGCCCACACCTCACCAGGCTCAGATTACTGCACAGAGACACAACCCTGCAAGTCCTACTGCAAAAATATCCATTTTCCAATAAACGAGAATATGATTTAACTAACAGTTTGGAAATTACAGCATCAGAGGAAGGTTCATTTTCTAGCTCATTGGGTTTTCCTTTATCACTGTCAAAATAGCTGGAAACCAGCACAAAGCTAATTCTGCTAAAGAGCAAGAAAAGCTGATTAGAGAACTAACACCTCTTACGGGGAATAGATAATGAAATAAGGAGATAACAACATCTTCATAATCATCTTCCAAGTGTAATCTTAGATCTGAACTGTAAGACAATCTCCTTGTGCAAAGTCAGCCAGCAGTGAATAAAACTTTGTATCAGCTGCACAGAAAACTTGCCATTTTTATCAGATTAAAGCTTTTATCAACTCATTTATCGCTAATGAAGACATGGTACTATGGAAAGCTGAGAAACACTCAAAAATGAAAGGAGAAAATAACTTGGCATTAGAACACAAGGACCTGAAATATTGTCTGGAGAGAGGTCCCACATGAGACTCCACCTTTCATTAACAGATGCAGAGACAGACACAGCTCTTGAACAAAGCACAGAGAGTTTCTTCAGGCACTTCAGGCCCTTTTTAAACCTCAGTGGACTTGAATACATTAATTCCTTAATGCTCTTCTTGCAAACACATTTCCATTTACATCTGTTTGTCACAAGGAATGGATTGTGGATATTTCACATAAATCAGAACATGAACCCAAACCCAAATTCCTGCACTACTAACTGGTTCTGCTTTCCCAGCACCGTTCTGAAGCAGATAAAAGGCTGAGTCCTGCAGCCCACAGCTGGCATCTGTAGCTGTGCCCCCAGCCCTGCACGAGGCTCCAGCAGAGCTAATTATAGAGCACTGCCCATCAGCAAACATCAGGCCTGGAGGATTTGTGCAATCTGGCGAAGCTCCGGGACTGCTCCCCCAAAACTCTCGTGCTCCAATAACCAAAATCGGCCGTTTGACTGCATGAAAAAGGACAACAGAAGGCATTTTCTGTTCTCATTGGGCACGCAAGTCTGAGGCCACTGAAGCAAGGAGGGGCTCTCCGTGGTTTCCTCATCAGGGTGTGGGACAGCCAAAGGCACCAGGATGTGCCCAACATGATTTAAGGACCTTCCACGGTCACCTGCCAGGCTCAGACCCACTCCCACCTTCCAGGCAATTCCCTTCCCGAGGTGAAACACAGCCTGCTCCATCCCTGCTTCCCTCCAGCCAGAGGGTCCCCATCAACCACCACAAGTTTTGGGGTTAATTCCCACAGATGGTCACAAGCATAAATGAATTCCAAAAATCTTACGGAAAAAAATAAAGCTATCAGATGCAATGAAGGAACTGGAATTATCTAGGTGCAGTTTTGGCTGGGGAAGTACTTGCCTTGCTGACTGGGAGGAACTGAGAGCCACAGAAAGGGCTGCTCTGTACACTTTGGGTTTTTTCCCTTTGTATTTCTAGCCCCGACCATCGAGCAGCAAAGTTAAATGGATGTTTGCTCTGACAGCACAGCCATTCCTACATTGTTACTGCCAGCAAACAAACAAAACATGATGCACAGTTACAGCTTAAAACCCCAGCAAAAATAAAAAAAAAAAAAAAAAAATCTCTTCTTCCAAGCCTAGAGGGATGCTGTACTTTGTATTTTGGAACTGCTTGCAAGAGGAAGGAAATGAAAGTGAGTTCATCAAATCCTCAAGGCTATTCCAAACATTCTAATTGCCTGTCTTCTCTGTTCTGCAGAAACTGCTAAAACAGCTCACCCCCAGCCCTGTCTCTGGTCTGTTATTCTCTGTGTGCACACACACTGCTGTATCTCACTGCTGCTGCTGCTGAAGAAAACTGACATTTTTGCTTCTGGGCAGATAAGACTCCCCAGAGTACAAGGCACAGCAGCAACCTCCACTTCTGTAACCAAAAATTTCAGACATAAACAGATAAGAATTTTAATATCCTGCAAATGCAGCCATTAGCAGCATTTCTTAATAAAATTATAAAATGATGAGAGAGCCTTAGGCGATGTGGATGCACCCAGTACTTCATTACACACATGAATCTCAGTCATTATTTAAAGACAACCCACCAGCGCCCGTGGAAAGCCCCACAGTTGTGTACCAACACTGCTTGTGTAACAGCCTGCAAGTGTCCCAAAGCACCATTAAACCCAGGAGAGAGCAGCCTGATCCACGGCCAGCAGCACCTCCTGAATGGAATGGCAGCTCTGCTGCTTGTAGCTGATGTTCACTGGACACAGGGATTGAATTGGGGCCACAGACAGTTTGCCAGCCTCATTTCCCACTAGTCAATACATTGCCTGCTAATCACATTTACAACTTCAGAGCAAGAGCACAAATACAATGCTGTAACAATTTTTCCAAAACCTGTCAATCTCTCACTCAAAATATCTTAGTTTTTCCTGGGCCTGTTTCATACACTTGTGGGCAATTTTCAGCTTGCTCTGGTGCCAACTTCCCCCATCAGCTCAAATAAGCCTTTTCCTCCCTGAGCTTTCCCTTTGCAATGCACTCAGAGCCAGCAGTCACATCCCCTCTCAATCTTTGATTTCCCAAATTAAACAAGCCTGACTCATCTCATCTCCCCTTCTGTACCTTCTCCCTGTTCCTGAGCTCCCCCTGCTCAAACTCTGCTGCCCAGAACTGCATTGGGCTGGGCCTTGTGGCACCAACACCTTCATCTTACTGAGTGCTCAACATTGCATCTTCCTTCACCTGGTCACAGAACCAGAGTGCTTTGGCTTGGGAGGGGCCCTAAACTCACCCTGTTCCACCCCTGCATGGGCAGGGACTCCTTCCACTGCCCCAGGGTGCTCCAAGCCCTCCAACCTGAACACTTCCAGGGATGTGACATCCCACACTAATGGGATTCTGCAGGGGCACTGCACTGCAACAGGGCTGCAGGCTCAGCCTGCTGCTTCTGCTGCAAGCTGAGCCTTTTTTCCTTCTGTTTGTTTTGGGGAGGTTTGGTTTTGTTTGGGGTTTTGTGGGTGGTCTTTTGGGTTTTTGGTTTTTTACATTAAACAATTAAACCACTCCCAACAGAGCTTCAGCATTTTTATTAATGCAGTGCATGAGTTCTTGCCTTTGAACTCCTCAGCAGCAGGTGAACAAATGGAACCCCATCTGCTCAGGTGCTTCAACTAATGCAGGTGCCACAAGGGTGTGAAGAAAACACCAGAGATGAGCAGAGCTGGGCAGCAAAATTCCTCTCATGCACCTCTGCAGACACTTCCAGTTCTCCTAAAGATCCTCCTGTGCTTTTTAAGAACACCAGCTGGCCCAGTGGGGTGTTTTTACCTGGGCTGCCCCAAGGTGCTGCAGCTCCTCCAGCTCACAGGTTCAGTTCCAGACAATCACTCCAGACAGCCCTGGTGCCACTGACTGCCCCACTGCTCCCAGGCAGGGTGCACCTGGATAATGGGAGCAGCCTGAATTACCAGCACAGCCCTGGAGGAGCCCAGCCTCTCTGGAGCTCCAGAAAAACGCACTAATTCCTGGGACATCACACATCCCTACCCATGCTGTGGGACTGTCACCTCTGTCACTGTCCAGAGGGAATTCAGCCCCTCCATGCACTCAGAGGGAAAGGAACTGTCCTGCAGCGTCTTGCTTGGGTTAAAAGAGACAAATGGGAAGCCCTGATGGATTCTGTGAGGGAAAAATAGTTAATCTTTTCTGATCATCAATCAAAGACAGATAAATTAGGCCATGAAATCTTTCTGGTCTAGGATTCCTGCTAATTATGCCCTGGGCTGCAGATGATTATCACTTTGCAGACTCATCCCTCAATAGCTGTTCATGGATTGCTGGACTCTGTGTGATGGATCATTATCCAGCCTGTGCACCATTAGCAGGATAAAGGCAAGGTGCTGCTCTGAGCTGAAACACACCTCAGGCCTCAGAGCATGGACCAGGCTCCTCTTTCACTGCTCTGGAGTGGCAGAGCAGCAAATCCACACCCCAGTGCCACACTGGTGCAGGAGAGCAGGGATTAACAGGCATCCACCAAAACACTGCCACAGTGCCCAGGGGCACCTGGGTGAGCACGTCCCTTCCACAAGGTCAGAGGGAGCTCTGAAGGAACATGATGCCACCAAAACCAGTGGGGCCACACGAGTGGCCTGAAAAATGCCAGGAACAAATTCATTTCATTGGAGAAGCAGAGTGGTTCTGCCTGGAGATGACAGCACTCTCCCGCTAACACAAGTCCCAAGTGCAGCACACACATGAATTAATGTGACAACACCACTGTCAGAGTTACTTACAGAAAGTTATTAACATTCTTCTGGTGTCCCAAATAGGACTAGAAGTGCTTGTGGGCAAGGAAAAAACAGTACAGGGAAAAATGGGGCTTTCTCTGAGAGCTGGAGTTCATTAGGAAGATTCACAGACTGACAAATTATTAATTCTCTCACTAAGTCATTAACTTCATCAATGGTGACATAACCACAGTGACAAAAATGCAGATATAGTTTGTTTTACAGTGGGCTGCAAACCTCTCCAGTCCTGACAAACACACTGAAAATGGAGCTGTATGCTCTCTAGGGGAAAAAAAAAATCACCTTTGCTTTGAATGAGATGAGCATTTCTATCTTTAATTCAAAGCCATGCCATGCCGCTGTTATTAATAGTGCCATAAATCTGCCCCAGTGCTGGGGTTTAATTACTGACCTCAAAGGGAATAAAGAACACAAGGTGTGGGCCTCTCAGAGCAGCATTGGGGGTCACTCCCTCAGCAGACAGACGGGTCCAGCTGTCTGATCAGAGCAGACCTGCTGGAGCCCCCAGCCCGGGTCACCCAGGGCACGAGGAGCACCGACCCGATGGCTCTGCCACCGGCTGGGCTGCAGCTCCTCTGCGGGGTTCGGGGCTCCACCGAGCCCTGCCTGCCCCCGGGGCTGCCGCTGCTGCACAGCCACGAGCACCGGCCACGGGCCAGCCCCAGCGGGTCCGGTACCGGCAGCACCAGGGGGGATCGGTGGCACCGGGGGGATCGGTCAGACCTCGCCCCGGGGGAAAACGGTGGGACCGGGGTGGGGGGGTGGATTGGTCAGATCCAGCCCCGGCAGCACCGGGGGTGTTCAGGGGGACCCGGGGGACAGTCCAACGCTGGCAGATCCAGCCGGGCAGCCCCGAGGGGGATCGGCGGAACTCAGCCCCGGCCACACCAGAGGAGATCGGTGGTACCGGGGGAATCGGTCGGACCCAGCCCCGGGGGACATCAGTCGGGCCCGGTACCGGGGGAAGTCAGCCACATCAGGGGGGATCGGTCGGAGCCGGTACCGGGGTAAATCGCTTGGATCAGGGGACATCGGTCGGAGCCGGTACCGGGGGCGGCGGTCCCGGAGCGCCCTCTGGCGGCGCCGCCGCAGCCCCGCCGTTCCCGGGGTCCCGCACGCCCCGAGCGCTCCCCGGGCGGAGCGGGCACGGCCGGGGCTCGGCCCCGCTCTGCCCGGAGCAGCGTCCCCAGGAGATACCCCGGGCACACAGAATGTCGGGCACCGCCGGCAGCAGCAGACACCGACAGCCGGAATGCAGAGTAACCGCAACTCACCGTGGAACACGCCGTTGTCCGCTAGGAAGTGCCGGCAGTACTGCAGGCAGCTCTTCTTATCCAGACTCCAGTAACTCATCGTGAGGCAGCGTCCCGCTCACCATCAAAGGCTCTGACCCTGCAAGGGAAACGGGAATGGGTTACTGGGGCTTCATTTACAAACAATGCCCCCAACTCCTGCTGCCACTGTAGCTATTTGAGCCCTTCATGCAAAACGTTCTGTCGGCGTCACACAAAGATGACAACAAAGGAAGTTCTTCACTCTCCAAACGTGTCCATCCCCACGGACACATCACCTGGATGGAGGCAGAGCTGTGCTGCACTGGTGCCACCAGCCAGCACCTCCCCGGGTGCTGCAGGGAGCAATGGGCACCTCTGTCACCTCTGTCACCACTCCCCAAGCCAGCGCAGGCCACTGTGGGGCCCGGAGACACGATCAATTTAATCCATTCAGTGATGCTGTCCCATATTTAACAGGCTACAGACACATCCCACACCACAGAGCTATAAATCCTCCCCAAGTGAAGGTTACAGTAATTAAAGAGGTGACTCAGAGGTAATCACCCCCTGACTTTGAGACCAGAGCAGAGTTATGAGGACACAGCGCCCCTGTGCCCTTGCCCTTGGCTGACACTGGCCTGAGGCACTCGGCATGAAATCGCCCACGGACGGGCAGCTTGAGCCCGGGGAGGAGCACTTACATCAGCCGCCCAAAATTAACACTGACGGCTGCAGGCAGACACACCAGCATTTCATACTTCTCTGAAGCCACGGAATTCTTAATCTCCTGTCCTGACACCAAATCCTTTCACTGGAGTCCTCCTTCTCCCTTGGCTATTTTATGAAGTTCAGGTTCTGGTTTCAGCAATCCAGACACCCCTTCCTGTTACATGCCCACTTAGGTCTCCCATTTTATCTCCCTCCCACCTTCACTCTGGCCAACCCAGCTGCTTGCTCGCCCACACTTGGCACAAACAACTCCAACTGCCTTCATCCAAGCAATTCTAGCAGGATGTGAGGACACTGTCACCCAAATCTCCTCACTAAACTACTGCCAGGGGGCCTTAGTAACAAAGCCACCCCCAAATGCAGCACCACAGCACATGAAGGGACACAGATCCATTCCATTCAAAACAACAAGGACAACAAATAACCTGAAATCCCAGCCAACAGGACTCCTCTGATCCTTAATGACCAACTTAGCCACAGTCCATTCCGGGGGTGCAGCCAGCTAACAAGGGAACAGAAGGACCTGGAGAACATTTCCCCTGTCCCCGTGCAGCCTCAGTGCCTCGGTGTCAATGCTGATGCTGATTTGAGAGCACCAGAGACCCGCAGGGCAGTGCCAGTGTGACACCCATGGGTGTCACAGGGATGGGCTGGGTGCTGTGCTGCAGGTGGGAGCCACAAACACCTGTGTGTGCTTTGCTCCATCTGAAAACGTCCCCAGCTCCACCGAGGGTGTGTTTTGGGTATGGAGCGCGTGTTGTTTACTCTAAAGGCATGTTTTGCCAACTCTGGAGCCCAAGCAGCAATACCCACTACCCCTGCCAGGATTCATCTTCCACAATCCCTGCTCTTTCACCCTCGTCACCCAGCAGCTCTCCTTATAGCCTGCACTAGGGCCACTCTGCTTTACCCAGTAAGGCACAAGCTGTTAGTTACCTTTAAAGCACAGGAATAACACCACACTCCAGCCTACAGCCAGGCTTTTTGCTTTAGGCTACAGGAGTCCAAGAGGCACGGTGCTTTAATTAAGGAAACCATATCAAATATTCACCTCCAAGAATTTGCACACAATAACAGCAGATCTTGTCTCCCACCCAGATCTCTCCCGTATCACAGGGAGATTTACAGGGAGCTGTGGCTCTCCACACCGCCCTGCAGTGCCTCTGAAAGAGCCCCTGAGCCCCCTCCCCTCCGTCTCACGGCCGGCTGACACAATCCTCCTTTGTTCTGGCACAAAGGGTTCTCCCACACCACGGTGGCCCCTCGAACAAAGGTTCTCCCGGGCTCCCCAAGGGGCTGCATCAGCTGACACAAACATCCCGCAAGAAAACCTTCCCAAGAAACACCAGCGGTTCTTTGGATAGTGCTCAAACTTATTTGCTTTACAGGGTTCCAGGAGCGCCCAGCCAAGATCATGCCTTACCCTACAGTACCAAGAAAACAGCAAACAAAATCCCAACCAACCCCACACTTGGGCCAAATACCATCGTTTCAAAGGAACACACACTTAGGAACTTAACTGTATACAAATTTGCATCATTTCAATACAGGAGAAAAAGAACATTCTGTCTATGCCACTGACTAAAATGCAGGCTGTATCACTTATATGTATCACTTATATTACACATGTAGAACAAATTATTAGAGTAAAAAGTGTCCATATGTATATAATTAGCTTAATTAGGACTGCAACAGCAAAACTATTTTGGCAAAAAGTTACCAAAATCCTGACGAGATATAAATCTTGGTTCAAAACCAGCTTGATAAAGCAGCCAATTCAGAGAGTTGAAAACACTCCTCACTTTTCCACTCTGCAGGTTTCTCAGCTCGGGGTATCATTTTCACAATAAGCAAATTCCTGCAGGTTCAGCCCTGAGCCTGCCACATTCATGCCAAAAGGTAAAACAGTTGGTGCTTCACCACCTGAGAGCAGAGATGCTAGTGCAGCGTGTCAGGAATCCACCTATTTGTATCTGGATAAAGTGTATTAATCTGGAAGCTGAGCAAGGTGTCCATTATGTGCTGTGCAGAAACACAGCACCTTGAGAGAACTGCATCTGCTATTTCAGCTGATTCATTTCCATTAAACCTGTCAGCTGCCTTATTTTTGTGCTTTGAGCACTGTGTTCCATGAGAGACACTTTTCCAGAGAGCTTTGATTAGTTGTACAGAGCTGTACTTCACAAGAGAGTTATTAATGGAAGGATACTTCCATTAATAACTTGAGCAGTATCAGTTAACTGGTATTGTTATTATTAGAAGTAAGCTGGTATTGCTCAAAGTTGGACACAAGGAATAAGTTAACTTGTAAGTAAACTTAGATTCATGTGTGCACACATGAATAAACAATGCAGATACAGACAGATGAGATGAACAGATATGATCTTTGTTGTCAGAAAGTGGGTAAACCCCTCTCAAGGAATGTTTCATTCTACACAAGCTTTATGAAGTTATTTGATTCTAAAAGCAGTGGAAATGAATGTGTGAGGCCTGGTGAATGCAGCAGAGGATGCACATGCCCTGCCTGGGCTGGCAGAGATGCTTCTCATGGCAAGAGCTCAGCACCAAGAGCAAAGCCTGACCCCCATGTCTCACTGTGTTTGCAGCTTCCCCTCTCACACAGAGCAAGCCCCTGTGCTGTGCAGGGGAGCAGGGAATTCCCTCATTCCAGGCAATCAGCCCTGCCACCAGCAGCTGCAGGCTGGGCTGCTCTCTGAAACCTTCTCAGCCCAGGCTGTGGGACAGGCTCAGCACAGACCTGCTCTGGAGAGCAGCAGCACAACCCAATGTGTACCTGCACAGCACAGCCCCAGGGGCAGGGATCATTCCTGAGGGCAGGGCAGGACACTGGCACAACACTGGCACTTCCCTCAGACCAAACCACAGCCCCAGGAGCAGGGATCATTCCTGAGGACAGGGCAGGACACTGGCACTTCCCTCAGACCAAACCACAGCTCCAGGGGCAGGGATCATTCCTGAGGACAGGGCAGGACACTGGCACTTCCCTCAGACCAAACCACAGCTCCACTTTCAGAGCTCAGATCTACCCAGTGAACACACACGGGAAGTATGACTTATTAAATCTGATTCCTTCCCTTAGCCCCAAATGGTGTATAAAGTTCATGTTCCTGGTAATTAAAGGAAAGTCCAGAAAACACTGAATATTACACGGGCTACTGATTTTGGAAGTTTGTGCCCATTGATGACAAATTTTAGTATGAAAAATAGTTCAGAGATACTGGGCTCTCCAACTGACATAAAGGAAAAGTATAACAAAATAATAATATTACTTTTAAAAAAGGTAAGAAATTAAAAGAGCAATCCAGAGTCACACAAAGGCCACCCCAAGTGTGTGGTGGAAATGATGCTGTGGTGGCCCAGCTATGGCCAGAGCCCTCTGATGAGCTTTAGAGATCTCAGTGTGGGAGGGAGCACAGACCATCTGGCTGGCACTAAGCTGCAGGAATAGAGTCCAGAGAGAAAGGCTGGGCTTTGGTGTGGCAGCTGGGATGGTGGTGGGGGCATGCAGCATCTCTGATGACACCATCTCGTGTGGCAGCCACCTCCCAGCCACTGCAAACAGAAAATAAACACCAAAGGACAAATGCCACTCTGAACTTCCCCTGGAGAATCCTGAAGTGGTATTGAAAATCTAAGCAATTCAGCTTCACTACAAACCTTCAGTGTTATTAGAAGGGAGGAAGTTAAGTGTTTTATCTTCAGTGTGAGAACAAGCAAGAGATTCACTTGCTCTCCTCAGGAACAGAGCGAGGGCTGCCCACTGGGCATCACTGGGTTTTCCCCACAGTTTCTTAGCTCAATAAAGAAATGTTCCCCATCAAGCTGTACATCATTTGCCAAGGTGCCATTAGCACTCAGCACCTGGGCAAGCACACAGACACTTCTCCAGGACAAGCTCCCAGAGCTCAGCCCTTGTTACACTGGGATTGGGAATAACAGTACTGGCCAGAGGGAGAGAGGTCATCTGCCCTTCTGCTCACACCACAACACACAACCAGGAAACTCCATCCCTCACCAGCTTATTAAAATACGCTGCAGGCTCTCTCCTGGTTAATCAGTAGCCACCAACAGGAACTTCCCAGTCCAGGTTTTTACTTTCTAACCAAAGTGACAACTCTGGCAGAACAGCTCTCAAACTTCAGAGACCAGTTCTGCACAACAGGGGCTGGGTTTTTTGAAACAGTACCCACAAACCAAAGAAATTCTTGGATGAAAAGCTTAGCCATAGTTAGAACTAAAAAGCACAAATCTGAAGAGATTATAAAAGCCTAACATGACAATATTCCATGAGACATCCACCCATCTGCAGTCTTGGGCTTCTTATTCCACTAAGCCACCAACAGTCACCCAAATATTGCTAAGCATTTAAGCTGGTCTAAATTCATGCAGATTTAGATTTAATTGTCACACAAGCCAGGCTCCAAGGGTTCCACACATCATCTGTGCAAATCTCCACTTCAATCAGAATCAAATATCATCATTCACTCAAAATAACTTGCATAAACATTGCTAAAGTTACACATATGGGAGCCAGGCAGAATAAGCAAGGCACACAAGATGGAAGTTCCATACTGCTGACTCAAAAAGACATTTTTTTCCAATAAATTGATATAATTTTCATACTTACAAAATAAAGCTTCACCTACCTATTGTATTAACTATGTCATTAATGTATGGCCACTTTTAAGAGTTAAAGCATCTTGTATGAAACAAAAGGATTAAAAAATATCCTTAGTGTTACAATCCCTTTTGAACAGCAAATATTTAACCATAAATATTACCAGCATGGAAAAAATATCAACAATGCTTGGCAATAGAAAATAAAACCATCCAGTATGGGATTCTTTTCTTATTTCTCTAGGAACTGGTCTGGAGGAACAAAAGCAGAGATTTTAGCTTGGTTTATTTTTCTGACAGATGAGTTCCCTAATCAAATGTGCCAAGAGGCCAGAACAGCTGTGCTGGCACCACGCTGGCAGCAAAGGTGTCTGAAGGGGCAAGCCAGAGCAGGAGCACAGGAACACATCCTGTGGGTTTCCCTGGGAGCCACTGCAAACTCAGAATTCAGAGATGTGAAATCATCAAACTCAGAATTCAGAGATGTCTCATCAAAGGGGAAAGGTCACAATGGAGTTTGGGATGCAGATACTGCACTTGCATGCTCTCAGGTAGATGAGACTTATTGAAAACGCAGATTTTTAGGAATTTTTACTGTTTAATCTGGTATTTTGGCTATTCCCCCAGCAGAGCACTAAACACATCTTGCATCGCTCACCGGATGAGGCCAGAGGCTCAGCCCAGCCCTGAGTGCAGCAGTTTGGGGCCTGCTAGAGGACAAACGCCAGGATTTGCTGTTCAGGAGCACGAGGAGCAGGCTGGGCTCCCTGCACAGCACCGGAGCAGGCTCTGGCACACAACTGCCCAGCACCCAGGGCACGGGGCTGAGCCCCCTGTGCAAAGGCTCCTCTACCTGTGCCAGCCCACAGCAGCCCCTGCTGCTCATTCCCATGCAGCTTTTGTTCCCAGCCGTTCCCCCACTCCTCCTGGGAGCCGTGAAAAGCGTGTGTCAGCACTACTTGCTGCTGAGGAAGGCATTAGAAAGGATTTGAGCCCACTCCCCATGGCAACGGACCCTGAAAGGGAATTAGCATTTGCTCCCCATTCCTCGAGAAGCCTCGATGGAATTTGTTTTTCTGCTCTTTGAGGAATTATGTGCAGGAGGGCAGCGTGCTGCTGCCTCTAGGGTTCAGCAGGCCCAGCTTCAGCTGGCACCTGCCTTGCACACCCTGCTCAGGGTGACACTCACCCGCCAGACATGGGATGGGTAAATATCAGTGAGACTTTTCCATGTTTGCCTTGCACAGACCTCAGTGCTCTGCACACCTTTCTGCTGCCTCTGCCAGCTCTGTACACCATTCACCAATCCAAATCAGGTTTGGGTTCGCTGCACAGAGAGTTTCAAACTGCAAATGAATGCCGGAGTGTTTCTGCAAATGAAAACCTGAAATGTACAACTCACAATGTGATAAACTGTGGAGATAAGGACACCTGGAAGGAATTGTGCCAATGCAGCCACGTCCAAGGCATGGACATGGATGACCTGCACTTTGTGTCCCTGGCCAGTTACCAGTGTGTGTGTGGTTCCCCCAGGAGTGGGCATTTCACACCATAAGATCCTCTGTGCTGAACATCAATTAACACAGTTGGCAATTGCTAACATTCTTACTTTTTTATTTTTTTTTCACCCGTGGGTGGAAGAACAGCCAAGCAAAGAAGGAGAAGCTCGTGGGGCTCAGCACTGCCTGGTGTGACCCACGCCATCCCAGCCACACGCTGGGTCACACTCGGTGTGCAAAGGAACAGGAACTCCGTGTCAGTCCCAATAAATCACACCTGTAACAGAGCACACACCACTCTGCACCACTGCCTGCCTGCACTTGAAGTTTCTTGCAAGCAGCCTTGAGTTACTTCAGCCTGAAGAGACTCACATGGGCACCTCATGCCAAGACCTGTAACACACACACCAAACACCCCTGGAGTGGTTTTACATCCTGCAGTGGTTAACTCAGCTTCCACCAGGGCACGTGGCACCCTCAGCACCCTGTGCCCTGCTTCTTCTAGCCCTGCAACTGGTATCTGCTCCAAACTCTGCCCTCCTCTGCACTTCACTGTCCCTGGGTCACCTTTGTGAGCGCCCACCTGCAGTGTCAGACACCTCCTCGCATTGAGCATCCCCAACCTGCCTTCTCATCCCTCAGAGCTGTGCTCCACAGCGCTGTCAGCCCCCCAGGTACACCTGACAGTCCTTCTGCAGTGTCAGATGGGCGGCAAAAGGCTCCAGAGTCAGGAGAGCAGAGGGAAGCTCAGATCTCTGCAGTAACAACAGTGCCCGCTGTGACCGTGGAGACTGGCACAAGAAAGCCACCTTTGTCACAGAAAACAGTTCCAGCTTCCTAAAATAAACAAGAAGGGAGGAAAACAAACCCGAAGGAGTGCACAAGAACACACAGCTCCCTGCTGCCCGTTAGACCAGTCTGGCTCCAGCTGGGCACCACCAGAATCACCTTCTGCTCGTGGGCTGGGAAACAAAACCAGATTGGTGACTGGCACAGCCCAGAGCCACGGGCTCAAACCAGTGAATCCACTGCCCAGGGAGCCACTGGCTGCTGGCCAGTGCCTCTGACACCACCCAGTGCAACAGCCATGGCCGGGCCACGAGGAAAACACCACCGAAGTGCTTGTGCAGCACCCTCACTGCCACAGAGCCAAACTCATCTGGGGCAGCACCCTCACTGCCACAGAGCCAAACTCATCTGGGGCAGCACCCTCACTGCAGCCCAGCACATCCGCAGCACCCAGGGTCACAATTTGGTTCCTGAGTTCCTATGAGAGCCCCCAGAGCAATCAGGCATCACAGCCTCACCTCCTCTGAAGGCACACGCAGAAAATGCTGTCCTGCTGCAGGCAGTACAGCGGGTCTCCAGCAGACCTGGAAATACACATTTGCTTTCCATATTTGGAGAGTTGGTTTTTGTTTGTTTTTTTTTAACATTCAGGCTTGTTTAAAGTTATTAAAGAGCAAACAAACAAAATGAATCTGCACACCACCACACTACCCCACGTGGCTGTGCCCTGACTGTGCCACCAACGTTATCAATTTAAATTGAATTGGATCTTGGGTGACACCTTAGAAAAAAATGCAGCCTATTCAGATTTCATTAAAGGAAAACTGTTCCGTTTATAGAAAGATTATCTTATAGACCAAACAGAAACACGCAGCTTAAAGCCTTTCCCAGAAACAAGGGGAAGCCAAATCTTGAACAGAGGACTAATTTTCGTTCTACATTTTGATGCTCATTAAACTGTTTTAGTGTCACGGGTATTTCTTGACAGTGTTTTAAATTACAGATCAGCTCATGCAAAGCTGGGAGCTGTTAATAGCGGCTGACCTCTCCTTTGCTTTTACGGAGTGAAAATTTTATTCTCCTTCTCAAATACCGGTGATTTTGATCAAAGTCATGGCGGGACACCCGCCTCAACGGCTGAAAGGACAACAGCATTAAATCAATTCCCTAGGCAACCTCCCAAGCCGAGCCCCTATTGTTAAAATAATGAGCTGTGCGCCACTTGATCCCAACCCACCAGCTGATCCCCGTTTTTATAGACAATAGGTAGCAGAGAACCAGAAAGCACCCGTGAATGGATCATTTCCCACAAATCGTGCATCTTCAGCTGATAAAACTCAACATTTCTTTCTGTAACAGGCATTTTTAAATGTAGGAAAAGGGCATCCATCAGAGTTAAAAACAGATTTTATAAAAGTAGCGCTCTCAAACTTATTGCAGGGAGCTGAAGCTTAAAGAACCAGGGAGACTTTTTAGCAGCGTGTATCCTCTCAGAGGAGAGGCTGCCTCTCACCTCCCAAAAAGCCTGGATTTTCTTTCCATATCGCACATTATCTTAACTCAGGTGCCTCACTGCAGCGTTGAACCCTGCCTCTCTTTTCAGTACTGTTACCTGCAATTATTCTGTCACGTTTCAGAGCAAACACCTTAACTTTTCTTTCATTTCCTAAGTTTTGCAACATGAGGGCCAGAAGTCCCAAGGCCAAGTAAAGCAGGAGGGCCCCCTGAAAACAGGCAAACATTGTGTTTTATAACTCAGGAGTTAAAGCACACTCTAAACAAAGAGCCTATGACTGGTCCATCAGATAAGGCTTATATCTTTCTCCCTGGAATTTAATAACACTTCTTCTAAAACACTTTTTGGCCAGCTGGAGTTGGAGTTCCCAGAATTGCACAGAGTGGCTGAATCACAACAAAACGTGCACGGAGTTTCATTTGTACTTCATTAAAAAAAAAAATGGTTTATGGAGTAGGCAATTAGAAATAAGGTATTTTTAGGGAAGATTCAACCCAGCAAGAGGTTTGATTACAAGCACCGTCCCAGCGCCTTCCAGGTGGGGACAGGCGCTCCCACTGCTGTCCTGCGCTGCTCAGGGGCTCGGCATTTCCCACCAAGCCCCGCTGCACACGGGCTGGGCTGGGGCGATCCAAGCGGCTGCGGCTCGCTCCGGTTCCAGCGCCCGCGGCCCCGGTGCTGCCCTGGCACCGCCGCGGGGCAGCGCCGCCCGGCACATGGCGAGCGGGGCAGAGAGCGGCTGGAGCTCAGCCCAGCCATCTCCCCGTGTCCAGCGGCACAAACACGGCCGAGGCACGGCGGCGGCCCCCGGGAAAGCCACGGAGCGGCGGCTCTGCATGGTGAGCGCTCGGGACACGCGGATCCCGTCTGAACGGGCTGAGAAGAAACTCCAGCTCGCAAACCCCCACCTCAACCCCGGCCGCGAACACCGTGAGAAACCAGCACCAACCGCATGGGAAAGCCCAGCGGAGGCTCGCAGGGACACAGTCCTGTCCCGCCAGGAGCGGGCTCGGGGGTCCCGTCCGCCCTCACTCACTCACCGTGACCGCCGGGGTGGGCTCGGTCCGGTGCTGTGCCTCGCCGCCCCGGCCGCACGCACAGCCCCAGCCCGGTGCGGGTGCTCAACCTGCTCCGTTCAAACCCCAGCGCTGCCGCCCGCCCCGCCCGGCCCGGCCCGGCGCGGCCCGCCCCCGCCGCGGGCCCTGCCGAAACCCGGAGCGGCCCTGGAGCGGAGCGGAGCGGAGCGTCCCGTCCTGTCCGCCCGGGAGCGGCTGCGGCGGCCCGAGCCGTGATCCAGCCCCGGTGTTGCCGCGGCCCCGAGCCCGTTCAACCTGCTCCATTGCTCCATTGTGTGTGCGCTGCGAGCGGCGGGGCAGCGCCGCCCGGCTGAGACTGAGCCCCCCGATCTGCTCCCATCAGCGCCCCTAGGACTGAGCCCCCCGATCCTCTCTCCTCTGCCCGGCCGGAACTGAGCCCCCGGTCCGCTCCCCTCAGTAGCGCCCAGCCGGGACTGAGCCCCCGGTCCGCTCCCCTCCGCACCATCGAGACTGAGCCCCCCGGTCCGCTCCCCTCAGCGCCCCTGGGACTGAGCCCCCCGGTCCGCTCCCCTCAGCCCAGCCGGGACTGAGCCCCCGGTCCGCTCCCGTAGCGCTGCCCCCCGCCCGCCCGGCAGAGTCTCCTCCCGCAGGACTCACCGCGCTCCTCGTGGGGAGCGGTGCCGGTGAGACGCGATGGGAACCGAGCGAGAAGCGGCCCCTCGGGGCGGCCCCTCGCCCAGCGGGTGCCATGGAGACCCCCGGCCCTCCCACCCCACCCTGCCGTGGCAGGGACACCTTCCGCTGTCCCAGGCTGCTCCAAACCCGGTCCAACCTGGCCTCAGATACTTCCAGGGATGGGGCAGCCACAGCTCCTCTGGGCACCCTGTGTAAGGGCTTCACCACCCTCTGAGTAAAACAATTCTTAAATCCGATCTAAACCGATCTCCCTTCGTTTAAAGCCCTTCCCCGTTGTGCTATGACAACAGCCCTGCTCGTAAGTTTGTTCCCGAAGGAAGCAAAGAGCAGCCCGGTGCCCGCGCTGCCGGTGGGCTCCGAGGGGCCGGGGATGTTTATTGCCATTTGCCTGACATGCCACACCAGCAATAAAAAGTCTGTGCAGTGTCGGAGGTATTTTTCTTGGGCCATTTGGAGGCCGGGTCTCTCCTTTCACTGCCTGTGGTCTTTTGAAGATGTTGCATCGCTCACGGCACATTCAGAGTTGCGAGGGCAAAGGCACAAGTGCTAAGCGCTAAACAGTTTAATTCTTGTCCCTATTCCCAGCCACAGAACTGCCTCCTCTGTTGGAAACTCTCTGCTGGGCACTGCTGCGGGTGAAGGGAGGGATGGAGCTGCTGAGGGGGTTTATGCAGGGGAGAAAATGCTGCTTCTCCCCCAGCCTGCTGCAGAGATATTTGTCTGTGCTCCTATTACTGCTTTTCCAATAGCCAGGCCTCCCACAGAGACAGGATCTGCAACCTCTCAAGCCCTGCACAGATGGAAAGCACAGCTTTGAACTGAATTGGGCTCTTTCTGAAGGGGGAGGGTGTGCTGGTGGGTTGGGGTTTTTTTTTAAAGATAAGCCCTGCGTGATAAGGAAAACAGCATTAACAAACAATTACAGGACCTGACCCTCAAGAAATCATTTGTCACTGCAACCCCAAATCCATGTGAGAGAACAACACACTCTGTTCACATTCGCCTACACCTCACCTCTGCTTGCTAGAAATGTAGCATGTGGCTTCCTGAGACTTTTCACTCAGCTTTACAGTGGATTTTTATGATAAATCCTCCTGTGACTCATCTACAGAACAGAAGTGCAAAGTCCAGAATTATATTTAATTATTACAGAAAATAAATCATCAGTGTACAATTACGCCCAGCTTGGAAAAGCTCCTCTTACTTCCCAGACGTAGGAACACCATAAACCCCCAGAAGTGAATTGCTGCTGAGCCTGAATGTGTACTTTGGGGTTAAAAATCAAGAGCTTTGCTCTGGAGGGTGCCACAGCCAACCCCAAATCCCTGACTGCCTGATGAATTTCATGTCCAAGAACCACGGTGGTGGCTGGCTCAGCCCTCTGCTGTCCTATGCATAAACCCAGGATGTCACTTTTCTCATTTTCCGTTTTCGAACGGGCACAGACACCTGGTTTGCTGCCTCCCCTCTCCCACACTGGGTTCCAACACTGCCGGGATTTCACGGCTCGCTGCTCCCTAGCACCAGCCCCACCCTGGGAGGATCAGCAACAAAAGGACTAAAGAACCACTAACATCTATTCTTACCCAAGGAAACTGGATTTTTTTAGGGATCTCAAGAGTCACAACTTCGCCCTGAAGTCAGCAGAGAAAATGCTGATGTAGCAACTAATTGCCAGATAAGCAGTGTTCAATTATTAAGGTTTTATGTACCACACTCTTCTACCCAGCGTTTCATTGGAAAGCAATCACACAGAAAGAAAGAAAATTTGTAAAACACTTCACTTTAAATAAATATTTGGACTGTGGGAGGTGAAACAAAAGTCAAGGGCTGGTTGTATAAAACATGTAACAATGAACTTGAGAAATTCAGTCTTTATTCTGAGAATATTTACAACATAAATAATAATACACTAATATACTTCACATGTGTATCAAAAATAAAGTAAGAATTCAAGTTCTTAGCACAGTCTGATCCTCCTTGTCAAATTTCATGTTAAAGTTTTTTGTTCATCTAATTTTAGATACAGAACCATCAGAAAAAAAAACCCCACAGGTTTTTCCTCTTCAAATCAAAGTTGTCTTTGAAATATTTGGATTCCTGACATTATATTCTTTGATACACCAAGTGATGTTTTTCCCCTGAGGAACTTTAGTTATTACAACCTTATCAGCTTTTTAAGATCAACCATAACAAATCACCTTTTATATCACCAACAATGCAACCCATCATTCAAGATGAATGAGTTTTAAACCACAAATTTCACCAAAAAGTAGCATAAGAACAGAATTCAAACAAAAAGGTTGTGTTTAAAGGCATCCCATGAGCTTTGTAAAGGCCTGACTTGGGGTTTGTGTCTGGTGTGGGCTTGGCAGCAGTGGCACATTGCAGGGGTGTGACGGGACCCTGCCCCTCAAACCTGCACTGGGCAGCACAGCCTGGAGGAGTTCAGCAGGTGGAAACTGGACGAGTAATGCAGGACATCACTGTGGAGAAGTTTGGCATCAGAACATTTTCTCTGGTGGCCTGCACACTGCTACTAAACTTCAATCCTGTGTGGGTATGATATGGGATGTATTCTAAATAACCATGAACTGGGGGTTATATTCTGTGTAACCATGAACTGGGGGTTATATTCTGTGTAACCATGAACTGTGGGGTTTGTGTTTGAGACAGGGACCCTCAACATCACAGCACTGTTTGTGATCACAAACATACACTGATTCCCACGTGGGGAGCTGCATTCCCCACCTTTTCACCTCTCAGTGGAGCTTCTAAACCTGCTCACAAACTGTTTCAGCCTCTGCAGGAATTTGTTGCTGCTTATGCGCTCCTGGATTCTTTCAGAGTAGCTCTGCTCCTTCCATATGCCTTTATTTTTCTTCACAGCCTTTAACTCAGCCCGGAGGAGCCGTTTGTGCAGTTTCCAGTAGAGGCGGGAGTGGTGAGGCAGCCCCTCAATCGGGGCTGCTCTGGCCAGCCCTTGTCTCAGCAGCTCTTCATTCAAGCACATGCTGAAAAACCCACCCTGGAAGAACCACAATAAACAGATATTCACCATTGAAACAGGGTTATTTGGGGTTTGGGGTGAACTCCCTCAGAGGTACAAGCTTTACTCATGGCTGTACCTACACATGGCAGGAGAAGTTAGAAGTGAAGAGGAATCCAGGTGACTTCAAACCCAACTCCATGTGAGGGTGGGCAGGCCTGGCACAGGGTGCCCACAGCAGCTGTGGCTGCCCCTGGGTCCCTGGCAGTGCCCATGGCCAGGCTGGACAGGGCTGGGAGCTCCTGGGACAATGGGAGGTGTCCCTGCCATGGGCTGGAACTGGATGGTCTGTAAGTCCCTTCCAACCCAAACCATGCTGTGATTCTATAATGCAAGGCATTTGTGAGGGAACATTGGATAACAAACATTAGGCTAATCAGAATTACAGATGCCTTTTTGGCACTGGCAGAGAAACACATTCCTGCCATGAATCAGTCTGAAGAACCACTGCTACTACAATCAGATTTGCAAATGCAACATTTAAAATTCACACCAAGGATGATAAATCATACACAATAGCATTTGTTAAATGCACTGAGAGAACTGTGTGAGTGCAGTCACATCTAAAAGCGCAGCTAAGTGCCAGTGTTTGTGTCTCTCACCTTATGGACCAGGACGAGGCAGTCCAGGGCCGAGCTGTCCCTGCCCAGGAGCTGGAACCACAGGGGCTGTTTGGGGAGCAGCTCCTGCTGCAGCCAGGCCGTGCCACCTGCAGCCAGCTCCACCCCGGCCAGGCGGATCAGCAGGAGCCCCTCTGGCTGCCCTGCAAGGGAAAGGACACGTCTGCTGCTGGGGCACAGCTCAGCCTTGCACACACCCTCGGCTGCTGGCAATGAACTGATTCCTGTGCAATAAAACAATCCCCTTTGGTTCCTCAAGGCAAACAGGAATTTGGTCTCATCTCTTCTTCAGGGAAAAAAAAAATATATCAATTCAAGGTTGCCTAATTCATAATTTGGATTATTGTGCATGCAAAGAAAAAGATCTGTTCCCACTCTCAGTCCCTATCTTCCATCCACAGGGGCAGAAGCATCAGCACCTGCTGTTGTTTGCACAGCCAGTGTGAGTCACGGACTTGATGGACAGTTTGTTTCTGACAGAAAACTGTCCCCAGAAATCACTGTCTGCAAATAAAAGCACAATCCCAACAGAGGCTTTTTGCCAGGAACGAGATGAGCTGTGCAAGCAGAAGCACTGCCTGAGTGCTTACTTCTGCTGCTGGAAAATATCACAGTAAGTGTAAGGATTAACACAAACACTGTAGTGACAAACTCTCTGTCTCCTCGTGTCTTTTATTTCCCAGTTTCCCACCTGCAAAGAAAGACCAAAAGGCAGAGCTGGAAATGTGCCTCAGCCCTTCCTCTCAAGCTTGCAGCCACTCTAAGAGCAGCACATTTCATTTCTGCCCTTGCTCTTCACACTCTTTTCCTCATTACTCACATTTTCTCAGGATGGCTGAGATGAAAGGAATGCTGATGGGAATGTGCTCAACTTCCAGCCCCTTCTCTGTGATGTGATGTAATTTCCCTCTCAGTTTCACATTCTTTTCTACAAACTCCACAGGTATTTCCAAAGGATTTGTGAATTTCGTTGTCTATTAATGGAAGGAAGAGAAAGAAAAAAATTTAAGAAAAAAATACAGAGCAGTTACAGTCACACTAAATCCAATGTCTCAAAATAGTTTGGGAAATTTCACCTTTATTATTACACACCATGGGCAAGTAAATATAGATGTATATTTAATCAGCTGCAGAAGCTGTGCCAGCCTCTCCACACTTACCATTTTCCCTGTTTTACAGGACTCGCAACGTCAGCACAGACATAAAAACCAGGTTTAGAGAAAGAACAGAAACTGCCGTTTTTAGAGCAATGCCTATTGAAGTTCATTTGATTCCCCGAGACAAGAGAGTTTTAGAAGCAGCCTGAATGGGGCGGGGAGAGGGGTGAAGGGAGGCCAGAGGACAGACACGCTGAAAACAAAGGCGGAGCAGGCAGGGCAGAAACAACCCCGCCTTTGAAACCAGGAGAGGGACAAAGGCAGGTGAACAGCCCTGAGAAGATCACAAGAAGATTAAATTTGATACTACAGCCTGGGAGGATCCAAAGGGGATGGTTATGTGATCACACAGGAAAACCAAGCTGAGCAGCAGCAAAGACGTGGGCTGTGGCACGGGAATGGAGCAGCCACAGGTCTGGGGTGAGACAGAAGGACACGTGAGACCCCAAAAAATTAAGACCCCCAAAATTTAAGACACTGTAAGAGGCCTTATCAGAGCACTGACCTGCAGAGCTGTGAAACTGTGGGAAATAAACCCCCAAAACACCACAACTAAAGCTGTGCCTCCTGTGTGTCATTTATTCAGCAAAACTCCCCCTCTGCGGCCCACAGAGAACACGGGAATTTGGGACCTTTTTGGGTCCCAAAACCTCCTCCAGGCAGGAAACCTGGAGGGTTTTAGGAACAAAAGTTGCTCAAAGCTGATCGATCTCATTTGCTCCACCAGCCAGGTTAATGCATTCACAGGCCCTTGGGTCAAAACCAACAAAAACAAAAAGACAGAGAAAAAGCATTCTGGCAACATTTGTAGTTCAGGTTTTCTGGTGGGATTTTTAAGTAAAAACGCCACACAAATGTTCTCCTGTACTATTTGGAATTGTGCAGGGGGAAGATGAAGGTAAGTGTGATTTTTTGAGCAGCTGGAACCCCGTGGGAGCACGGTGCCTCCTGCCCGTGGAGGTTCAGCTTCTCCAGGAGTGAGCAGCGCGGTGTTAGCCCAGCGTGCCCTGACCATCCTGGCAGTGATGGAAGATTTGGGTGCTGTTTTAAACCATTCAGAAGCAGTTCTGCGTGTGAAGGACAGAGAATACCCGAGGCAAGCAGCTGTTTCAGCTGTGTTTGGACAAGGGAGGGTGCTCGAGCTGCAGTGGGACAGGCAAAGGGGTCATTACCCCTCCCAGGGGCCTCAGGAACAGGCGAGAATAAGGGACCCGTGGAGATGCCACAGGACAGCGATATCGCGTCCCTCAGGACCTGAATCAAACAGTGCTGGCTTTTTTTTCACTTGTTAATCAGTAGCTGTAGCAGGACCGTTATGATTAAGCAACCGCATTGTGAACCTTGCACGCTTGGCTAATCTTTAGTTTTAAGGAAAAGGGAAGACAATGCCAAGATGAATGGGCTGTCTGGGCGGCAGCCACCAGCCGTGGGGGCAGCCGGGCTGAGCCGTGCCGGGAAAAAGGCAATTCCAGCAGGGGGACAGGGCGACTGCTGAGCACTGAGCACTGAACACTGAGCACTAAGCACTGACCGGCCATTGAGCACTGACCACTGAGCACTGAGCATCAGCCACTGACCGCTGAGCACAGCACTGACCACCCGGGCCAGAGGGACCCCGCGCTCCGGCAGAGGGAAGGGCTGTGGCTGATCAGCACGAGAAACGACAAACACAACTGACACAGAAAGGGCTGAGTTCATAGAATTGACAGAAAAGTTACGGAACTTGTAAACAGCGAATGCTGATGGTTTGTTAAAATATATAAATATTTTTAAGCACTGAGGAGCGGGCAGCCTTTCTCGGGAGCTGGAGGCTCCCGCTTTGCGCAAACCCGAACAAAACACGGGAATGCCGCGGGAACAGCCCCGGGCGGGACAGCCAGGGCCGTGAGGCAGGGCCGGGCACGGCAGGGCAGGGCAGGGCAGGCCCGGCCCCTCCGCAGCGGGCCCGAGCGGCCGCGCCGGGCTGCCCCCGGTTCTGAGGGGCCGGGCCGGGTTCTCCCGCATTCCCCGGGCCCGCGCCGGGCTGCCCCCGGTTCTGAGGGGCTGTGCCAGGCTCTCCCCCGACCCTCGGGCCCGTGACAGGCTCTCCCCGCACCTGCTGGTTCTGAGCGGCCGTGCCGTGCTTCCCCCGCATCCCCCGGGCCCCTGCCGGGCTCCTCCGCATCCCCCGGGCCCGTGCCCGGCTCTCCCGCATCCCCCGGCCCCGCACTCACCACGCGGAGGCTCCGCGCCAGCAGCAGCACCCCGGCCACGGCCGCGCCGGCGATCAGGCCCTGCGGAGAGAACGGGGCTCAGCCGGGCCCAGCGCCCCCCCCGGCCCGGTACCCGCCCAGCCCCGATGCCCGCCCAGCCCCGGTACCCGCAGCAGCCCCAGGTGCGCGTCCACCCACTCGGAGAGCCGGGCCAGGGCCAGCGCGGCGCGCTCGGAGCCGCCGCCGCCGCCCCGCTCCGACATCGCGGCGTGCCGAGCGCCCCCGCGGGAACGGGAAACGAACAGCGCCCGGCGCCGCCGTGCCACGGAGCGACACGGGCCCCGAGCAGCCCCGGCCGGGACACTGCCAGGGGATAGGGACAGCTACAGCTGCTCTGGGAATCCCATCCCAGCCAGGAATTCCCAATCTCCCGTCCATCCCAATGGAAGCCATTCCCTGTGTGCTGTCCCTCCATCCCTGTCCCCAGCCCCTCTCCTGGAGCCCCTGCAGGCCCTGCCAGGGCTCTGAGCTCCTGAACTCTGCATTGAGCTCCTCAAACCTGTACCACACCACCTCTGACATTTCAGATGCTCCTTTCTTCTTGGTATTTCAATTTTGTTTGATTTATTATTCTTGTTGGTTTGGGGTTTGTTTTTTGTTTGTTTGTGTTTTTAATGTTAAAGATGTTTAAGTCTGTACGAATTCCAATGTTAAAAAGAAAAACCACTTTTGAACAGAGTTGGTAGAAAAAAAGTAGCAAGATCAAAATTTTATGGGTGCTCTTCAGCAGCCTGCTGAGGGGCTGGCACAGCAGCAACATTTCCAATTTACAAAATAAGTACCTAAATTAAAAGTACTAATCCATAACTTGTTTCACCAGTTTGAAAAAGAACACAGCTATTTATTTCAGGTAACATATCTACTCCTACCTATTTGGAGTTTATGTGCAATTTTGATATTGTTGATAATCAAATTATTGATTGAGTTAATCCTTAACCCATCTTTATTAGTGACAAGTTTCACTGGCACCTTTAGAAATAGGGAAAAAAAAATTGCAAAGTAAAACCCAAATCTAATACACAGCAAATTTAATTTATCAGCTTGTGCACTCGACATTTTTCCTCCCAATCAGAAAAGTTAAAACAACCCCTCTAGGTGTGCAAGATGTACTTCAATAAGCAGCCCACGGTTCCAGAGGGGATCCAGAACTGAAGAGCCTCACAGAGGTAATGCAGTGGAGCTGGTGGGACAGGGACTGAAAGGGGCAGACATAAATCTGATATATTTTTATGTTTTGTTCTCATGCAGAAGGGAAACTGGAAGACATTGGGCTTGGGCAGTAAGAGCCATGTGATTTCACTTAGCATGAGTGGTTTTGCTGTGCTTGAAGCACACTGTGAGGTGTGTCCTCAGGGGAGGGGACACAGGACAGGAGGCAGTGCCCAGTGAAGCACGAGGGAGGTCACAGTGCCCTCTGCCAGTCCCCTCCTTACCCTGATGCCAAGGAGACCCTTTGTACACCCACCCACCCACCCACCCCCCAGCACTCCAGAGGTGGTACTGGGTCACTTTTCCCCCAAAACACACGGTAGCAGGAGATCCCAAACCCCCTCCCAGCCCAGCCCCTCAAATATTGACAAGAAACGTGCCAGGTGACCTCGTGCACCTTTGCAAGGGATGTTTAATAGTTTTCCTTTTCAATACCACTGTTCCACATACACCCAGCAGGGTCTGAGTGCCTCTCCAGCCCCTGTGGGTCCCTAAGGCACTCAGTGGGAGCGATCCAGCAGGGATGTTTCCAGCACATGGCACCAGCAGTGAATTCTGCAGCAGCTCTGCCACAGGACTGTGCCCGTTGGATTGGACTGGTGTGAGGGTGAGTCCTGCACCAGCTCCCTGGAGTTTGGCACCTCTGTCATCACCACCTCACTCTTCTCACACCCTGCCTGGGGGAACTCTCGGTGCTCCCACTGCTTTTGAGAATGAACATTCAAATTTTAGTAATACACTTTGGAAAACCAATGGATTGGTCTTCCCCTATCAACTCAGCCCTTCCAAAGGCCCACGTGCCCTCCCTTGGGAAGCACCTCCAGCTCCAGCTGCAGGACTCAAGGCTCAGAGGATTGTGCGTTGTTCCAGCCCTACCTTACAGCCTTCTGCCGTCAAGAAATTACCTTGAACGTAAATCAAACTGCCTTGAAACAGCGGAAATAAATTAAACAAATGTAATTTGCTTATAAAAATAGTTTCTTATAAATCTTTAAAGCTTATAAAAGCCAGAAAATACATTTAAAAGAATCTCCGGAACATTTCATCCTTTGAGGTGCAGTTACAGTTCAGAAAGTGAGAAGAAGCAAAGCCCACAGACATCTCACACTGATCTTCCCACAAGGAATTCCACAGTACCATGCTTAACCTCCAGTCAGAAAGCCTTGGGCATCCTTCCCCGGCTCAGCTGCCCTGTCAGACCATTTCTGTGTGAAAATAAAAGCTGGCACTCAGCTGGCAATGCTGCTGCCTCTACAGCCACGGCACCAGGAGCTTTCGCAGAGGTGCCCTATGGAAGCAGAGCTCTGGAGGCAGGGGTAAGCATGGGGCACGGAGGTGCTGCTTTGGCCATTCCTTTCTGAACTGCTGTGCTGTGGGGAGGGCAGTGGTGCCACGCACAGCCCTGCCTCGGCCACGCAGATCTCCCTGGCCTGGCACAGGACACCGAGATTCCGGGGTGCTGATTATGGGGAACATCTTTGTAATAAAACTAAAACCACCTTGCTGGTCCATCCAACACCTGAGTGCATCAATTGCTCCTCTTGCACTTCCACGAAGACTGTCCTTCGTCCTGCAGCTTTTTGAATTTTGGTCCAAGGAAGAACCACCAGGCAAAGCCCAGGACGACGCAGATGATGGACTCCACGTAGTACCCGTCCAGGGTGGTGACACAGGAGCCCCCAGCTGCTGTGCACAGCTGAAACAGAGCACAGGCAATGCACTGAGCACACAGCACTCCAGAGCTGTCTCCCTGCTCCTGGGCAGGACTAAATAGAGTTTTTTACTCTTTGTTTCCTATGCAGTTGGTCAGAGAGGCTTTTGAGCTTATCAACTGCACGAAAAGTAACAAAGTACCAAACCTGCCCTAAACATGTGGGAAATGGAGCACATCAGCCCAAAGGGCAAACTCCAGCAGACAGACACAGCCCCGCTGTCCGTGCTGGCCTGCAGGTGCAACCACTGCTCCCAGCCTCACAGACAAAGATGATTTTTTTCTCTAGCCATCCATGTTGTGGGCTCCCCAGACCTGGAAATGTCCAAGGCCAGGTTGGACAGGGCTGGGAGCAAGCTGGGATAGTGGAAGGTGTGGCATTAGATGGGCTTTTAGGTCCTTCCAATCCAAACCATCCCATGGTTCTGTGTCTGGGAGAAACACACCCAGGGTGGTTTTGAACTGGAAGACAAACACCCAGCATTCACAGGGTGATTGTACAGCCCAGGATTGTTTCTGCTATTGTTTGGCTTTCAACACTGCTCTAATCCCAGGATTAATCAACTCTCTGAGCTGAGGCTCTGCCAGCATGGTCATTATTCTGAGACATGTCAAAATCAGATTAGGAATAAGAAGGGAGTGGTGGTGGCAGTGGTGGTGGAATGTCACCAACCAGGAGGATCAGAGGAGTGAGGTGAAGGAGGAGGAAGGACTCAAGCTCAGTAGAAGCTGAGACACAAGGAACCTAATTAGTAACAGGCTGGGAAAGCATCTGCTGCAGAAGCAGTTTCCTCTCTGCACCAACAAAAACTGCAACTCCAGTTCAGACAAGTCATGCTGGACTCCAGAACACTCTGATCATTTAGAGAACCTCCATTTCCCAGAGCATCCTGGCATTCAGGAGTGAAATAAATCTCAGTCATGAGCACAAAACAAAAAAAAGCCCCAAACATTTCTACTCTTCAGCCATGTCAAATGTCTCATTTGCTGTGAGGAGGTGAATTTGAAATGTTGCTTTCCCAGCAGTTTTGTGTCCTGTTGTTTGATCTGTGTACAGCAAGTTCTTTGTTCTCTTCCACAGGGCTCCCAGAACTGGGCAGGCAGCCAGTTCCACTTGATTTCATAGGGAAAGTGGACACCAAAATCAGAGAGCAGAGCAGCATCTTGGAGAAGGTATCAAGGCAGGCAGATAAGAAGCCTCCAGGGAGACAGGAGGAAGAAAAACCTGCCAGAGAAACAGAGGCCCTGGGGGAGGGACAGAGAGCCTGCCAAGGACAGAGCCCTTGACCCAAACCACAGCTACAGGCTCCTCACACTGCAGGGAATGTGGCACCAGTCTGGTGCTTCTCCTCCAGGTAGCATGGGAACAAAGGGCTCACAACTCTGCAGCTGCAAACCCTGGGTAAGGGGTGCTTATTCTGAGTGCCCAGCTGCTGACAGCCTGGATTTTATCAGACAGGAGAATGAGCCCCATCAGTGGGAATTTTGAACACAAGCTATGCACTGTGAAGGTTCCCAAAGGAAGCCTTTTAACAGACATTGAGCAGAGCCCCCCAGCCCCAGGCTCACCTCTGAGGCCCCTGCAGTGGCACAGGTGTGGCCCTGGGCCCCGGCACACTCCTTCACTGTCAGGGGGTCCACCAGCCACAGGGCCACCGTGGAGGGCCAGTTTCCCCCCAGGTTGGAGACGGTGTTGAGCAGGGTCATGTAGGTGCCCCCGATGAGCGGGTCGCTGACCTTGGCGTTGAAGGCCATGATGGCCACGTACATGCTGTACAGGGTGATCTGGGGACAGACAGACACACACAGACAGACAGGGCTGAAACCCCCAGCACAGCCCTGAGCTCAGCAGCACTGACTGGAAACGACCCCAGCAGCAGCAGCAGCTCCTCCTGCAGCCTGGCCCTGTGCTAACTCGGGGAGCGGCCTTGCTGCTTGCCTCAAGTCATGCTGCAACAGACCCAGCCTCACATGCACTGGCATGACTTGGGTTAGCAACCTGAAACACAATCAGCCAGCTAAAACAGCACCTAACACAACCTTCTGCATCTGAAAATCACCTCTCAAGGCCCTGCATTCCAGTTCTGATGCACAGACCATGCTGTATCAGGTGCTTGTTTCCAAGTCTTTGGATCAGATCCATTATGATGTTCCTCCAACAAATGAGTTCTTTTCGTAGGACCAGGATCACCTAACTTTGTTTGCACAACCATCAGCATGCCTACCAAGCTCAGGCACAGTTCTGGGGTTTCTCCAGTTCCTCTGTGCTTTTGAACTTCTGGGTCTGGGGAAAAAGGAATCTGGGGAACTACACCAGTCATGGAGAACTCAAGTAGCTGCCAGATGATGTCCAATGGAGCACAGGGAATAGGGAGGAATACCACTGGCAAGAGTATTAGAAGTCAGTCCTGCCACACAGCACAGGTCAGGAGGGAGGGATTGCAGTGTGAGCCAGGACAAGAGAGGGAACAGCATTTCCCCTCCCCACACTGTGACTGTTACCTGGTGTAGAGCATAGCTCAGCACCACTGCAGCATAGTAGTAGACAGGAAATCCTCCTTCATGCTTTACTTTAGGAGCCCACCACACCAGGAAAGCGAATTCCAGGCCAAGCAGCAACCTGGAGGGATGAGAAAGATGATTTGTTATTCCAAGTAATCCTTCCCATGTGGTTCCCCAACACAAAGCAACCACTGAACAACTACAGAGACTACATTAAATTAGTTTAGATCCAAAGAGTTACACCTATTTCTATCTCAGAACTAGATATCAAATATTTGACAAGCAGTGACATTGCTAGTTAGGAGCAGGAGAGCACCACTCTAATGGTGCTGTACATGCACATCCCATGCTTCCACACAGTGACACTGCATGAACCAGACAGTTCAAATCACTGTGACAATCCTGACACACTTCTCTGGACCTGGAAGTGAGAGAGTTACACACAAAACCCTACAGGTGATCTGAACACACAAACTGAGCACACTGTGTTCCACTAAAATGAGGCTTTACCTGTAAGGCATTGCTTTGTAGAAGGTGTTCAGGGGCTGGGGGCCCGCTGTGTATTTGCTGATAACCAGAGGCAAGATGATCTGCAGAGGAACCATTGGAACTGCCAGCAGAGCCAGGTGCTCTTTGGGGACTCCCTCCTCCACCAGTTTGAGTCCTGTTACAGCATCTGCTGCTGAAAACCCAATCTGCAATGTCAGGGAGACAAAATAAGCTGAGGAGAACAGGGAGTTTGGCTACAAATTCAATTTACTCCCTATCACGTAAATTGAGAAATGGGATACAGAACACACTGTCACTGAAGTCACTTCTGCCCCTGATTTGATTTCCAGATTAGTTCTGCATGTTCTACACTTGACCACTCTTACTGTCATCCCAGCCAAAACTATTCCAGGAACATTAAGCAGCACTGCCATTCACTCCTGTGCCTTCCCTGCTGGCATCCTCAGTGTCCAACCAGGAGCCATGGAAACCCAGCTTGGGCAGAGCTGGGGATTCTGAGCTAAAAACAAACATTTTCTGTCCTTTCAACTGCAGGCTACACAGCCTGTTTAAAAATGGACTTTAATGCCACACTGCCACCAAACTTCTCTTCAATGCTTGTGTCAAACACAAAAGCTCTCACAAACCTTTTCTGCTGCACAGCCCTGCTCAGCACAACGAGAGAACCCATTCTGCTTGAATTTCATGTGAAAATTCACAACTCTTGTGACAGCCAACAGCAAAACTTAGCTACATCCCAGGGACTCAGCAGCCTTCCAGACTCTGATATCAGCATTTAACAATTCTTACGTGTATTTACTTACTTTTGAAGTGAGGATCAAGAGACAGAAAGTAAGAACTGCTGGCATCTTGATTATTGAGAATAGCAGCCTGTATGTGTCAGTGATGCCTTTTGTTTCTTCCTTTGCTGGTATTAGCTCCTCGTTTTCCTTTTTCAAGAAGGCAACCAATGTAGTGGTAACTAAGAAGACAGCTCCCCAGAAAAACAGGAAATCTGGAGGGGAAAATAAAATAAAATAAAAATTTCTTAGTAGCAGCCATGATTGACAGTTGTAGAACGTAAACTTAATAACCAAAGTGAAATAAAAGCAAGCAGCAAAATCAAACCACAAGCACAGAGCTACATCCAGTGAGTGACACAGCTCTGCCCTCCTCTGCAAGGAGGTGATGCTGGAGCTGAGGCAGAGGAGCAGCAGCAAACCAGGTCACCTCCCTGCTGCTTGCTGGGTTATTACCACAGCGAGCATGCTGGAGAAGGAACAGAGGCAAAAATGAACGTGTTGAAGGATTACACACACAGCCACTACAGGCTGATAAAGGAGGAAAACCACATGTAATCGTTAGAAAGCAGGGAAGAACCTCCAGAGGCAGAACTCCTTCCCAGCTCCTCCCTTACCCTGCAGCCAGGGAAGCACTCTGTGCCTCAGCTCTACAGCCCTAACATCCATCTCCCACCTGCAGGAAATGGGCATTTAGGAGGGTGAAGATGGCCCCAGGAAAGTTTTCACAGACTTGTAAGGAGTCCTCAGATTTATTTGGCTCAAGTGGATCCTTGGCAGCATTCCAGTGCTCTGCTTTAAACAGATCAGTATCTGCTAAATCATGGATGTGGGGCAGCAAAAAACCACCAAGAGAGTACTTTCTGACTGAGTGAATGGCCAGGTCAAGATCATCCTATCCTGTGCCTCTAGGACAGGGGCAGGAAAGAACTCAGCCTGTGCAGGGCTAGGACAGACGCAGCATAAAGGACTCAGCCTGTGCAGGGCTAGGATAGAAGCAGCATAAAGAACTCAGCCTGTGCAGGGCTAGGACAGAAGCAGCATAAAGGACTCAGCCTGTGCCTCTAGGACAGAAGCAGCATAAAGGACTCAGCCTGTGCAGGGCTAGGACAGATGCAGCCTTTATTCTTCCTGGTCAGGAGCAGCCCCAGCAGCCTCCAGGAAACCCAGCAGGAGCAGCCAGGGTGGGTGAAAGTGCAGAGACAAAGGTTTGGTCAATCATTGCCCGCTGCTCCTGCACAGCAGGGAAGAAAACGTGCAAGGACTGCTCCAGGTGTGCCCCACCATTCCCAGGGTAACAGAAAAAAGGCTCCTCATGCCATTTGTGCTACTTTTCCCTTTCCTAAAACAAACATGACCTCACAGGCAATGCTGTCAGATTGCTCTCTCTTAAAAAACACAAGGTGCCCTGAGCAGACATTCTCAAGGAAAGAAGCATTTCCTGAGAGTCTCACAAATCACAGCTGCTGGCTACAAAGGATGTAGAGGAGTTCTCTAATAATAACCCTGAGCATTATCACTGCAGTGAGAGACAGTGCAAGGATGGGGATAGAAATAGCTCTGAGCATCATCACATGAGTGCTCCTGATCAGGCCAGCCCTGTCAGCTGCAGCACAGCACTGCAGGGGCTGCATCAGCAACAAAGCAAAGCAAGAAAAAAGAAAAAAACCCACCATATATATATATATATAGTAGTTCAGACAAGAAAAACTGGGTTTTTTGACGCTGTAGGCCATTTACACAAAAATAAGGTACATTTCCTTTCAAATGCAAGGAACCTTACTAACAGGCTACAAGCAGAAGAACTTTGAATGAGAGTTTACATAAGGGATTTCAAGGACAAACTTTCTGGTGCCACCACTGCTGCTTCCCCCAGCCCTATTTTGTTTCTGCAGCTACACTGCTAGCAACAAAACAAACCACTGAGATGGGGCAAGACAAGGTTTTCAACTAGATCAGGGATGGATGAGGCTGTAAAACAGCCTGAAGAAGGTACCCAGGTGGTGCAGGTACCCAGGATCCCAGGAGGAGGGGTGTTCCACAGTCCCTGGCACAGGTGAGTGGGGGAGGCCTTTAAGGGGCACCTCTGTCCTGTGTTCACTCTTTCCCTTTCCCTCTCTTTCCCTGGAATGGGCAAACCAGGTAGGAATCACAAACCCAGCCAGGGAGCTTCCCCTGCTCTTAAATAAACTGAAGCCACCTGAACAGCAAGTGCAAAATAAACCCCTGGACGCGCCAGGACAACCAGCCCACAGAAGGGTTTTTCTGCTTCCTTCTCTGGCACTTCAGCCTGACACAGCCCAGCACAGCCTGTGCTTTGGTGAGTTTGATGATGGGCTTACATTTGTCCATATTATTTCCTGAGGTTAATGAGAACAATGAATGCTGCTGCTGCTTCTCAACAACTCCAAGCTGACTCAGGATCACAGAATATCTTCAGCTGGGATGGACCCACAAGGATCATCCCAGCTCCTGGCCTGGCACAAGACATCCCTGGCAGTGCTGCCCAAAGGCTCCTGGGGCTCTGGCAGCCTCAGGGCTGTGCCCATTCCCTGGGGAGCCTGGGCAGAGCCAGCACCCTCTGGGGAAGAACCTTCCCTGCTACCCAAACTAGCCCAGCTCCCTCGGGGTGCTGCCCTCTGGATCATGGAGTGGTGACTTGTTCTTTCCCTGGCACTGGGCTCAGCCTACAACAAAAGTGCTCAGAGATCTGAGCTGGCAGAGAACATTCACCTTTTCCAGCAGTGAAGTTTTCTGCTGCTTTACCTGCCCAAACCTGCTCATCACAAGCCCATTACAGCCAGGGCAAGGACAGTGAGCCCCCGTGCTCCTTGGTGAGCTGGTGACTCCTGCTGCTCTCAGCTGCTCCAGGGAAACACCAAACTGTGCCACTCACACCACTGAGAAACAGAAATTTCTTACAGTTTTACCACCTGAAAAACCATATCCTGCAACTACAGTGGCAGTTATTTGCTGTTCTTACTCCACCCACATCAATACTCCAGGGCAGGTTAAGGAGGTGGCATTGGTGCTGTTTGGGTTAGGGGATAATACCTTTTAAAAACAGCACTTTTGTAATAGCAACAAACCTATTTATACAAACAGCCCTGAGGGGGAAAAAGCCCCAACCAACCAAAACCCTGGGCAGTGAGGGAAGTAGAGCCAAGCCAGGCTGTCTGAACAGCAGTGGCTGCAAGTTGCATCAGCAGCAAAGACGTCAGTGTGCACTGCAGTGAGAGGATGGACACGGCAGCCCAGGAGCTGCACAGCCCCAGGGAAAGCCAGGAACCAGCTGGGACACTTGCAGGGCCACTCTGTGCTCCCTGGCACAGGCCAGGCACAGGCAGCACAGGGAAGGACTGCTGAGCAGGGTGAGAGCTGCAGAGACCAGGCAAGCACAGCAGTGTGGACACTGCTGTCCTGGTTCATCCCTGAGGAAAGGCAGCACAGAAGGCAAAGCTCCCCTTCACACAATTCCAGCCTGTTCTGGCATCCCTGATCTGAGATGGCTCAGGCAAGGCAATCAGTGTGAGGGGAGCAGGGACTGAGAGCTTGGGAGCTGCTCTTCACTGCAGGGTCACCCTGAGGCTGCAGCCAGAATGGTGCCAGCATTTCCTGTCCTCACTCAACCTTGCAACCAAACCAGCTGCACTTCAGCATCTCCAGGGTAATGCCCCTAACATCAACCACCACACAGAACCTTTCTGAGAAAAATCCCAAACCCCAGCAAACAGAAACATCCCTCCACTGACAGACAGTTATGCTTGGATTACCACATTCCATTTAATTCACTAAAGAGAAAAAGCAAATCCCCCCCTAAAATAAGGCCTTCCTTCAGAAACTGGCTACATGCCCAACCCTGAACACTTTCACTTTTATTCTGTGAAAAAAAATCATATTGGAAGAATCTGGTTTTGTTTGTTTGTTTGATTCTTTCTTCTTCCCACATGGAGACTTTGGCTTGCTTTTCTTAAAGAGTAATCTAGTCCATGGCCATTAAACCAGGAGGAAAAAAAAAGAGTTCCTCCAAAGTGCTTAGGTCAGCCAAGATAATGACAAGGCAGGTTAAAGCCCAGCAAAATCTGAACTCCAGTGCATTTAGCAGAGGACTCTGCCAGCCTCCAAGCAGGCTGTGCTTTCCCACGGGGCAAGGGACACACCAAACCTGTTTGGTTCCCAGCATCAAACCACAGAGGGCTCCAGGCACAGGGAAGAAGCATCCTGAGGAAGATATAACCATTATCATTAGGAAAAAATCCTTCCCTGGCAGGGTGGGCAGGCCCTGGCACAGGGTGCCCACAGCAGCTGTGGCTGCCCCTGCATCCCTGGCAGTGCCCAAGGCCAGGCTGGACATTGGGGCTGGGAGCACCTGGGGCAGTGGGAGGTGTCCCTGCCATAGGAATCCCTTTGGTCCCCTCCAAAGCAGCGCACTCTGGCTCTGTCCCAGCACACCGGGGCGCACACCCGGCCGTACCTGAGAGGGTGACGATGCCCCGCGGCTGCGGCTCGAAGCGCAGGTACTTGTTGCAGAAGGAGGCGGACTCCAGGGCCAGGAACAGCACGTTTCCCAGGAAGTAGCCGGCCGTCTGCCCCACGGAGTTGCAGGTGGAGGCGTAGCCCACGTTCTCCCGGGACAGCATGGTGAGCGCCCAGCCGTCCACCGCGATGTCCTGCGTGGCCGCCAGGAACTCGAAGAGGAAGAAGGTGACGGTGAGGGCCGCCACGTCGGGGCCGCGGCCGTGGCCGTCGCCCAGCAGCGCGTCCACCTGCGTGGACATGTAGATCATGAAGAGCCCCAGCACGTACTGCGTGGGCACCAGCCACGACTTGCGGCGGCCGAAGCCGCGCAGGTACACGGCGTCCACCAAGGGCGCCCACAGCAGCTTCAGGCTGAAGGGCCAGAACACGAAGCTGAAGAAGGCCTGGTCGGTGTAGCTGGCGCTCTTGCTCTGCAGGATGAGCGGCACGCTGCCTGCCAGCCCCAGCGGGATGCCCTGCAGCACGTACAGCACCAGCAGCAGCAGGATGCTGCCCAGCTCCGCGCGGTACCCCCGCGCCCGCCCCGGCCCCGGCGCCGGCAGCAGCGCCTCGGTGTCGCCGGGCAGCCCGTCGGGAGGCGGGTCGCCCGTCAGGTCCAGGCTGTGCTGGCGGGTGGCGGCGCGGCGCTGCCGGCCGCCCTCCTCGGCGGCGATGGCGGGCGCCATGTCCGGCACGGCCCGGCAGCGGCAGCGGCCCCGGCACGGGCGGGAACGGCCCGGAGCGGCCCCGGCGCCGCCGCCGCGCTGAGGGAACAGCCCCGCCTCGCGCGGGCCAGGCGTGGCTGCGTCCCATTGGTGCAGTGGCAGTGACGTCATGCATAGCACCGCCCCCCGACCCTGATTGACGGGGCACGGGTAGCAGGAGCGGAACCGGGAACGGGAACCGGGATCGGGAGTCGCATGCGGATCGGGATCACTGGAGCCTCCATGCCCAGGAAAGGCTGAGGGAGCTGAGACTGTTCAGCCTCCAGAGGAACCCTTAGCCCTGACTGTCCCTGGCTGTCCCTGGGTGCAGGGAGGGTCAGAGCTCTGCTCTGCCCAGGCTCTGCTCCGGAGACCCAGCAATGGCACCGGGACTGAGCCCAGGGAGTTCCACCTCGACAGGAGGAAGATCTTTGCTGCGAGCACTGTAACAGAGACCACAGAGCGTGTGGAGTCTCCTCACTGGAGATATTGCAGACCTGTCTGGACACAATCTGTGCCATGTGCTCTGAGATAACCCTGCCTCAATGCCAATGTAAATAGAACTGTAAAAGAATGACACATCCCCCCCAAAAAAAACAGACCAGAAATCCCGAGTTTGAACAAAACTTGTACATTTCTATCAACCTCGTGTCAGAACTGTTTGGAATCTTGACAGCAGAATCAGAATTCCTTAAACAGAATTCCTTCATTCACCCCTTCCTTCATTCCTTTTATGTACACTGATGCTCTGGCAAAGGCATCAAAACCGCCCCGAGACCGCCCCAGGAGGGTTCCACGGACGCAGTCACGTTCTCCGGTGTCCGCTGGGGGATTCACCCAGCAGGCACAGCAGGTTCAGTGTCCAAGGAAGGGATGGACCTGGTCGATGGAAGGTGTCCCTGCCCATGGCAGGGGTGGGACGGGATGGGCTTTAAGCTCCCAACGCAAAGCAGGCAGCGATCCCATGGTACCACAGGATGCTCACGCACAAACCCCACTCACTGCAGAGCTCTGATTGTCTTTACCCTGATAACAGAGCAAAATGTGCTGTCACACCCCAAACCCCGCGGGGCGCGGGGCTCGCGGGGCTCTCGGGCCGTGTCCCCGCCGCGTCCCCGGCCCGCCCCTGACCCCGCCGCCGCTCCTCCCCTTCCGCCGGAGCGGCCGTGCCGGGCGGCTCCTCCTCCCGCGGGCGGCATTAGCTCATCGGCCGCGGCTCCTCGCGGCCCTTTCTTCGCGCTGCCCGCCGCCCCCATGGCCCTGTGCAACGGGGACACCAAGGTCAGTGCTGCGGCCGCGGGGCGCGGGGCTGCGGCCCGGCCCGGCCCGGCCGGGCACATGGCGGGGCCCGCGGCCCGGGAGGGGAGCGGGACCGCCCGCGCTGCAGCCATAGCCACAGCCACAGCCGCGGCTGCTCGCGGAGCGCTAATTCATTAATTAACTGATTAACCCCCCGAGCGGGGCTGTTCTAACCCTAACCCCGCCCGGCCGTGTCCCCGCTCGCAGATGAACCGGGGGCTCGGTTCATCCAGCGGCACGGGCAGGGCTCCCCGCCCCAGCCCCGGCCCGGTTGCCCCTGCACCGCCCGTGTCCCGCCGCGGCCCCGGGCACGGGGCGGCCGCGTGTCCGTGTGGGCCGGGCAGAGCGGGGCACGGAGCGAGCCGTGCGCCGCGGGAACTTCTAGCGCTTTCTGATAATGCAACTTCCCAGCGAGCTGCCTCCAGCCGCTGCTGTGGCGGGATAAAGGACTTGTTCTGGTTTCTTTATCGAGTTTGGGAAAATCCGTGTCTCGGGGGTTCCGGCGCTCGTTCTGGGAGCCCGCTTGGTCCCTTGTAAGTTTCTGACACGCTTTCCCTTGGCCGTGTTCGCAACCTCCCCTCCTCCCTCCTTCTCGGCTCCATATCTCGTTTGCAAGAAGCTGTGCCTCTGGCGGGGTTTTGTGTGCTCGGTTCGTCCCTGTGTGAGTGTTCTGGCCCGCTTTTCCCCGGCCTTGGTCAGGGACTCCTTTCCTGGCCGGGGCTGCTCTTGGGGCTCCGGTTCTCCCTGGCCATGGGGTGTGCAGCTCCGGTTCTCCCTGGCCATGGGGTGTGCAGCTCCGGTTCTCCCTGGCCATGGGGTGTGCAGCTCTGGTTCTCCCTGGCCATGGGGTGTGCAGCTCCGGTTCTCCTGGCCATGGGGTGTGCAGCTCCGGTTCTCCCTGGCCATGGGGTGTGCAGCTCCGGTTCTCCCTGGCCATGGGGTGTGCAGCTCCGGTTCTCCCTGGCCATGGGGTGTGCAGCTCCGGTTCTCCCTGGCCATGGGGTGTGCAGCTCCGGTTCTCCCTGGCCATGGGGTGTGCAGCTCCGGTTCTCCCTGGCCATGGGGTGTGCAGCTCCGGTTCTCCCTGGCCATGGGGTGTGCAGCCCCGGTTCTCCCTGGCCATGGGGTGTGCAGCCCCGGTTCTCTTGGCCATGGGGTGTGCAGCTCCGGTTCTCCTGGCCATGGGATGTGCAGCTCTGGCTCGTCCTGCAGAGCAAGAGCAGATTGTGCAGGGCCTGGCTCCCTGCAGCCCACCGACACCTGCAGGTGACACCTGTCTGTTAAAGCTTCCCTGATAGAAAGATTTGGGGGCTCTTGTCCCTGTCCTGGGGATGGCCTGAGTTTGAAGGAGCTGCTTTCCTGTTATGCTGTGAAATACGAGTGAGTGTTCTTAAACCTGCTTAATTTCAATACCCAGGGAAACAGTTAAACTCTTGTGAAACCTGTGCTGGCTTGAAAGTGCAAGATCAAGGTCCTGGTTTTGGTTTGTTCTGAGTTACCAGGGTGGGTGACAGCTCAGGGCCGGGGTCTCGGGCAGAGGAGCTGCTGCTGCTTTCCAGTACTCCAGCATGGGACTGGTCTGTATGGAAATGTGGTTTATAAATTGCATTAATGACCAACCTGCAAGCATGTGGGTGTGTGAAATGCTGAATTCTGCACAAGTGGGCTGCTAGGAGCTTGCACACTGAGTTTAAGGCACTAGGTAGGTATGTGAGGAGCAGGATTTGTGGTGTCCATGGCTGGTAACCCAAACCTGGTTCCAGTTGTACCTCAGCTCACTGGAGAACTCAGAATTATTTGGTGTTGGCGCAGAGGAGCAGCAGTGGTGGAAGATTTTGCCCTCCAGTGTTAGCATGGTGGAGCTGAGGTGCTGGCATGAGGCTGGCAGCACAGCTGGGGTGACACAGCTCAGGTGGCACCTTGGTGCCATGTCCTGGGTCCGTGGTGTTCAGGGCGACTTGTGAGTTGAGTTAGCTGAATAGAGACCTTCTGCTCTCAGTGTGCCCACGCTTTTAGCCCTGTTTTCAGTCCCGCTCTGGGACAGCAGCGTGGTGCCTCTGCCCTGTGCCTGGACCACCAGGGACAGGTGTCAGAGCAGCTCCCACAGCCGGTCTCAAACCAGAGCGTTCTCCAGAATTTTGTGTGATAGACCAGAAGACGAGCTCTGTTCCACCTGTACTGAGGGGAAAGGAGCTTTCATGGGAGGCTGGCAGCCCCAGCAGGAGGAGGTGCTGGCCCCATAAACCCTGTCTGTCCCTGCAGGAGCTGGGCTGTCTGGTGTCCTCTAAATCTGCTGGCACACCCTGGTGTGCAGGGCTCAGCTGCCGTGCTGGCTGCACAGGAACAGCATCTGTTCCTTTTGGGATTTCATCAAGTGACGTTTCCCGTGGTAAATTGGGGTTTAAAACCCCTAGCCTTGGAACTGTGCCCTTCAATAAGTGAAGCCAGATCCTGTGATGACTTTTCTGCCCTTTTTTCTTTCTTCTTTTTGCCTGTGGTTTATGGTGGTGCATGTTGGGCTCTCTTAGTCCTGAACCCCCTTACAGTTCTGCTTGTCTGGTGAGTTCAGAGGAGTCTGGATTGCTGTCCTGCCTCTGCTGGGGTCTGAGGGAGCTGCAGGTTCAGGACACAGACCAAACCATGCTGCTTTAACAGTGCTCCTCAAGCTACTCCTGATGTAACTTCAGCCTCTGTTTTCACACTCCTGTCTCCCTCCCACCGGTTAACCCACACCTGCTTGCCCAAAGCATATGGGGGTAGGGCACTGAAAACCAGATTTATTTATTTATTAGCTACAGATGTGGATGCTTGGCTGTCAGTCCAGCTGAGCTGACACCAACAGTACCTTCTGTTTAGTCTTTTTTTGGTGAGGAGGCTGCAGAGCTCTGGCCCTAAATGACCCAACCTACTGCTCTGAAACACTTAAAGGCTTGAAATAAAAACCTAGCACTGCCAGGAATAGTGTTTTCTCCAAGATGGGCTCAGGAAAGCATAAGGATGCTGGTCTGTCTGGCAAGAGCTGCTAATTTAGAAATTGCCAGGTGAAAATGGCCAGAATCACTGTAACAGTGATTCCCTCCCTGCCCTGGAAGGGAGGAGAGCTCTGGTGACTCTGCCTCACTGGGGCTGAGGCGGCTGAAGTCTGCTCTCTTCCAGCATGTGCACTTTTTGTTGTGTAACCCAGGACTAAATGTCATTAAGATCTCCCCATCAGGCAACTTGGCTGCCAGCTGAAGGGCAAAAATTAAATATTTGAGTTTAACCTGGATTTAGGCTTTTGAGGGATTTAGCACTATTTTTTCCCCCCACTTATGTCCTTTAATTAAGATAAAACCTCTTGCAGCTGGTGTGAACTTTGGACATTTCCAGTGTGTTTGTTGGGAGGCTGTGTCCCAGCAGGGTGATGCTGTCCACAATCACCTGTGGCTGCTCTGGGCTGAGTTCTGCTCCAGGTGGACAAGGCTGAGCAGCAATGATGGGAACACAGACGAGTCCTGGGTTGGAGGTTCTGCTGGTTTGGAGCAGGCAACAGAGCCACTCCAACCTTTCAAGTTTCAGTAAAACTTGAAATGGAGCTCCAAGGTGTTTGGAGGCAGCATTTGCCAAAGCAAAACCCTTCCCAGTTTGTCCTTCACCAAGCTGCATTGGCACGGACAGGGTAAGCTTTAAGTTAGGGGAAGAACACCTTGACAGAATTCAATTTTTTGTGTTACAGATTTTTGGTGTTGGAGCATGACTCTTCCTTGATTGATTCCTTGATTCTTCCTTGGAGTTGCTCTGATAAAGACACTTCCATGGAATAGCTGCTCTCCTCACAAGTTTCCTCAATGAGGAAACTCAGCTTTGTGTATTTTAGCACTCTTTCAGGTTTGGCTGAAGTTGGGCAGGCAGTTCAGGCAGGAGGGGCTCAGAGGGAACCGCTGCTTTGTTCTGACGTGCAGTCTGCTCAAATGCTGCACACAAAATGTGTGGGTTTTTTTTTTTTTTTAATCGTTTAGCAGGGACATTTGTTCTCAATTTCCCCTTTTTATTCTCTCCAGGAGGTTATGTCAAGTGAAGTTCAGCATACGAGCCAGCATGACGGGGGAAAACATTTTTTGTTTGGTTTTGTGCTGTTTTGCCTGAGAAAAAGGCTGATGCTCTCAGTTCTCATGGGCTGTGCTGGGGTTTGTGTGGAACTGGAAAATGGAAAGAGATGGAGAGGCTGCAGATGGTGATCAGGGCATATGAGCTCCTGCTTGTGGAAAGCTCTGCCTTCATTAGATCATTAGCATTTTTCTTCCCTAATTTGCACCCTGTTTGGTTTGGGGGATGTCGTGTCTGTGTGTCTGCTTGGGGTGCATGTTCTGTGCTGGTGTCCAGCACCTTTATCTCGCAAGTGCCTCAACTGCTCCTTATAACCTTTAAGACTTTTTTTTTGGTTTTTTTGCATTTTGAAGTTTCTTGGCTGGTCTTTGTCATTTTTATCATAAATTAGCATAGCTAATTAGCAAAGCCTTGCACATGTTAGTTGTTAAAGAGATCTGGCTTAGTCAGTGGGCTGTCAGTGTAAAGCCAGAGAAGGTTTAGGCTGGATATCAAGAAAATATGTGCAAGCACCACTTGAGGGCACGGTTCAGTGGTGACCAGGGTGGTGGAGCTGGGTGGACAGCTGGACTCTGGCCACTCACAGGGGCCTTTGCCAGCCCTTGGTGACCCTGTTGGGATTGCTGGGTGGGTGTGGGTGATTCTGTAGGATTGCTGTCATGGGTGTTGGTGGTTCCATGGGATTGCTGGGTGGGTGTGGGTGACCCCATGGGATTTCTGACCTGGGTATTGGTGATCCTGTGGGATTGCTGGTGTGCGTGGCTCTGTGGGATTTCTGACCTGGGTGTCAGTGGTTCCATGGGATTTCTGACCTGGGTGTCAGTGGTTCCATGGGATTTCTGACCTGGGTGTTGGTGATTCTGTGGGATTGCTGACGGATGTGGGTGACTTGGTGGGACATGGGTATTGGTGACCCCATGGGATTGCTGAGTGGGTGTGGGTGATTCTGTGGGATTGCTGGTGTGGGTGCTTCCATGGGATTTCTGACATGGGTGTCAGCGGTTCCACAGGGTTTCTGCTGCGGCTGTGGGTGACCCCATGGGATTGCTGAGTGGGTGTGGGTGATTCTGTGGGATTGCTGGTGTGGGTGTGGGTGATTCTGTGGGATTGCTGGTGTGCGTGGCTCTGTGGGATTTCTGACATGGGTGTCAGTGGTTCCATGGGATTTCTGACATGGGTGTCAGTAGTCCATGAGATTTCTGATGTGGGTGTCAGCGGTTCCATGAGATTTCTGAGTGGGTGTCAGCGGTTCCACGGGGTTCCTGCCGCGGCTGTGGGTGACCCCATGGGATTGCTGAGTGGGTGCCGTTGGCAGCCCGAGAACGCCGGGGCAGAGCTCAAGGATGGGCAGCACCACTACGAGGGCGCCGTGGTGATCCTGGACGCGGGCGCGCAGTACGGCAAGGTCATCGACCGCCGCGTGCGCGAGCTCTTCGTGCAGTCCGAGATCTTCCCGCTGGAGACGCCGGCCTTCGCCATCCGCGAGCAGGGCTTCAGGTACTGCCCTTCCCTCTCATTCCCTGCTCCATCTTCACCTCCAGCCCCTTTCCTGCTCTCTGTTCCCTGCTCACCTCCTGCCCCTTCCCTGCCCTCTGTTCCCTGCCCACCTCCAGCCCCTTCCCTGCTCTCCGTTCCCTGCTCACCTCCTGCCCCTTCCCTGCTCTCCATTCCCTGCTCACCTCCAGCCCCTTCCCTGCTCTCCATTCCCTGCTCACCTCCTGCCCCTTCCCTGCTCACCACCTCAGCAGTAGCTCTAATGTTGCAATAAAGCACATGGGACACAATTTTTTCACATAGGGAAAGCCAATTCTTTATTCACGTAACTCATTTTATGTAGCTTTCACAGACCTTGTGTCCAGCTCCAGGTGGCTGGTAGCTTTCTTGACCAATTCATTGGTTCAAAGGTGTTTTTATGGGTATATGCTAAGATGCTCTCTTCACCTAGGTGTTTACATTTTTCTAAGATTCTCTCTTCACCAAGATGTTTACATTTTTCATTGTGGATTTTTATGGGACAGATCTTCTGTTATTACAGGTGCAACTGTAATAACAGTTTTCTTACTAGAATAGCTTGTTGTGCTAACTGCTTCTGTGCATGGAGTTATTTGGAGCAGGAGCACCAGCAGCCACAGAGGGGAGTTCAGGCTCTTCATGGCAGTCCAGGGTCAGGAGATGCATTGTGTCTCCAGGCTGACCAGGAGTGCCTGTGCAGGAGCTGCAGGGAGCAGCTTTCAGCGTGGTTTCAGGATGGTAAAACTGCGCCCACATCAGCTGTGCTGGCTCCAGAGCTGGCCTGGAGATGCCAGCGGGCAGGGGAACAAATGCTGCCCCTTCCAGCTCCATCCCCATGGGCTGGAGGGGCTGCAGGTGGCCTTGGTGCCAGGCTGGTCCTGCAGGGCTGATCCTGTTGGTGGCACAGGGAGGAGTGGGCAGCACAGCTCCTGCTCCTGCTGCTCAGAGCCAGAACAGCTCTGCTCTGTTAATCCCATTTGTGCACGTCCTGTCTGGTTTGGTTTTGCACTCCTGGCTCAGAACAAGTTTGATGTTCTCTGTGAAACAAACAGTTCTGAGTCCAAGGTCTGGTACAGCCCTGCTCCATCCCAGCACGAGGCCAGAAGTGTTGCCCAACTGGTGCTTCTGCAGTTCATGGTCCTGGAAATCACTGTGGTTTGCAAAAACTTTCTCTTCCCCTTTGAGATAATTTAATTTTCTGTTCTAGGGTAAAGTAGTAACTCCAAACCCTACATGATCACATGTATTGTGCTTGTAATTCTCAGCTTGCTGCTAATGCCATTTCTGCATAACCAGAGTGGATGAAGGGACTTTTTTTTCCAGCAGATTTAGGAGTTAGGGAGTGTATTTTTTGACTGCAGGTCTCCTCCAGATGTCACAGACTTCATAAATTATGTGTATATATATACATATATAAAAATATATATCTTGGTGCTAATACTCTGCATTTGTCCCAGCCATCCTGTTTCTCTCATTGCTTCTGGTTAGCTATGAGAAATTTAAAATACAGGCACTTTTTATGATGATTTATATTTGACTTTGTTTAAACTGGGGAAGTCATTCCGTGAAAACCTGCTGGATCTGACAGCAAAAATCTAGTTACATGTAATGAATGATATCTGTGTTAAAATTAAGTCTGTTAGAAAGCATCAGTTCTAAGAGTGGTGTGAGACAGTGCCAGTGCTTACAGTAAATAGATTTCAAGGTAACCAGTGTGTTTGGATTAATGATTTCTTCCTGTTCTGTCTGCAGAGCCATCATCATATCTGGAGGACCAAACTCTGTGTATGCAGAAGATGCACCGTGGTTCGACCCAGCCATATTCACAATAGGAAAACCAGTGCTTGGCATCTGCTATGGCATGCAGGTGCTCTTGGGGACAGCACAGGGTCCTTGGGGCTGGGACACACCTCCAGGAGCCCGTGCAGCCATTGGATGTGCCTGTGCACAGCCTCCTTCAGGCTCATTTCTGTGTGCAGTGCTGGGGGAGCCACAGCAGCATCTGTGGATGAGCTGAGCTTGCTGCGTGCTCCTCTCCTGGCTCTGCCTTACCTTGTACCTGCCTAAACTGAAGGAGGGCAGGTCTGGGTTAGAGATTAGGGAGAAGCTCTTCCCTGGCAGGGTGGGCAGCCCTGGCACAGGGATCCCCTGGATCCCTGGCAGTGCCCAGGCCAGGCTGGACAGGGCTGGGATCCACCTGGGACCATGGAGGGTGTCCCTGCCCATGGCAGGGTGGAATGAGATGGGATTTAAGGTCCTTCCAACCCAAACCAGTTTGGGATCAGTTGCATAAATGGTTTTGCTTTGCTGCAGAGCTGTGAATTGAGCTCCACACTCCTGGTTTTGTCAGGGTAAATATAACCTGTCAGTCACTCATTGATTCTGCCCAGCTGCTGCTGAGAAAGGCACCTCTCCTGGAAGGAAGGGGAGCAGTGTCTCAGGCATGGGCTGTTCCTAGCAGAGTTCTTCAGAGAGCTTAACACTCCTTCACGAAAAAAGAAATAACCCTTACTTCCCTTTGGAGCCTCTGGTGGTCCTGCAGGGATCTGGTAGAGCCCAGCTGGGCAAAACTTCCAGGGAGACTGGGGCTGCTTTAGGTGCATGACTTCTGCCCCTGCATCTTGGCTTCTCCAGGGTCAGTCCCAGAATAAAACTAAGGGAACAAATTCAGGTTTTTGGTGTGGTCTCAGGTACTCAGCTGGTTTGCAGAGCAGCCATTTCTGAGGGAAGGGGCTACACACTATGGAATATACATAATTTTGCAAATCTGTTCTGCTCCCTTTGTGTGGCAGTGGGGAACGAGCCCAGTACAGAGCCAGGATTAACTCTGAAGGGAATCCTTATAGCTTTGGGATGTGGTGATGTGTTTGGAAGTGAGGGATGGAGCAGGTGGGGAGGTGCTTTCTGATGGATCCCTTTGCTCTCAGATGATGAACAAGGTGTTTGGAGGTGAGGGTGGGGTGTTTTCTCATGGATCCCTTTGCTCTCAGATGATGAACAAGGTGTTTGGAGGCACGGTGCACAAGAAGAGCGTTCGGGAGGACGGAGTGTTCAGCATCACCCTGGACAACACCTGCTCACTCTTCAGGTGCACACACATTTCCACTTATCAAAGCACTGTCAGCCTGGGAAGGGCTGTCTGCATGAGAGGAAGGTTTTTGTTTTTGTTTTTTTTTTAAACAGTGCTGATAATTTAGCTGATAATTTCTAATAAACCTTCTACAAGTGTGGTCACAAACAAGCAGGTTACTGACTGAAACAAATACTTAGGGACGACTTTCCAATTGGCTCTAAAAAAGCAGGTGTATTTGCTGGGAATATTGTATAAACTCCTTATTTCAGAGCCTTCACTGAGACACTGTAAGTGCACCATGATCTGACAATATTTGAGTTAAGCGCTTGTCTCCTGCTGTGCACTGCTCTTGTATTTGTGGGTGCCCATCCATTTTTGGAAAGGGCACAGAAAATCCAAACCCATTCCTCTTCTACCTTCCTTTAAAACTGCTTTGTGATGTTTTATAAACCAGAATTAGATTTCTTGATAATTTTGTGGATGGCCTTCAAGTTCCTTATGAAAAGTCTGACAGTTTACTCCTTCCTGGTGTTCCAGTTTTATTATCTTCCTTCTGTAGGGCCCCTGCAGAGCTGTCTGATGTGCCCGGATTGCCCTGAAAACACCTAGTTTTGAACAAGAGAAGTTCACTTTGTTGAAATAAAAAGCAAGACTCCCATTATCCTGACTGTGTCCAGGTGGCTCCCCTTGTCCCAGAGGGGACCTCAGTCCTGGGGTGTGTGTAAGGAGAAACCCACAAACCCTTCAGAATCAGGATCAGTTCCCTCCTGCAGGAGGGGTGTGTTGGACAGAGACTTGGGCAGCTTCCCAGGAGGCATCTCAGAGCTGCAGATGGCTGTTCCTGGGAGGAAATCCTGCAGACATTTCAGATGTCCTGCTCCCTCTGTGGAGATGTGCTTTTGTTGGAATCCCTCAGGGCATCTCTCATAAAGGCACAGAGTTAGGGCTTTGTTCTTCCTTGAATTGATTCTGGTTTTTAATCCTGGTTTAGAGGCCTTCAGAAGGAAGAGCTTGTGCTCCTCACTCATGGAGATAGCGTGGATAAAGTGGCTGATGGATTCAAAGTGGTGGCACAGTCTGGGAACATCATAGCAGGTATTTATTTTATCCTGAATTTGTCTTCTGATAGTGTTTGGTAAAGAATTATGGCAGACAGGCATTAGAACTAAATGGGAACAGAGTAATAGCCCTTGTTATTTGATTGCCAAATAAATGGATTGATTTTAACAATTTCTGGAGTGTGATTGTATGTCAAGCTGCCATGATTATAAAGAAATAGACTTTCAAAGGAATGGTCCTGATTTAAATGTGGTTAAAGTTAACATTATTTATACAGTTTATATTGTTTTAAAGCATGCATGTGTTGATTGTCTTAGAAATAAAATCTCCTGTGCCCTTAAGGCAGGGGAGAGGGGACCTGCACTGTGGTGTGCAGTGCCAGTGGAGTTTGGGCTGTGCACTGTCACAGTACAGGTCAGGCACTGTTTAATTATTAAAGCTTTATTAACTTGTTACTGTTTTTAATATTGCATGAATGTTCAACTGAGCAGGAGTAATGTAGGTACTGAGAGCAGAGCTTTAACATCACACAGAGATTGTCACAGGAGATTGTGGGACATTAGAATTTGGGGTTTGAAAGCTGCTGGAGTTGCCAATCCCAAAGAGCCACTTTGAGTCTCCTGCTTGACTTGGCTATTCAGTTCCAGCTCAGTTATTTTTGTTTTGTCATGTGTGCCAGGCATAGCAAACGAGTCTAAAAAGCTGTATGGAGCACAGTTCCACCCCGAGGTGAGCCTCACTGTGAACGGGAAGATGATCCTGAAGAATTTCCTCTACGACATCGCGGGCTGCAGCGGCACCTTCACCGTGCAGAACAGGGAGCTCCAGTGCATCCAGGACATCAAGGACAAAGTGGGCTCCTCGAAGGTCCTGGTGAGTGGGGGCACAGCTGGGGGCTGGTTTGCACTGGCTGGGGTTGGTGTGGGGAGTTGTGGTGGTTTGGGTGCTGCATGCCCGGGTTCTGGGGGAGTCACGCTGTGACCGTGTTCTCAGGGGTCTGAGGATGAGGGGAGAGATGAGGATCTGACTCCATGTTTCAGAAGGCTGATTTATTATTTTACTGTATATATTACATTAAAACTATACTAAAAGAATAGAAGAAAGGATTTCATCAGAAGGCTGGCTAAGACTAGAAAAGAAAGACTGATAACAAAGGCTTGTGGCTCAGACAGAGAGTCTGAGGCAGCTGTGCTGTGATTGGTCATTAATTAGAAACAACCACATGAGACCAATCCCAGATGCACCTGTTGCATTCCACAGCAGCAGATAACCATTGCTTACATTTCGTTCCTGAGGCCTCCCAGCTTCTCAGGAGGAAAAATCCTGAGGAGAGGATTTTTCATAAAAGATGTGTGTGACATGGCGCGGCTGGGGCAGTGTGTGTTCACTGCAGGTGGGTGCCATGTTCACCCTCCTGGGAGCTGTGTTCACTGCAGGTGGGTGCTGTGCTGACCCCCTGCCCGCAGGCCGGCTGTGGCAGGGTGTGCCAGGCTGTGTGTGTCCCTCAGGTGCTGCTCAGCGGCGGCGTGGACTCCACGGTGTGCACGGCGCTGCTGAACCGCGCGCTGAACCGCGAGCAGGTCATCGCCGTGCACATCGACAACGGCTTCATGCGCAAGAGGGAGAGCCAGGCCGTGGAGGAGGCCCTCAGGAAGCTGGGCATCCACGTCAAAGGTACCTGCTCCTTCCCACACTGCCACTTGTGCTGGTTTCCCCAGAACCTGCCCCTAGGGTTGGGTTTGTTGCCAGACTCTGGTACCGACTCAGGGTCGGTGATGTGGAGCCACCTGAACCTGAGCACAGAATTTAAACCTGGAGTGTTAGGCCTGGTTTCCTTGATGGGAGCACACAGTGAGCTGCCCCATCTCATTAGATGTTGGTGTGTGTGCAGGTGGGGCACAGCAGAGCAGTGGATTTGTGCCTTGGTCATTTCTCTGATCCTGTTTAGCTGCTGCAGAGCTCACTGCATTTCCATTTTCTCCAGTATCCTGATTAACACTTTGGGCTTCCTTATCCTTATCCTTTCCTTATCCTGAGTCTGTCTCTTTGTCAGCTGTGAGCTCATTTGGGTGACTGAATGCTACCATAGGCAAAATGACTCTCAAAGCATTTTTTCTTGCTTTGAAAGAGGTGCATTTTAATGGATTTGGAGTGACTTTTTGAGAACAAGGTCTCTTGATCAAAGGCTGCACTTAATGGTCTGGGAGGTCTTTTCCAGCCTTTTTGATTCTGTGAAGGAGTTCCTGAGAGAGCAGACAGTGCCCTGATGTGGCTGATGGGAAGGCTCAGAGGTACCTCAGGTGTGAGGAGGTCAGAGAAGACCAAGTTTGTGCTGCCTGGTGAACTCCTGAGCCACAGCTGCCTCTCCTGGGGCTCTCCTGTGTCGTGGCACTGTGCAGTGCTTCCCACTGGCACAGTGCAGCCTGGGCTGCAGTGTCCTCAGCTGCATTCTAAACACATTTTTCTACATTTATCTTTGGGTTTTTTTTAGTGGAAAATTCATGTCTTATTCTTGCAGTCTGTGGAGCAATAAACCTGGGCTCTGGCAGGCAGCCAGAGGAGCAAATTGAGGGAATCCCTTTGCTGCAAGTGCTCCTTGTGTAGGTCAGGGAGTTCAGTGCTGGTGAAGGATGCCAGAGAGCCTCCCAGCTGATCTCTGGGTCGGGAGCCTCTCTGAATTAAGTGGCATAATGTAGCATGAGTGAATAGTGCATCATTTAATTTGGGTTGCAGAAAGGCCTTGGGGAAACACTGTCTGTAAACTGTTTAAAGCAAGTAAATTATAATCTGAGAGGGAACCAAGAACTGGACTTGCATGTGGCTGCCTGATCTCACAATATGGAAAAAGTAATAGGTTAATAAGAGAAATAAAAGGCTCTTGTTAAAATTAATTTTTGAGGTATTGAGCAGCCCTCTTCAATGCAGTTAATAGTCAAAGGAAATTGGTTTTATTTTTTGGGTTTTTTTTTTAAGCAATAAAGTGAAACTTCTATTTTGTAACCTGCACAAAAATCTTTACTGATTTTGTAAAAACCCCAAAAACTCCCTGTGGTTTCCTGCAGTGGTGAATGCAGCCCATTCATTCTATAATGGCACAACGACTCTGCCCATCTCAGATGAGGACAGAACTCCACGTAAAAGAATTAGCAAGACCTTAAATATGACTACGAGTCCCGAAGAAAAGAGAAAAATTATCGGTGACACCTTTGTTAAGGTAATGTTTACTTGTTGTTGGGTTGAAGTTCTAAATACTGTGATTCCTGGGTGCATCTTTCAGTGTTTAATCAGTGCTGGTGGTGTTTAATTAGTGGGTGCTTGTGTGAGCTGTGGATGACCCTAGAAGAAAGGCAGGGAGAATATTTAACCAGGCACTGATGTTCCTGTGCTCTGGGGGTGTTTTCTCCATTTTCTGCTCAACACAAGATGGGGTTACAGGAGTGTTTCAGCAGTGGGACAGTGACATCATGAGTTTGCTGGTTGGTTGTGCTTTTCCAGCTCCCTGCTGTAAAATTCATTCATTCTTGAGACCTTTGAGAGCCCCAAAAGTGCCGGAACTCTGTCTCTTTGTGCCTCTGCTGCAGATTGCCAACGAGGTCATCGGGGAGATGAACCTGAAACCCGAGGAGGTGTTCCTTGCTCAGGGCACCCTGAGGCCTGACCTGATCGAGAGCGCTTCCCTGGTGGCCAGCGACAAGGCTGAGGTGATCAAAACCCACCACAACGACACCGAGCTGATCCGCAAGCTGCGCGAGGAGGTGAGCCCGGGCTGCTGCTGCCGCTGCCATGGCCAGCACCAAACCAGGGACTGTGCTGGCACTGCCACACAGCCAGCACCAAACCAGGGACTGCTGCTGCCACTGCCACGGGCAGCACCAAAACAGCAACTCTGCACAGCCAGCACCAAACCAGGGACTGTGCTGCCACTGCCATGGCCAGCAGCAAAACCAGGGACTGTGCTGGCACTGCCATGGCCAGCACCAAAACAGCAACTCTGCACCCAGCAGCAAACCAGGGACTGTGCTGGCACTGCCATGGCCAGCACCAAACCAGGGACTGCTGCTGCCACTGCCATGGCCAGCACCAAAACAGCAACTCTGCACAGCCAGCACCAAACCAGGGACTGCTGCTGGCACTGCCACACAGCCAGCACCAAACCAGGGGCTGCTGCTGGCACTGCCACACACCCAGCACCCAAAGCAGGGGCTGCTGCTGCCTCTGCCACAGCCAGCACCAAACCAGCAACTCTGCTGCTGCCACTGCCACTGATGGCTCTGACAAGGCCCCTGAGAGTCCATTGTCATTTGCAGTTCATTGCATTGCTTCTGTTTATCAGATAAACGAACTGAGGGTCTGTTCATGTGCCGTCCTAAAAGCCCTTTAAACCCCTTTCTGTGCACAGCTCTTTAGTGTTAGCATGTCAGGCAAAGCCGGGAGGCTGCCTGGTTTGGTTTTCTGGCACTGGAATGGTGAGTTCTCTAACTGTGTTATACTCAGAAGCAGCCCAGCAGAGAGGCCTCACCCAGCAATCTGATGGAAGGTGCTCAGTTACCAGCTACCCACAGGAGAGAACTAATAATCCCATTTTTAGTATTGATCCTTGCACAAAGTGTGTTCCAGGCTGTGGGACAAGAAAGGTCTGAATTCCTGCAGGCAGAGCCAGCTTGGCCTTACAGCTCTGTCTGCTCTGCTGGAGCCACGGATTCTGGCACAACCTGGGGCTGCCTGGGCTCACCCTCTGTGCTCAGCTGTTCCACAAAGCCCACATTCACTTGGGATTTCTTTCCAGTGTTTGTGGAATCGTTGGCACTGGTGCTGTGAGCTCAGGCCGGTTTAGGTGCCGGAACCTGAACATTTGAGGCTTTTTGTTTGGATATGTGAGCTGGAGTGTAAATTGCTTTTTTTTCTTTTTTAGGGTAAAGTAATAGAGCCACTGAAGGACTTCCACAAAGATGAGGTGCGAGTGCTGGGCAGAGAGCTTGGTCTGCCTGAGGAGCTGGTGTCCAGGCATCCCTTCCCAGGTATGGGGCTGGGGGGTCACAGCAGGGCTCTTCAGCACATCAGAGTCACTGCAGTGTAAAACTGATCTTCAAACACAGAAAAAATGGATTTAGGCTTTTGCTTAAGCACGGTATTTCAGGAAAGATGACTTGAGAGCAGCTTGATAAATATACATCATGTTTTATGATTGAGCTTTGGTGGGAGAAGCCAAAGGAGGAGTTCTCAGTAAGTGCAGTGAGCTCTGCCTGAGCTGCCACCTGGATCTGAGCTGGAATAATGGCCTGATCTGCCTTTCCAAGGGGCATTTGCTGTCTTGAAAGTAAATACTCAACATTTCCAGCACTAGAAAACAGCAAAGTTGGCAACTGTGGGTTGGTTTCTTTCTGTCCTTGAGGATATTTAGACAGCTGAAGCTTAGACAGAATGGCAGAATGCACAGAACTCAGTGACTGACTCACTGTTCCACCCTTCCAGCTGAAAACAGCTTCTGTTCTTTGGTGTAATATCTCTTCAATGTTGCTTTGCAGGTCCTGGCCTAGCAATCAGAGTGATCTGTGCTGAGGAACCTTACGTGTGCAAAGACTTCCCAGAGACAAACAACATCTTGAAAATAGTGGCAGATTTTTCTGCCAGTGTGAAGAAGGTAAGGAAATCCTAAATTTTAATTTTGAGTGATGGTTCTGAAGTGATCTGCAGGGAGGTTTAGTCTGCTAAAAGGTTAAAAGGACTGGTTTGTGCTCCTTGAGGAATGCTGCCTCCAAATACAGCTCCATTGAAGCTGTTCAGTGGAATTTTTAGTGCTGTGACTGCTGCAAGTGTTTTGAACCATTCCTGGAAAACAGAACTTTATTTACCTTTCAAATAATAAACAAATGCTGTTGTAGTTAAACTTTGTGCAGATGAGATCATGCAGTGACAGGAGAAGCTCTTCCCTCCCTGGAGGAGTTGTGACATTCTGGGTTTGCACACCCCAAAATCCCTGGGTGTGTAAATGCAAGTGCAGGAGCCAGGAGCTGGCCCTGATGCAAAACCAGGAATTTCCAGTTGCTGATGTGTGATTTCCACATTTCCTACCTGTGCTGACCTTTGTGGTGGCTGTCAGGCATTATTGGGGTCTGCTGTGAGGTGTGAGTTCAAAACAACCTCCAGAACCTTTCTGGTAAATCCTGAAGGGCAGGATTTCCATCTGCCTTTCCTTTAAAAGCTGTGGAATTGTGGTGCCATCAAACTGGGAAGTGCAGCTTTGTGAGGGAGAAATGAGCACAGGAAAAGAGCTTTCCCTATGGCCTTGGAGAGCTTCAGCTTCAAACTCAGTGTAATCACAGAGAAGTGCTTCAGCTGATGTTTAATTGTCAGATGAGAGGTGTGCTTTAAATAGCTCCAAGGGGTAAATGTAGACTAAGCAAACAGTTATTTAAATTACAGTTTTATTTGTGCCGTGCAGGTTGTGTTTGAGGGGCTGGGAGCTGTGTTTAATTTATTGTATTTAAGTTTTGCTTCCATCCTTGGCAGCCCCACACGCTGCTGCAGAGGGTGAAGGCGTGCACGAGTGAGGAGGACCAGGAGAAGCTGATGCAGATCACCAGCCTACATTCACTGAATGCCTTCTTGCTGCCCATCAAAACTGTGGGAGTGCAGGTACAGGGCTGCTCCAGGTGTGCAGGGAGCTGGGCAGGCCTGGGGAGCCCCTGTGCAGCTGCAGGGCTGGGAATGCAGCCTGGGAATGCAGGGAAGCTGTGCCAGCCTGTCCTGGTGAGTGCAGGGCTGGGAATGCAGCCTGGGAGTGCAGGGAAGCTGTGCCAGCCTGTCCTGGTGAGTGCAGGGCAGGGAATGCAGCCTGGGAATGCAGGGAAAGCTGTGCCAGCCTGTCCTGGTGGCTGCAGGGGCTGTGCCAGCCTGTCCTGGGCATTCAGCGTGTGCTCAGTGTTGTCCCCAGCTGTGCTGCTGTCACCTGCATGAACAGGAGGGCTGTGGGTGGCTGTGGCAGCAGGGCTGGCACTCAGAGTGGCTGTCTGTCTGTCTGTCTGTCTGTCCCCAGGGTGACTGTCGCTCCTACAGCTACGTCTGTGGCATCTCCAGCAAGGATGCCCCACACTGGGAGTCCCTGATGTTCCTTGCCAGGCTCATCCCACGCATGTGCCACAACATCAACAGGTGGGTACTGATCTGTCTTTATTTTTAATTGTCTAATTCATATGTGGAACTTTACCAAGTGCAGACATTTCTCTGTTTAATCTGGGGTGTGATATTTTTATGTGCTGGACAGGTGTCTCATACAGAGGTCACAAATGCACAATAAATCAAAATATGGATTTATTTCCAGCTTGAAAGGAAATTGCTGGCCTATATCCTTGGATTAGGCAGCCCCACTGTAATTTATGCAAATCCCTTCTGCAGGGCTCCGGGCTGGGGCTGAGCTGTGATGTGCTGCACTTTGCTTTGCCTTTGTGTCAGGAGGGGATTGGTGAGGGGCTGTCAGCCCTGATGCACGGGGAGGCTCCAAAGCTGGCCAGTTTGATCTCAGCTGAGCTCTCTGAGGGTAACATTTCCAGTCCAGGACTTCCCCAGCAGCTGAAGGTGCTTAGATGTGAAATCAGCTCTGGGGAATTATACCCTCCTTGCCTGGCTGTGGGATTTCTGCCAGAAGTGCTTAGAATTGCTTATAGCAAAACTTCATTTTCTCACATATGTGACACCTACTGACAGAGCTTTTACTCTGAAAGGTGAGAGCAGGAATTGCAAGGCACCTGTTTAAATTAAGTGCAGAGGGGACAAAAGAAGGCGTAAATCAGGATTGCCTGCACAGTTCCAGAGTGTGTCAGAAAATGAAAATAAAAGCCAGTCTGTGCCTTCAGAGCACTGCTGATGGCTTTAAGCTCTGCTGGGTTCAGCAGTGCCCTCCTGAGCATCCCACAGCTCTGGGAGCTCTGCTGTCTTTGCAGGCTCCTCTGCTGTTCCAGGCACGCTGAGGAGGCTCCTGCCCAGCTGGCTTTGCATTCCACACAGAAATGCACAGCACAGACTGGCACATCTGTGTGTTTTGTGCCTCAGACAGGTGCTCCTGGTCTGTGTCTGCAGGCCCACACAGTGCTGGGAGCACCTCGTGGTGGATCCGTGCACGAGGCCACTCCAGCCCTGCGGCTTCTGCGACACAAGGAATGACATTAAAAGCACAAAGCTGACGTGACTGCTCTGAATTCAGGAGATGTTTTGTTGCAGATGTGCTTCTGTAGATGCACAAATTGCAGTTAGTGCCCTGTGCTGAAGCCCTCATTAACAATGAGGTGCAGCATTTACCGGGGTTGGTGCTTTGCTGTGAGCAGGATGGAGCCTGGTGCTGTCCCAGCCCTGTGCTGCCCTGCAGGCCGTGTGTTTGCTCTGTCTCTTGCAGGGTGGTGTATGTGTTTGGGCCCCCTGTCAAGGAGCCCCCCACGGATGTCACCCCCACCTTCCTGACCACGGGAGTCCTCAGCACTTTACGGCAAGCTGACTTCGAGGCTCACAACATTCTCAGGGAGTCTGGTACGTGCTCCCCCTCGTCCCAGGGTCACACTGTGCTCCCAGGTCCCTGCAAACACCGTGGGGGTCACAGAGTGCTGCTGTCAAATCTGCAAGCAGGTGTTTGGGATGGTGTTCACAGGGGTCCCAGGATGAGGGAAGAGATGAGAATGTTGACTCCATGTTTCAGAAGGCTTGATTTATTATTTTATTATATATATTACATTAAAACTGTACTAAAAGAATAGAAGAAAAGGTTTCCTCAGAAGGTTGGCTAAGAATAGAATAGCAAAGAATGATAACAAAGGTTTGTGGCTCAGCTCTCTGTCAGAGCCAGCTGACTGTGATTGGCCATTAATTACCAACATCCAACATGGGCCAGCCACAGATGCACCTGTTGCATTCCACAGCAGCAGATAACCATTGTTTACATTTTGTTCCTGAGGCCTCTCAGCTTCTCAGGAGGAAAAATCCTAAGGAAAGGATTTTCCATAAAAGATGTCTGTGACAGATATTTCCAAAAAGGTGATCAGTTAGTGGAATGGCAGTGAAAATTTGTGGAAGCTGATAGCCAAAGGGCAGGAATTCATTTTAGGGGATTTTGGGGACTGACTTGCTTCTTACACATCATGAAGCTCAAAGCTGTGGTGCTTCACTGCAGACTTATGCAAAAAGTACTGGCTGGCAGCTCAGTCACCCAGATCCCTTCTCTTTGCTGAGCTCAGTGTTTACCTGAGGTGAAGGAACTTGACACAGTTTTTGAATGGTGTTGGTTCTGGGGAAAGCCCAGATACCAGGTTTCTCATGGGGGTGATGCTCACAGCCCGTGGTGGTTTCAGATTTCTTAACTTGAAATCAAAGCTGCAGCCCCAACCCTGCACAGCCAGGGAGTGTGGGGTCCCCTGGATGTGCTGCACAGGCAGAGCCTGGGAATAAACAGTTCTGAGGTTCAGCCTCCTCAGGTTTTTACTTAATTACCTTTGGAGATGTGATCTGTGTGGGAAGCACTGCATCAGCCCTGCCTGTATTTGCTGTAAATCAAGTTACAGCAGATCCCTCTCTCTGAGGATCCATACTCAGTTTGCAGAGCTGTGTGAGCAGAATTTGTACAGAATTAACCTCAAAAGGCTGAGATAACACTGTTGGCTGTGTTGGTAAAGCTGTAGCTGTGTCTCGCTAACTTTTGGTGACACTTGGCTCTGTGTGAATGAATTGCTCCTAAAAATAAGCCTGGAGTTGTGGCTCAGTGAGAAAACCTCCCAGTGCAGCAGCTCAGGCCAGGGCTGGCACAGGGAGGGAGCCTGAGCTCCAGGAGCTCCTCACACCTGGATTTTGGACCTTCAGCTCCTTGGAACAGGGAAACTGGGGAGCTGTGCATTGCCTTTCTGGAGCAGATGTTGGAAAATGAGGGAAATGTCTGGAGTTACCTGCCCAGCACCAGCCAGGGGTACTGGAGAGCTGTGTCCTGAGTGTTTCAAAGACTATTTCAAAGAATAGTATTTCAAAGAATATTTCAAAGATTTATTTGGGAATATCTCTTTATTGGGCTTGAAATGGGGACTGATAAAGCCCCCTGGTTTTATGTTATGTGGGAAGGAAAGTGGCTCTTCCATTGTGAATTACAGGGATAACACAGATTAGCTGGGATTTTTTCTGCGTGCCTGCAAAGGCTGAGGATCATCTCAAGTGGCAATTTATAGAATCTCAGAATGGTTTGGGTTGGAAAGGACATCAGGGATCATCTGCTCCAGCCCTGGGGACACCTTCCACTTATCCCAGGCTGCTCCATGCCCTGTCCAGCCTGGCCTTGGACCCTTCCAGGGATGGGGCAGCCACAGCTGCTCTGGGAGCCTGTGCCAGGGCCCTGCCAGTGCTGGTTTGCAGCTGCAGAGCTGCACCGCTGCTGTGGGACCAGGGGGAGCAGATCCCATGGGGGGATGAGGGGAGCAGATCCTATAGGATGAGGAGCAGGTTCCACAGGGTGTGAGGGGAGCAGATCCCATGGGATGAGGGAGCAGATCCCACAGGAGGTGAGGGGTGCAGATCCTGTAGGATGAACAGCAGATCCCACAGGATGTGAGGGGAGCAGATCCCACAGGCGGTGGGGGAGCAGGTGCTGTAGGATGAGGAGCAGATCCCACAGGATGAGCAGCAGATCCTATAGGATGAGGGAGCAGATCCCACGGGATGTGAGGGGAGCAGATCCTGTAGGATGAACAGCAGATCCTATAGGATGAGGGAGCAGATCCCACGGGATGTGAGGGGAGCAGATCCCACGGGATGAGCAGCAGATCCCACAGGATGTGAGGGGAGCAGATCCTGTAGGATGAACAGCAGATCCTATAGGATGAGGGAGCAGATCCCAGGGGATGTGAGGGGAGCAGGTCCTGTAGGATGAGGAGCAATCCCACAGGATGTGAGGGGAGCAGATCCCACGGGATGAGCAGCAGATCCTAGAGGGTGAGGGGAGCAGATCCCACAGGATGTGAGGGGAGCAGATCCCACGGGATGAGCAGCAGGTCCCACGGGATGAGCAGCAGATCCCACGGGATGTGAGGGAGCAGATCCCACGGGATGTGAGGGGAGCAGATCCCACGGGATGAGCAGCAGATCCCACAGGATGTGAGGGGAGCAGATGCTGTAGGATGAACAGCAGATCCTATAGGATGAGGGAGCAGATCCCATGGGATGAGGGAGCAGGTCCTGTAGGATGAGGAGCAGATCCCACGGGATGAGCAGCACTCCTGGTTCAGAGCGGACGCGCAGGGGGAGCAGTGCCGAGCTCACCGTGCCCGTGTGTGCCCCGTGTGTGCTGCAGGCTATGCTGGCAAGATCAGCCAGATGCCGATCATCCTGACCCCGCTGCACTTCGACCGGGACCCCCTGCAGAAGCAGCCCTCGTGCCAGAGGTCAGTGGTCATCAGGCCCTTCATCACCAGCGACTTCATGACGGGCATCGCCGCCACGCCGGGCGCCGAGGTGCCCGAGGAGGTGAGGGCATCCCGCAGGAGGGGTCCTGTGTGCACCCAGCGCAGCGCACAGGATGTACCAGAAACCTCAGGGCTTCTCTCCTGCAGCACTGCTGGAAAATAGCAATTGATGGTTTTCTAAATATTGATCTGTCCTACATTGGGGAAAGCCCACGTGGATTTCTGTGTGGGTACTTTACTCTGACCATAACTTATTTCATGTCTATCCCATGAGATATTTGCATATCAATACAGCAGTGTGTTCTGTGTTTTGGTTTTGGTGCTAGATGATCTTGGACAGAGCACAAAAGGTGATTCTGGTGGAAATAACGCAGAAATACAACTTTTTCTGTGCTGGCCTCGTCTGGATGGATGCATATTCCAAAGTCAGGGAGCTCATCCCTGTAACACTCATTGCTCCTTGGTGTTCCAGCTCCTGTTCCCCTCCTGAGCCCCTGCTCTCCTCCCTCAGCCCTGCTCCCCTCAGCTCTCCTCTCACTGCACTCTCCTCTCTCACCCCACTGCCTTCACCTCGAGTTTCTTGCTGTTTTTCTCTTATAAATAATCATTAAAAAATTGTGGCGTTCTGGGAAGAAAAACTAACAGAGTGAGGGGGCTGGTAGGTGGGTATGACAAATCAAAGGCTTTGCAGCAGAGCTGCAACCAGATAAAGAGGAAAGAATACCCCAGCCATTCCTGGGATTTAGAGTTAATTTTTGCATCATAATTGGAAATTGCCTGACATTAGGAATTTAGGAATTACTTTTCTTTGGCACTTTTGGTTTTACTGAAACTTGCAGTTTAACATCTCAGTGCCCTGTTTGCTCTTTAAGTCACTAACACTACCTAAGAGTCAGATTCACGCTTTTTCTTTTTTTCCTAACTTTATCCATGTCCAGTCAAGTACTTTGTCCCTCTGGGAATGCACTGTAGGAGCAGGATTGACCTTTTATTTTAAACACACTTGAGGAGCATCTGAGCATTGTTTAGTAATTGTATATAATTGAAGTCCTCTACTTTGAGGCAGCCTGTCCATGAAAAGAGCAGCTCAGGTTGCCATGTGAGCTCCTATCCCACTGTATAAAATGAGGATTCATTTGTCTTTACAAACAACCAAACACCACAAAACCCACCCCCAAACAAAAACCCTGCATTCTTCAAAATGAAAAAGGGTTGTTTTAAGGATAGGTGGTAGTGTGGTGGGTAAGTAAGAGGGGTTATAGAGAATAATCATATTTATGGGGGAAATAATCAAGTTTTTCTATGCAGAACAATGTAGTGTTAATTTGTGCTTTCACTATAAACAGAACAGCATGTCATGTAAGTGGTGTTGGGAGCTGGGGGATTTTTAAGGAAGCTGAACTTCTCAGGATCATCAGATTCTCCCCTGGAATGTTGCTCCTGACATGGATTAACTGTGAGCTCTGGAAGATGACTCTCACTGGAAAGCAGAGGTTTCCTTCCAGCTGATTTTATTCCATGTCTGGTGGCAAAGTGCTGGTCCCAAGAGGCTCTGGTGTCCAGCAGAGCTGGTGTCAGCAGTTTGCCCTCCAGCCTTTCCAGGGTGATTTTTGTCACTACAGGACATGAAGTAACACGAGTGCACACACTGCTGTTCTCAGGGTGGAAAAGAGGGAATTTTATTTTCTGGCCCTAACATTTATAGATTTCCAGAAGTGACAGTGGATTGGAGTGCCACCTCTCCAATGACACTGGACAAACCAACAGTCCATCAAATTTCTCTGCTTTTATAAAAGAATGCAAAACAATAAGTTATTTACAAAAAGTGTGTGAGAAAGTTCGTTACAGGAATGCAAACATCAGAAGGCTTTGAAAACCTTAAAAAACCAGGGCGACAGATTTTCTTTGGGTCTGTTTCACACACGTTTTCCTGATGCTGTGTTTGCCCTGCCCCACAGGTGGTGCTGAAGATGGTGGCAGAGATCAAGAAGATCCCTGGCATCTCTCGGGTGATGTACGACCTGACATCGAAGCCGCCGGGAACCACGGAGTGGGAGTAGCTCCCTTTTCCCTCTCAAGTACTGTGTGCAGTCTAAACCATATCAGAAACCATTCCCAGTGTTGACATGCAGTACTGTGAAAGCGTGGCTGGAGCTGTGCAGGGCACCAGCCTGCCCTGCGGGGCAGAGGAGCGGCCCAGGGCTCAGACTGTACGGGTAAATGACGGTGCCAGCGCTGCCAGCCAGGCCCCTCTGCTTTGCCTTTGCCTCTCCAGTGCCCCCCGTGTCCTGTTACCTGTCATTTCAGTGTCTCTTTGTTTTTGTACACTGTGGAAAAAGAAGCAGTTTATTTACTTCTACCACAAGCATTGTTACAGCCCGGCCGTGTAGGAGGAGTCGATTCTTTGTGACCAACCGCTTTGGGACGGATTTATTATAAATAAATATTTTGCCAAACGGAGTGGTGGGTGCTGTTGAGTGGCTGTGTGTGCCGTGTGCCGTGCCCTTGCTCTGTGCTCCTGGGCAGGGCAGCAGGGGGAGCAGTGCTGGCCTGTCCTGCACTGCTGTCCGTGTGTCTGTCCCTGCTGGGCCGCAGCAGAGCTCCCAGCTCCTCCTGGCCCTGACAAACCTGGGTGTGCAGAGCTGCTGGGCTGTGCCTCGAGTGTCCCAGCACTGCCCTGTGCTTCCCTTGGACCTGCTGATGGTTTGTGTCCCGCAGCTGTGCTCTGCCAGGGGATTTGGTGATGGTTTGTGTCCTGCAGGTTTGCTCTAACAGGGGTTTTGGTGATGGTTTGTGTCCCGCAGCTGTGCTCTGCCAGGGGATTTGGTCATGGTTTGTGTCCTGCAGGTTTGCTCTTGCAGGGTTTTGGGGATGGTTTGTGTTCTGTAGGTTTGCTCTGCCAAGGGATTTGGTGATGGTTTGTGTTCTGCACCTTTGCTCTGACAGGGTTTTGGTGATGGTTTGTGTTCTGTAGGTTGGCTCTAACAGGGGTTTGGTGATGGTTTGTGTTCTGCACCTTTGCTCTGACAGGGTTTTGGTGATGGTTTGTGTTCTGTAGGTTGGCTCTAACAGGGGTTTGGTGATGGTTTGTGTTCTGCACCTTTGCTCTAACGGGTTTTGGTGATGGTTTGTGTTATGTAGGTTGGCTCTAACAGGGTTTTGGTGATGGTTTGTGTCCTGCAGCTTTGCCCTGGCAGGGTTTTGCTGTGCTCAGCTCAGTCTGTGAGATCATCCCAGGTGTTGGGGTGAGCTCCCCAGCCCTGCAGCCCCTCCTGTCACTCCTGTCCTGCTGTTGGTGCTGAAGCAATAATTGGAGCTGGTTGCTGGACAGGAACTCTCTGTGTTGTGAGGCAAAGCCATTTCCATCCCCCTGAGCCCCTGTCCCATGAGCAGCTGGATTCTGCCCTGGGCAGGCTCCAGGAGCCTGCTGGTGCCCACTGGGGCAGCTGGGATGTTCCCCCACCCCCTTACCCCTGGTTTCCAGTTCAAGCAGTTGTGTTCTGTTCAGCTGTGAGATCACTGCAGTACTATGGGTGAAATACTTGCTTTGAGCTGTTCAGCAACATGGAGAATTTCATGGCTGTGCCTCCTCTCTGCCCTTGCCTGCATTTGTGAACTGGAATCATACTGAAAGTGTTTGTTCCATATTTTTGGTGGCACGCATTTTCCTGCTCTTACATTCCCTGCCCACACGTTATGGAAATTGGCAATTTCTGCTCCCAGGAAATGCCCAACTGGTGTCAGTGTGTTATTTTGTCACTGGGGGTGTTCTGCACGAGGGGGAGGAGGTGGCACAGCCCAGGCAGTGCTCCAGGGCTGCTGGGGACATGGGGGCAGCAATTGGGGTGGGGGGCTCTGCCGGCCCCAGCCCTGCTCCTGCAGCCTGAGCTGCTCTGTCAGTGCCCCCTCCCAAGGGGTGGTGATGTGCACCCACAGCTGTCGCAGCTCTGGGAGCTGCAGGGATGGCAGGGAGTGTTGATTGCTGTGCTTCAGGGTGGCTCTGTGCCCTGCAGAGGGGGTGTTTGCTGGGCAGCCCCCAGAGCAGCTCTGTGCCCCGCTGGTCAGCAGGGCTGGGGCAGCTGCTGTCGCCTCTGCTGCTGTCTCGCTGCAAAGGCTGCAGAGCCAGCAGCTGAATCCCTGTGAGAGGCAGAGCCCCCTCAGTTCTCACAGCAACGGGCTCGCCCTCGTGGCTGCTGCGTTGCCTTGACAGCAGCAAACAAGCAAAGCTGAGGGAATCACTAAAAATAATGCAAATAATCCAGAGAGCTCTGCAGCCCAGCCCCTGCTGCATTCTGCCAGGCTGCCCCTGTGCAGCTGCAGCTGCAGGTGGTGTGTGAGGGGTGAAACGTGCTCCCAGTGAGGGCTGGGGCTGCAGGGAGCTGCTGAGACACCCCTGCAGCTCTCCTTTATTTCCCTGCAGGGTGAAATCTGCTCCCAGTGAGGGCTGGGGCTGCAGGGAGCTGCTGAGACACCCCTGGGACAGCCCTGCAGCTCTGCTTTAGTTCCCTGCGGGCTGCAGCCCTGGAAAAGTCTTGGAGCTGCCTCCTGACGCTGGGCACCCCATCTGCCGTGCACTGTCACCATCCCTGAGCCCCTGGGCTGCTCCCCTCTGTGTTCCTGGAGCTGGGCAGCCCCCCTGCCCTTCCTCAGCTCAGAAAGTTGGGTATTGGACATTCTAGGTGTAAACTATTGCACTATGAATCAGAATGTGTCATGGGAGGGGAGTCTGTGCCCCTCAGCCCTGCCTGCAGCTGTGCCATGCCTTGCAGCCCTGCTGGGCAGTTTGGGAGGTTGGTGTGCCCATCCTGTGCCCATCCATCCCAGCAGCTCTGGGTGGTTTTGGGAGCTTGGTGTGCCCATCCCAATGGCTTTGCTGGGCAGTTTTGGGAGGTTGGTGTGCCCATCCTGTGCCCATCCATCCCAGCACCTCTGGGTGGTTTTGGGAGGTTGGTGTGCCCAACCCAGCCCTGCTGGGTGTTTCTGTGCAAGCCCTGTGTACTGGACAGCCAGAGTGGAGAGGAACATCACACTCCGCTCACATTTCTCAAGAACCTGTTCTATCTAGCACCTAGTTTACAGACTGATACCTGTAGCTGCCCTGTGCAATTGTTCACCTCGAGTCCTCAGTAAAACATGTCAGCAATTAGAGGAATTTGTATCGGGGGCACTCCCCTTCAGTCTCAATTTTTAACATTTTTCTGCTTGTGAAATGATAAAGTACTGTGAGCCTTAATTTTTATCCACAAATAAAAATATTATGTTTGAAGCTTGGCGTGACTTTTTTTTATTTTATTTTTAAGGGCTGATGTGTAAAACTATATTGTGAATAGGAGCGTATTTTGGGTTGAGAAAGCTGGTTTTATGGATGTAATTGATTTAAATGTGTGCTCAAAAGCCCCATTAGAGCTCTTCAGAGGATATTTCTCCTTTCCCAAGTGGTTGGGAATACAGAGAGTAATATAAAGCTGCTTGCAGGATTTCTTCCCTTTTTAAAATATTAGTTAGGGTGGAAAAAAAACGTTGTGGGGTCAGTGAAGCTTTGGAGAGGGTCTGAGTTGTGCTGATTGCCATGGCTGGGGCACCCTGGGCTGCAGGGCTGTGCTTTGGGGTGGGGGGACAGCTCCAGCCAGGGCTGGGGCTCTGCCAGCCCCAAACAATCCCCCAGCACGGGAGCAGGGCCAGGGACAGCGAGGGACCTGCTCACAGGGGTTTGGGACTGGGGAAGGGACGAGGATCTGACTCCATGGTTCAGAAGGCTGATTTAGTATTTTATTATATAAACAAAATAATTTAATAGTACATTAAAACTATACTAAAATAATAGAAGAAAAGGTTTCATCAGAAGGCTGGCTTAGAATAGAATAGGAATGAATGATAACAAAGCTTGTGTCTCGGACAGAGTCTGAGCCAGCTGGCTGTGATTGGCCATTAATTAGAAACAACCACATGAGACCAATCCCAGATGCACCTGTTGCATTCCACAGCAGCAGATAACCATTGTTTGCATTTTGTTCCTGAGGCCTCCCAGCTTCTCAGGAGGGAAAATCCTAAGGAAAGGATTTTCCATAAAAGATGTGTGCGACAAGCATCCAAACTGAGTGAGCATTCTGAATCCTTCCTGGAGCCCTCACCTGGAATGCACTGCTCAGAGCATGGCCAGACCTGCTCTGAATCCACCATTCATTCTGAATTCATCATTCTGAATCCATCCTGGAGCCCTCCCCTGCCCAGCTCCAGCAGCTCCAGCCCCTGGTGTGAAATTGGTGCAGAAATTAAAGAGCCTGTGGGTGCTGCTGCACCTTGTGGTGCTGGCTGAGCTGGCCAGGGACCATCGGCTCCCTCAGCCCCCTCCCACACTCCTGCAGACAGTTTGGGTGCCTGGGCTCTCCTTGGCCTTGGGGAACTCTCCCCTTTCCCATCACGGGCTGCTTGGTCACTGCTGGGTGCAGCCCCGAGGAGCTGCTCATGAGTGACCCCCTGAACTCAGCAAAGAGGGCAAAACGAGTTAATTAACACAGCCAGGCATTCTCCTCCCCACTTGGGTGTGCTGGGGCTGCCCTTTGGCCCTGCAATCACATCCAGAAATTACTGGAGAAGATAAAAGGCTGGAGAGAGCCACTTCCAGTGCAGATTTAATTTCAGCAGATGGGCTCACGAGGCTGCTGTGCCCTGCTGCCCTTCAGGAGGCAGCTGGGAGCTCTGGGGGCTGCTCTGGGGGTTTGTGGTAGAGGCTCTCTGGCACAGAGAGCAATATAGAACTTCCCAATTGTCCCAGCAGGCCATCCCCAAACGAGTAATGATTAGCACTGACTCCATCATTTACAGAAGGTTGATCAATCTCTTTATTATATAGATCATTATTAAGAAACTCATTGCTTTTATAGACAGTTATGATACAGCTGGGTGGGACATTGGGAATTGGGAATTCCTGGCTGGGATGGGATTCCCAGAGCAGCTGGGGCTGCCCTGCATCCCTGGCAGTGCCCAAGGCCAGGCTGGACCCTGGGGCTGGAGCACCTGGGGCAGTGGAAGGTGTCCCTGCCATGGCTGGGGTGGCACTGGGTGGGCTTTGAGATCCCTTCCCACCCAACCATTCCTTCATTCTGTCAAAATTAATTTGTGCTGCAGAAATTCAGGATGGGCTTCCTGTGTGTGACATTGGGGGTCACACACTGGCCAGCACAGAGGTGTCACTGGAATGGCACATCCAGCTGGAAATCTGCTCAGGAGATTTCCAAATCAGGTTTAAGGGCCCCGTGTGCAGAGCATTCGCTCATCCCTCCTGCTCCCCCGAGCAGAAAACAGCTGCTGCAGGGGGTTCAGAAGCTGCTCTTATTTACATCTGGAAACAGGAGGTTTGGCTGAAAGGGTTCCTGAGCCAGAGGAAAATGGATTAAAGCTGAGCTCTGATCCTGGGGGCTGCAGGCTGGCACTTACTGAGATGTTCTGCTTTAGAGCCAGTGGCACAAACAGCACTGGGGGTTCAAAGCTCTCTTAGGGCTGCTCTGTCCCTCTGCACCCCTCAGTGCTCCCGAGCCTCCCTTGGCTCCAGGAGCTGGGGGTTGTGTTTGACTCCGTGAGAAAGGAAACAGAGAGAGGGGAGCCCTGGGACACCCCTGGGCAGGAGATGGTTCCCCTTTCCTGTGTCCAGCTCTGGGGACTGCAGCTGGAATGAAAATCAGGTTTAGAAAGCGTTTTAGGAAGAGACAGAGAAATTTTCAAACCCTGGCCTAATTTATTAATAAATAGAAGTTCTATAATATAATATAAATAATATAATAATCAGTAATGTTATAATTCATAATGTGCTACATGTAGAGAGCTCCTAGACATGATTTTTTTTATGTTTATACAGTGTACAGGCAATTTAGAAATGCATGGTTTTATTTTATATGACTTTAACAGATGATTGCCTAGAAGAAGGAATAGAGAAGGAATATAAAAGGAATTCAGAAGGAATACAGAAGGAATACAGCAGGCAGGAGGAGCCGCAGCCCCGAGCAGGGATCCGTTTGCAGTGCTGCTCCCTGGAGCATCCCAGCCTGGTCCTGTGCCATCGGTGGGGCAGCAGGAGGGGTCTGGGGGCGTTTGTGCCCCCAGGAGACGCCCCCGGCCCTGGGACCGAGGGTTCCATATCAACATTCCACGGCAGCTTCGCTCTCAGGAAATCAATCGTGCTGCAAGTTTTATAAGGCGATCCGGGCTCTCCTTTCTGCCGGGCTATAGAATGGCCTGAGCATCGCCCCAGGGAACACGCGGGGCACAATGGCCCCGACACCGCGACAATGCCACCCCAGAGTGACAAATCACCGGCAGCTGCTCTGCTTTATTCACCTGAGACTGATGGTCTTGGGAGCCTGCTTTCCTTTATCCACCTGAGAGAGACTGACAGCTCGGGGAGCTGCTCTGTTTTATTCACCTGAGACTGCCCTGGGAACAGAGGGGAGTTCCTGTGGTTAGCAGAATGATAAACACTGGGGACTGGGGAAGCACAAAGGGCCTTTATGCAGCTCTCTGGGAGCTTTATTTGGCTTTGGATAACCAACTTCCACATGGAAGGACCTGCAGGATCGTGTATGTGCAATAGAAGTATGTGTTGCTTCACTGCTCAGGGTTAGTGTAAAGGCTGCTGGAAACTCCAGGAAAAAACCTCCTTTTCCTTGCTGTGAAGCACTTTAAATTTTAAGGATAAACAGGTTGGATCAGACACAGAACTAGAATGTTTTACAGCTCAAGGTTTGAGTCGTTTTTCCAGAGCTGTGCAATGTTTCCAGTGAATGTTTTAGTGCCGTGTCTGCTGAACAGGTTGGATAGTGCCAGGGACCCCGAGCTCCCTTTGCCCCATCGGAGGAACCCTTCCACCCACCCGGGGGACACCCTGCGGGGCACGGGGTGACGGCCCTGCTTTGGGGTGATTCCAGCGCTTTTGGGGTGATTCCAGCGCTTGTGGGGCAGTGGCTTTCAGATCCCGCTGCCCTAGAGGGGTTTTGCTCGGGCTCTCTCGCACACGGCTCTGCCCGTGCTCCCGAAGTGGCTGCTGTGATTAGAGCTGTAATCTCCGTGCCAGCTTTTACATTTCCGACCGGAGAGGGGAATTAATGCGATTCCCGTGTCCGCCCTTTGGTGCATTTAGCAAACACCGCTGGCTCGGGAGCGGCCGGAACTTTGTTCTCATCCTCAGGGGGACCAAATCCCCAAATTCCCGTGGATCCCGTGGAGAATGGAGGTTCCTGCTGGCTGGGGCCCCCGAGGAGCTGCATGAGGAGGAGGAGGAGGGGAGCGCTGGGCACGGGGATGCTCCGGGGCACGAACCGCGCCGCAGTTTGCCCGGGCCAGCCCACGAGGGGCAGGGCTCGCCCTCAAGGTGACACGTGTGGCTTCACCCCCGATGGTCACGGCGCCGGGCAGCAGCACGGCTTTTCCAGAAGGCTCCAGCCGAAGCCCTCGCTGCTCCGAGGCCGGCAGGGGCGCGGGGCCGTGCCCGGGTGATGCCTTTGGGGACCGTGCCCCGGAGCAGCCCGCACGCCACAGACGGCTCCATGAGAAGGTCGCCGCTCTCCTCGCCGGCTGAGCCCCGCGGCCCCGTCTCTAATTACAGCTCGGAGGGAGCGGAGCGGCGCGGTCACTCCGCATGAGGCGAGGCTGAGCGCTGCCCTCCGCGATGCTGGCGGCGCGCACCGGCACCGTGGGCGGCAAGGGCGCCGACGAGGCGCTGAAGCTGCGCAAGCAGTCGGTGCTGTCCGTGGGCAGCCGCGAGCGAGCCCTGCGCGGCTCGGCCGACGGCAGCAAGGACGGCCAGGGCCAGGCCCGGGCCCGGCCCGGGCAGCCCCAGCAGCGGGCGCGGCGCCTGGCGCTGCTGCGGGAGCTGGAGATGAACTGGTACCTGCGGGTGTGCGAGCTGTCCCACGAGTTCACCATCGCCTACACCACCGGCATGCCGCACAGGTACGTCCTGCCGCTGTCCTGTGTGCTGCTGGCCGGGGTAACCTGACAGTAATCATAGTAACAGCAGCAACAATAATAACCACAGAGATAGTAATAATCATAGAAAGGTCCTTGGCTTTGTGAGAGTGATTTTTCTGGTTATTCATGCTGTACAGAGATGAGTAGCCTGCAAACTTCTCTGTTGATTGCCAGAACTTCTCCAGCACAAGCTGTGCGTGGTTGCTGAGCCTTGTTTCTAATGTGCCCAAGTGACTGTAGTTTAGTTTGAACAGAGTAGAAAAGTCGCTGCTGTCGAGCAGGGACCGTGTGGGTGGCAGGAGGGTCCCTGTCCCCCCTCCCTGCCTGGGAAGGAGCCCCAGGCAAGGGAAACCTGCAGTGTCTGCATCTCTCGTCCCATCAGTCTTAAATGTCGCAGCCTCCAGAATCTGATCTGCTCCTTTAAAAAAATATAAGGGGATCTTGGTATTAGTGGAAATTAGACGTGCGAGTCTCTAATCTCCTGTGCGGGGTCAGACCCTCGCTGAAATCGGAACCGCAGCAGGAACGGCCCGGGCGCTGCTGCCCCAGAACCGGGAGCAGCTCCGGGACCGCGGGGACGGGAGGGTTCCTTCTCCTTCCCTCAGCTCTTCTTCAGCTCCCCTGGGCTCTCCTCTTCCTCCCCTGGGCTCTCCTTCCCCTCCCTTCGGTGGCAGCCGGGATTTTGGCTGAGAACCGGCCGAGACCCTCCCCAGCCCCCGGCAGGATGGAGGTGCCCGCAGTGCCCGGCACAAACCGAGCTCTCGCAGATGTGCTTGGGCAAGAAATGAACTAGAATATCACAACAACAAAAATTAGGAACGGGATAAGTGAAAGGAAGTAAAACTGGGAGAAGGAGCGAGTGGATATTGGTGCAGGAGTGTTCATGAGCACCTGAGGGGAGCACGAGGGGTCTGGGGGCTGGAGGGGGCAGATTCTGGGCTCTGTGCCCCCCAGCCCCTCCAGCCTGTGGCTAGCACCCAGGGGCTCCAACAGCACCATAAAAACAAAGGGCTGGGGAATAACTTCTGGGAGAGCTGAGCTTCTAAAGATCCACACAAGCCCTGATCCTCCAAACAGCAAAATCCTCATGTCCAGAGAGCTCAGAGGAGCTTGCAGGGATATTTCTCAGCGCTGGTTCACCTTGCATTATAGATGAGCTGGGGCTGGCAGGAGGTAAAACCAAAGGCAGCTGCAGCAGAGATGGCAGGAACAGCCCTGGGGTTACACTGTGGGGAGGAAACACAGACCCTAGGAGGGACAGCCTGGGGACAGGGCAGGGACACTCCCTTAAATGTCCTTGGGCTGCTGGGTTGAGATCCCCCTGCACCCCCGTGGGATCAGCACTGTGAGAACAGGACCCCCATCCTTGGGCAGGACCCTCCTGGGGACACCCAGGGCCACCCACGCCCTGGTGTGACAGTGACACAAGAATAACGGGGTAATGCCGCTGCTCCTGCCAAACTCCCCTCTGTGACATTGAATTATGAGCTTTTCAAATATATTCTGGGGCTGGGATCAGTCTTTCTTTATCTGCTTTGAAAGATTTAAGGATTAGTTGAGTTCATGATACATCCATCACTTGATTATTTAACTTATTTTTCTAATGTATTTGGGGCTGAAATGGGGTGAGTTTTTAAAATAGAAGAGTCTCAACATCTGCCTCAGTGGCATGAACCAGACCTTGGCAGAACTGTCTGCTGTGACCAGAAAAGGTCACCATGGCCCTTCTGGGATGGAGACCATAAAACCCATCCTTGGATTGTTTTTATGGGGGGCCAGGTTGGACACTGGGGCTTGGAGCAGCCTGGGACAGTGGAAGTGTCCCTGCCATGGCAGGGGAGTTTGGAATGAGATGGTCTGTAAGAACCTTTCCAACCCAAACCATTGTGTGGGTCTGTGAACCAGAACATTTTGTTTGCTGTTCAGCAGTGATGAAATCATTGTTAACATCACCGTTTAGTCCGTGCGAGCTGTCTCACCCCAGGAGGCTGCAGCTGCTGGAGGAGTTCCCAGAGCAGGTAACCCCAGCTGTGAGAGCTGGCAGTGCCCTGAGACAGAACAAGATGTTCCCGTGAGCTGCAGAGGAGATGCCTGCAGAGTTCATCTGGCCAGCCAGGGCCCAAAATACACCCTGGGAGAGTATTTGCTATGTGTTTATTGGCCTTGGGTTGAATCCCAGGCAAATATTTCTCATTATCTAAATATAAGACCTGGGGAATGGGGTCAGTGCTCTATTCCCACAGCAGCCCTCACCCCTTGGAGAGCAGGGCCAGGAGAGGTCTCAGCAGATGAACAAGATTGCTGATCTTGGCCAAAATCCACCCTGGGCATCTCCCTAAGGGGCTGGGTGCAGTGGGGTGAGGAAGGTTTGGGAGAGCAACTCTGCCCAGCTTGGGACCCAGCACAGGGACAGCCCTGGGCTCAGGATCCAGCACAGGGACGGCTCTGGGACCCAGCATGGGGATGGCTGTGGGACTCAGCACAGGGACAGCCCTGGGACCCAGCACAGGGAGGGCTCCCTGCTCTGTCCCTGCAGGAGCTGCTCAGTGCCAGGCTGGCAGTGGCCCCGTGTCCCCATGCACCTGTACAAGGCAGCGGGCACCGACATGCCCCCGCCCCAGGTGTGTGCCCGGTGGGCAGGTGAGGCCCCACAGGCACGGAGCACTGCCCCTCATTCACTGGGGCTTCTGGCCTGGAAACTCCACCCCTTTTAATGACAAATTCCTTTGCCCCTTCTGGTGATCCTAATCCCACCTTGCAGCTGTGTTGGAAAAGGCTGGTGTCCTTTCCAGGACAGGAAAATCCCCATTTACCCGGTTTCTCTCAGATTCTGCACTTCCCACGGTGCCAGCCCACACAGACACGATTTAAAACTTTCCCTCACTGAGGAGCAGAGGTGTGGGCTCACAGTGCTGCCACGAAGGGCTGTGATCCCCTGTCTGAAATGTGTTCTCTGTGTTCTGCTGCACCAAAACGTGCCCAGCCTGGGGGAGAACCTGCAAAGAGCTTGGGGAGAAAATTTCTGCAGGGTGGATGTGGATGGAGAGGGAGTATTAAAGCCACAGAGAAATGCAATTAATGGGAGGCTGTGGGGCTGGTGTGGCTGCAGGAGCCCTGCACACTCCTTCAGGCCCCTCTCTCTGTTCTTGGCTCGGGCAGGGGAGTTTCCCTCGTTCAGCAGAGCCATCAGTCATGGGCAAATAAAGCATGAGCTTAATTTGTGCTGAAGCTGATGGATTGGAGCCCCTGCTCCACTCTAAGTGTGCTCATTGCTCACGGCTGACAGGAGCAGCTGTAACTCACTGAGGAGATTTATCCGTGGGACAGGGGCTGGGCACAGGGCTCTGCTCGGGGCAGGGATGCTCCAGCAGCTCCCACAGGGAACTTCTGTTCCAGAAGTACAGGGACTCTTCTGTCTCACTGTGAGCTTGGGCATTTCCCTCTTCTGCCTCCTGGATGTGCTTTCAGCTCTGCGTGGGTCCAGTCTGAAGCCAGCACAGCAGCAGCTCCTTTTTCACTAGGATTTATTCAATTACACGTGAGAAGCAATGAATTGTGAACAAGAAACACTTGCTGAACGCTTGTAAGCTGGTTCATTTGCAGGCTGATCAGCTCTTCTCCCTTTCATTGCTTCAGCCAGTGCAGCACAGTTCCGCTGCCACAGAGGAGCCCAAAGTGAAGCAGCGCCTGAGCTTGGCTCCTTCCTGGTGACAGCAGAATTTCTCTTAGATGAAATAGCATTTACACCATTTACACCAGAGTTTCTCTCAGATGAAGCAGCATTTACACCATTTACACCAGAGTTTCTCTCAGATGAAGCACCGTTTGCAGAGCAAGTTTGGTGTTTTGTTACCCAGGGAGGTGTCTGCTCCCTGCACAGCTCCTCCCCGCGCCCTTTGCTGGCTGTGGAGCCTCCCAAGGTTCTGCTCCCTCTGGATTCCAGCAGGGTCTGTGAGCCCGGGCAGCTGCTCAGGGCCAGGGGGGGAACCTTAGAGCAGAGGATGTGTCTGTGAGGGCACCCAGCAGCCCTGCAGAGCACGCTGCTGGCACACGCTGGGCTGGAAGGCGTTTATGGGGTCCCAGGGCCCCAGGCAGGCTGGGTTAACCCTGCTGCAGCTGGGCTGGGGCTGCACTCCTGCTCTGTCTGTATGGTTGGCTGAGGCTCTGCTGCAGCAGGGAGAGAGCACAGACACCCCTGCACACCCACACCCTCCTTGGGGTGTCCTGGGACAGCCTGAGCTCCTGCAGCCCATGCCAGAGAGCACTGTCCTCCTTTGGGACTGTTCACAGGGCTCTGGGGGTGAGGGGAGAGATGAGGATCTCACTCCATGTTTCAGAAGGCTGATTTATTATTTTATTATATATATTACATTAAAACTATACTAAAAGAATAGAAGAAAAGGTTTCATCAGAAAGCTGGCTAAGAATAGAATAGGAAGGAATGATAACAAAGGCTTGTGGCTCGGACAGAGAGTCTGAGCCAGCTGACTGTGATTGGCCATTAATTACAAACAAACCAGCATGAGCTAATCACAGATCTACCTGTTGCATTCCACAGCAGCAGATAACCATTGCTTACATTCTGTTCCTGAGGCCTCTCAACTTCTCAGGAGGGAAAATCCTAAGGAAAGGATTTTTCATAAAAGATGTCTGCGACACTCCTTCTGTTGCTTTTGTTGACTAAACAGTGAATTAAAACCTGGCAATGGAGGACTGTGGAACTCTGATGCAGACTGGCCAGCAGCTCAGCCCCCTGTAGGATGTTCCCTTTCTTTACTCCTTTTCTCCTTCCCCATTTTCCCTCTTCCATTTCCTTCTGCCTTTCCTGCAGTGGGAGCTGTGAGGAGCTGTCACCAACCCTTGGCCAGGGCTGCCCATCCCATCCCATCCCACCCCATCCCATCCCATCCCAGGGGGATTCAGCCACCTGGGCTCTGGCAAACAGAGGGGTCTGAGGGATGGGGCTGTCCCTGCAGCAGATTAAACAGGCTTTGGCTTAGGGAAAGATGATGGACAGGGATTACAGATGTGTTTAAGTCAGGAACAGCCTGCAGCCCGTCACTCACCATTCCCACAGCACAGAACTGGGGCAGGGGGAGCAAAGGACATTTGTACAGCAGGTTTGAGCACAGGAAAGCTTTCCCAGCCCCTGTAATGGAGCTGGGAGCTCTGACACGGGATGTGCTGTGGTGCTGGAGCTCCAGCAGGCTGAGGATGTTACCAGGGATCAGCCAAGGCTGATTCTCCATCCCAGGTGCTGAACACCAAGGGGAGATTTAACCCTGAGCTTACAGCCCTGCCTAGCTACCCCAGAAAAGGGGAATTTGGGATTAATCCCTTTGCCATAGCTGCTCTCCCAGGCTTCCTCAGCAAGGCCCATTTTGTGTATTGAAGCTTTAAAATATCTAATCTTTAGATGGCAAAATATAGGAGGGCTCCTGATGGGGTCCTGTAATCCTGCCCTGTAATCCTGCCCTCATCTGCTCTGAGTGCTGCTGCATTATATTTATTGGGATATATCTCCCAGCCTTAATGTTTCCCTACTTCCTGTGCAGATTGATCCATGGAGCTGCATCCAGCTGTGCCCTTTGTTAACAGTCCCTGCCAGGCATCCTAGGTGGTATTTTAGTCTTTTTTAGCCTGTTCAAAGCACACAGCAGCTCCCTGGTGCAGCGGTGACAGGGCACTTCCCCATGCCTGGCCTTCTCCCTGATGATCTCAGTTCCTTGGGGTTTGTGTCATTTTTGTGGGGTTCTCTCCCTGCCCATGGATGAGCTTTAAGGTCCCTTTTGACCCCAACCATTCCATGATGATTCCCTAAAATACTCACAGAGCCATGCTCAGGCTCAGAGTGCTGCTGCTTCCAGGGCCATTCCCACCTTCCTGTGGTAATTCCTATGCTGTAGGTGCTCGGTTTTTGGGGAAAACGAAGCAGATTTTGCCATTTTGCCCTCCCCATTCCCCACTGCCTCAGCAGATCCCAGCTGACCCTTGGCTGCTCCGGCCGCTGCCCAGCTGGAATTTGTGCTTTTTTTGCTGCTTTTCCCCATCTTTGCTGCTTTTCCCCACTTTTGCTGCTTTCCCCCATCCCTGCTGCTCCCGTGGGGTCTGGCTGGGCTGGCAGGAGCTGCTCCATCCCTGATCCTGGGCAGGAGCTCCTGCTGAGCCTCCTCCTGCTGCCGCCGCTGCTGCTCGGGGCTGACTCCGGAGTTTGGGATGTTCCTGTGTATTTATAGACGGGTTTGAGGCTGCACTCTGGGATGGAGCCCAGCCACGTGGCCCCGGTTATGAGAGGCTCTGTCTGGAGTCTTTGGGCTGACTTTGGGATGTGCTGAGGAAGGGATGCTGCCGGCACAAAGTGCTGAGCAGATCTGGGAGCAAAACCTCCTCCCGTGGCTGGCAGGCTTATCTCAAGGCTGCCTCCTTTAGGAATGGTGATAAATCCAGGGCTGGCAGGGCTCAGTGCCAGGGGAGGGCAGTCCTGTGTCACCAGCCTTGGAGCCAGCTGTGCCTGGCACAGCTCAGGTGGGCACGGCTCAGGTGGGCACAGCTCAGGTGGGCACGGCTCAGGTGGGCACAGCTCAGGTGGGCTCAGCTCAGGTGGGCACGGCTCAGGTGGGCACAGCTCAGGTGGGCTCAGCTCAGGTGGGCTCAGCTCAGGTGGGGCTGCTCTTTGCACCCCTCTTTGAGCCAGAACTTGGCTTTTTGCAGCCCGAGGCAGTCAGAGCTCTCAGCTGAGATGTGTTTGCCCTGCTCCCTGGTTTTCCCCACCTCTGTTTCTGCCTCTCCCTGGTGTGGGGAGGGCTGAGGGCAGCTGGGGATGGGGAGCCTGTGTGAAAAGCAGCTTTGCCATGGACAAACCTCCTGTGCAGAGCTGTCCCTGCCTGATAAGCCCGCTCCTCCTTGTTTTCAGTGTCTTTTCACAGTTGCTGGCATCACCCCTGTGCCAGAAAGGCTCCAGAAGCCAGCACGGTGTTTCCATCATTCCAAGGGCACGGCTGCTGCTTTCTCCAGAGGTGTTTGTGGAGAACACGGAATCCTTGGAGGGCCCAGGGGGGCTGAGGCTGCTGCTGGGCTGGGGGTCCTCCCCAGGCCTCAGTGTCCCACCCCAGCTGGGGAGAGGAAGCCAATTCCCACTGCAGAAAGAGACACAATCTGTAGATTGCAGGAGCAATTATTCATTTCCCCCGAGGGCCTAATGAGCGGTTATGCATTTGGCAGTAAGTAATGATCCTCTTGCAAATCTTTTTGTTAATTAAATGGGCGCCTTTCCAGTGCAAAAGTGGCTGTTCGATGTTTGGGATGTGCCCAGAGATCGGGGACTGCTTGCCCGGCCAGCGCTGGCCTGGGAAATGCAGAAATCCTTGGCTTGGCAGTGGCTGGAGGTCACCTGAAGTGATGCTCTTGATTTACTAAAATGGCATTGCCCCTGCATCCCTGGCAGTGCCCGGGGATGGACATTGGGGTTTGGAGCATCTAGGATAGGGAAAGGTGTCCCTGCCATGGCAGGGTGGCCCTGGAGGGGATTTGAGGTCCCTTCTAACCCAAACCCATCCCATGACATTGTGCTGCCCTGAGGTACATCGTGCTCCTGCCTCATGGGCCAAAAAAAAGCTTTAAAAAATTGAAAAGAAATTTCTCCTTGCAGAGAATTCTGGAAGTGCAAAGAGCAAAGGAGAATTCAGAATTCAGGTGCTGCGCCTGCACCTGCCCAGGTGAAAAGCAGATCCAGAGCCCCTGAAATGCTGATTTGTAACCAGCAGTGTGGGCTGGTGTCCGGGAGGCAGGGAAGTGCTGACACAGCACGTTTGCCAGTCCCTCCCCCGAAGAGGAGCCTGGAAAAGGATCCATTAAAATTAATGGGGCTGAGGATGGCTCCCTGGTAATCTGCTGGTTCCAGCAGCACACACCATTGTCCTGGGTGGCTGCTAATTCTCCTCCGTGGTTAATTCCAGCAGAGCCTGGGTCTGGGGGATGCTGGTGGGGAGAGGAGCAGGAGCAAGGCCTTGGTGCAGCTGAGGGGATGCACACCCTGTGTCACTCACGTTGGTAATTAGAAATGCTGCTGCAGCTGAAAGGGAGGCTCTCAGGAGGAGACTTAAAATTCTTCTTTGAAAAATGCAATTTGGGAAGGTGGTGTTTTTAATAGTGCTTATTATGCAGGGGTGACTTATATAAGATAATGAGTGATGGAGGCACTTGGGTTTCTCTGAGCTGCTCGGAGGGGCCAAGTCCCTCCTTGGGCTGTAGGAGGAGGTGAAAACTGAGGGATTCCAGAAGAGGGGGAAGTTTTTTGATGGGGTATTCATTGGAAAGGATTTTCCCAAAGAGCACAGCGTGCTGTGGCTGATCTTTGTGCTGCCCCTGTGCCAGTTAACATGACAGAATCAGAAATTCCTGCTCCATAATTGCTCTCTGTGTGCTCCAGCGCGTCCCAGAGCGTGCAGCTGGAGCTGTGTGTGTTTGTTTCCCACATCCAAACCCCCCTCCTCAGCAGCCTCTCTCCAAACAAGTCAATTTGGAGCTCTAAGCTGTTACAAGCAATGCTCGGGTGAGATTTGACGTGTGTGGATAACACAGCAATGCTCATTATTGCCTGAAATCTGCTATTCAACGGGCACAGCCAAGCTGGAGGAACACAGCTTGGGCTGAGCTTTATTTGGAATACATTTACCCATCAGGTGAAGCGAAGCACGCAGGGAAACTGTGCATTTTGTGTATGCCCAGGGTGGAACACCAGGATGGCAGAAGGGAAAAGCATTTCTTGGCCTCGAGCTGGCACAGCAGCCCTGAGTGCCCCAGGGTGCTGCTGCTGCTCTGCTCCAGGCCTGGCATGGATGCTCAGAGCCTGGATGCCATGTCAGGGCTCCCAGGGGGGATAAAACACAAAACCCTCTTGTGCTGTGCCGTGGAGCTTCGTGCAGCTCTGAGTGTTCTGATACCTCAGAATCACAGAGTGGCTTGAGCTGGAAGGGACCCTAAAGACCATTAAGTGCTCAGTGTAGCACGGTACATTAATATAATGGTGACTTCTGGAGCCCTTCATGTGAGGCACTGCCTTGCAGTCAGCTGAGAAATGGAATAGATAGCATGGAAAAATTAAATTACCTGCTTAGGAGCAGGGCTCCAGCAGCTAATGGGCAGCAAGCACCGGGGGGATGTTGTCTCCACGGGGACAAGCAGCTGATTAATTGGATTGGGCTCTGATGAGTTCCACCCTCCGTGTCAGACACGGAGAGCTCCGGGCTCCCTCCCAGCGCTGATTCCTTCCTGTGCATCAAGAGATTCTTTATTTAATGTTGTCAGAGCTCCTCGGGGCTCCCTTGGGGCTGAGGGTGCCCTCACACCCGGGGTGGGGCTGGCCTTGGGTCCTGGAGGGCTTGGGGATGGGATGGGATGGGATGGGATGGGATGGGATGGGATGGGATGGGATGGGAGTTTGGATCTAGAGCAGCACAGAATCCCAGAATGGTGTGGGTTGGCAGGGACCCACCCAGTGCCACCCCTGCCATGGCAGGGACACCTCCCTGTGTCCCAGGTGCTCCAAATCCCATCCAGCCTGGCCTTGGGCACTGCCAGGGATGCAGGGGCAGCCGCAGCTGCTCTGCTGCGGGATTGATCCCAGCCCAGCCTTATCCCGAGTGCTGGCAGGGCAGCGTGCCTTGGAGCTGTCACATTCCCCGGTTTGGTGCATCCCAGGAGCCCTCGGACAATCTCGTGTGCCACCAGCGGAACCCGCTGGGGCAGTGCCCCCAGCCCGGCTCAAACCCTGCCGGAGCGACGCCTTTTAACTAAAAACCGTTTAATGGGAATTTGGATCAGTTTTCCTCAAGTGCAATTACGAATGCAAATGGGGTTTTTGATGTGAAAGCAGCGGAAATGTGATGGCTGTGGGCTCGATAAGCGCCGGGCCTTTGTTGTGCAGCTCGTTTCCCCGCGCAGTTCCAGCAGCGTTATCAGACACAGCCACAAGAGCCGTTCCCAGCGGGTTCAGCTGCTCCCGAGGGCTCCGAACCGCCCGGTGCCGGCGGGACTGGGGCTGGAGCGGCTCGGCCTGCCTCGGAACCGGGGTTATCCCGGGAAAGCCGCTGGGAGCTGCGTGCCCTGCTCGGGGACAGCGCTCCTCGCTCAGCCTGCCCGTGCCGTCCGCTCAGGGATGGAGCTGCCGCATCCCGGAACTCTCCTGAGGGAAACGGAGCGGGAAACGGAGCGGGAAACCCAGCCCGAGGGATCCGGGGAGGGGGGACGGGCACGGGATGGGGCTGCCACCGCTGTCCTTGCGGGAGCTTCCCCTGGGACATGGGACTGTCCCAGGAACTGGGACTGCCCTGAGCTGTCCTGCGGCAGTGATGGGGGCAGTCTGGAAATCAGGGGTTTGGGATTGTTCTTGGGAACCCACTCCTGATGTCTGAAAATCAGGGGTTTGGGATCATTCTCCCACTCCTGGTGTCTGGAATTCAGCGGTTTGGGATCATTCAGGCTCCTGGAGAGGGGCTGCTGTCCGCAGTGCCTGTGCTGGCTTTGGGGAATGTGGCTCTGGGGCCCTGGACAGGATGTGGGTCTGTGGCCAGCTCTGGGCTGTTGGATAAAAAAGAGAAAGGCCTTTTTTGGGTGGAGAAGCTCCAGGGGCTCAGATTTTGAGTAGGATTCTGCCTCCATGGCACTGCCAGCAGTGTTTCAGTGCTGCCATGCCATGCCCCTGGGTCTGGTCCATCCAAGGGCATTGCATGCAAACCCTCACTGAGCAGCTGTCTAAGTGTCCAGCATGGTTAAAACTCTCCTTGTGAAGGCTGAAGCCACAATTTTGATGTGTCCCCAGCCTGGGAGCGCTGACTGCTCCATCCTGCTGCATCTGCCTGGCCCTGGGGCTGCTCTGGCCGTGGGGAGGGCAGGGCCCTCTGGCACTGGGAGCACAGAGAACGTCCCTAACATTGATCACAGAGTCCCACAATGGTCTGGGCTGGAGGAGACCTTGTTGTGCACCTTGTTCCACCCCCTGCCATGGCAGGGACACCTTCCCTTATCCCAGGGTGCTCCAACCTGGCCTTGGACACTTCCACCTCTGTCATGGGCACTGCTGCAGGTTTGCTGCTAAATTCAGTTGTTGTCCTTCCTCAGTATTGAAGAATTTCAGTTAAAGAGCTCAGGCAGGCTGTGTTGGCATCGTTACTGTGACCTGGATTGCTGGAATCACAGGCTGCTGTGGCTGGAGGGGGCCCTAAAGCCCACCCATCCCAACACCCTGCCATGGCAGGAGGGGAAATAATTTAGCCTGTGACTACAGCCACGAGAAGCAGAATCTGCAGCCAGGGTTGGCATCCTGTTTCAAAGGAGCTCCACTATAAGGTAACATTTAAAAAAGGAAGGAGCAATCAGCGTGCTCAGCTCCAGCCCTGCAGCAGCTCACGAGGTTTCACCCAGCCCAGACTGCAGGACCTTGATTCATGTTCATATTTTGGGCTGCAGAAGCATCCTCCTGCCTCTGGATGCAGCCAGAGCCGAGCTGCTGACTGTCCCTGGAGCTCTGGGAAGGGAAGGGAAGGGAAGGGAAGGGAAGGGAAGGGAAGGGAAGGGAAGGGAAGGGAAGGGAAGGGAAGGGAAGGGAAGGGAAGGGAAGGGAAGGGAAGGGAAGGGAAGGGAAGGGAAGGGAAGGGAAGGGAAGGGAAGGGAAGGGAAGGGCTCCTCCCTCAGCGCCGCTCTGAGCCCAGCCCCACGGCCCCTTCCAGCTCTGCACGGACCCCACTGTGGCTGCACAAAGCATTTATTCCATTATTGGGGGTTTCCATCCTGCTCACCATGGGGTGTGCATAGCCCTGCCCCTGCAGGGGACAGCCCTGGGGCCATGGAAGGGTTTGTGCCCTGCCTCTGCTGCCCTGGCCCTGCTGCCCTGGCCCCGGGGTGGCTGCAGTGGCCCCAGGGCTGGGGGGTCACAGGGTGGTCACAGGCAGCTGTGTTAAACCACATTTGCTTGATGAAGCATTTTGAGCAAGTCATTTAATGAGTGCTCGTTGTCTTGCTCGGGGGAAATGCACGTTGTCACAGTGATTTGGTGGCACTGAGGTGTCACAGGGAGCCCGGGCTTGGCTCGTGGCTCAGTCCTCTGCCAGGGTTGTCACGTACCTCCTCTTCCATAAGCTCAGGGTTTTCATCATGCAGAATTATGTGACTCCAACGTTTTACTCTAGAAGTGATTATCTTGCTCAGGAAATGAAATAAATCCCATATTTAAATACATCTTCTGTGGAGAGACTGTAACCCCTCCAAAGCTAAGCAGCTTGAGGTAAGGTGCTCTGCGGGATGTGCCAGTGCAGATGTGGCTGTCCCTTTCTGTCCCCTCCCTGGCACCTCGGGCCATGGGCAGCCCTGGCAGTGGGGATCAGGGTGGCAGTGACCTGGGCTCATCCCCAGCACCGAGTCACAGCATGTGGCAGCTCTGGGGCAGTGGGAGCTCCCCAGAGATGTGCAGGACAGAGGCAGAACTCACCTTGGAATGCCCCAGCCCAGGGGGTGTGAGGCCAACAGGGAGGGGATGTTCCAGGTCTGTCAGTGCTGCTCTGGGCTCTGAAACACAGCTGGGCTCCAAAACGCACTGGGTGCTGCCAGCAGTGCCCCAGCTGCACCCCCAGTGCCAGGGGGACCCTCAGGGTGTCCTGGCTGCGAGGGGCACCCAGGGGTCAGTGACCCAAGGCTTGTGCCCCCCGTGCCCCACTCTGCTGGGTTTGCTGATGCACTGATGAGGGCTCTGGGGACTCTCCCAGGGTCCTGCTGCCCCCAAACGCTGCCTGAGGGTGACTCCAAGGAGACCACTCCGAGCTGGGAGGTGGTGGCTCTGCTGCATGATTAACTGTTAATCCTCTTTGGGGAAATATCACACGGCGACTGTCTTTGTTGGGATTTAATGCTTTCCATCCCCAAAGGGATGTGCTGGGTACCTGTTAATGAGCCATGGCAGGGAGCTGTCCCCGTCAGGGCTGGTGGGTGGCCGTGGCTGGCTGCCAGCCGCCCCCTGCGCTGCCACAGCCCCCTCCCCAGCAGGGCAGAGGGGACGCACACCGTGCTGTGCCCCCGCTGCAGGGCAGGGTGAAGCTCTGGCCCCCTGAGCCCAAACCGGGTTGTGAGCACCCCCAGCGCCCCCAGCTCGCTCTGCCACCGCTCCTGGCACCTCTGGGGGCCTCGGGCGGGTCCAGCAGGGGGGTCCGGCCTGGGAGCTGCTCCCACCCCAAGGGCAGGGCAGGGGCCTGGCAGTGAGCGGGCTGGGCACCAGGAGCTCCGGGGGTGCCCCCAGCTCCATTCCTGGGCAGCCTGGGGCAGGGTGGGGTCTGGGGGGCCCCTCTGGACCATTTCCCGTGGCCTGAGCTGGGTGGGAAGGGGACCAGAGTGACCCTGCCCTGCCACCCACGGGCACCCTCTGCTGTGGGGCTGCACCGGGGACACCCACTGCCCGTCCTGCCCTGGGCACTCTGCTGGTGACAGTGACAGTGAGGACTGGGGTCCCGGGGGGCCTCCAAACCTGCCCACCCCTCACTGCCTGGGGGTCCCCTCGGTGCCCAAAGCCAGCGCCCCGGGAGAGGGGGCACAGGGCAGTGCCAGGGGGCAGGGCAGCCTCGGCCGGGGACGGGGATGGGATGGGGTCGGAATGGGGTTGGAATGGGGCTGGGGATGGTTTGATCTGCTGAGGGATGGGGATGGTTTTGCCTCCAAGCCTTTGTGCTGCGGCTCATTCCGCTGGCGCTGCTGGGGGAGCAGGATTAACCCCGGCCCTGCTGCGGGCGGCGGCTCGGGGAGCACGGCATTAACGTGTTAACTCCCTCACACTCCGGAGCACAGCGATTTCCCTCCCCCTCCCCCCATTTTTCTCCTTCCTTTCCCCCATAATTAACCCATTTTAACAGCGGATCGCTGCCCGCTCTCAAGACCTCGCCGAGCGATGCCGGCAGCGGTTTTTCCGGGCGGATCTGCCTGAACGCCTGCCTTCGCTGCGAGCACAAAGGAGGCCCGTGGCTCGCATCCTCCCGTCGCTGCCATCCTCGCCATCCTCCCCGCAGGCTCTGGCGGGGGATCCCGGCGCCGCTGCGGAGCCGCTGCCAGCGCTCGGCGGGCTGCCATGGGTGGGAGGTAGCGCTGCTGCGCCTGGGCGAGGGAAGGAAGGACGGACACCGATGGATGCTGCCGCTCCTTAGGGACGCGCGGCGAAGTCCGGGGCTCGGCCGTGCCTGCTCAGCACTCAACGCTCGCAGGATGCTCGCGGTGATTTAAGAGCGGCGGCCGGGAGCCCGCAGCGAGGCAGAGCGGCCGCGGAGGGATCGGAATGAGGGAGCGGCGCCCCGGGAGCCCCTGACTGCATGGATGCTTCTGGCTGAGCGGCAGCGCCCGAGCCGCCCAGAGCGCGGAGTGAGCCCCGAGGCGCTCCGAGCCGCGAGTGCGCGTTCCGGGGCCGGCGGCAGCGGGGACACCCAGCGCGGCTCTCCCGGAGCCTCCAGCGCTCGGGGGGCGCCGGGCTTGCCGGGCTTGCCGGGCTTGCCGGGCAGCTGCAGCCCGCGGGGGGCCGGGGGTCCGCCCGCCACCCGGACGGGGCGCCGCGGGCGCGATGCAAGTGTCCATCGCCTGCACGGACCACAACTTGAAGAGAAATGGTGAAGACAGGCTCATCAGCAAGCAGAACACCACGACCCCGAACGTAGTGAATGCAGCCCGGGCGAAATTCCGGACAGTGGCTATTATCGCTCGCAGTTTGGGGACGTTTACCCCGCAGCACCACATTTCATTAAAAGAATCCACCGCAAAGCAAACGGGCATGAAATATAGGTATGGGCACGGTCTCGGTCTTTGTTCCCTTGCAGTGTGATAGCTCTTTACTTTGCCTGCCTGGATGCACCTGGTTTTGCAGAGGAGCTCTCTCCTCAGGTTATTAATAGATTTTTGAACTCGGGCGTAACTGGGAAGCTTTGGGGTGTTTGTGTTTTTGCAGGCATATGCATTTGCGGTTTTGTACCCGAAACCCGCTTGGCTCGGGCAGATTCTGTGCAACGCCGTGAATTTGTGACAGCGGTGCTAAGATGGTTCCTATTAAGTGTTCAGTGTAACTAATCCTGGTGCTAATGAGCAGGAGAATCAATTAGGCAGGCATGCCTGGGGCCGGGCACGGAAAGTTGGTTTGCGGGGCTGTGTGGAGCAGAGGCGTGTGCCGCGGGGATCAGCCCACCGCGGGGGCGCCTCACCGACTTCTCACCTGGTGCACTCGGGCAAGATGAGATCAAAGCCCATTTTGGGCAAATGCAGAAAACCAAATCTCAGCCGTTCTTATGGAATGCCTCCTGCCTCTCACAGGTTTTTATTCCTCCTAGCCTAGGCAGCAAAAATGAGGAATGGCTGTGAGTTGGGCTATGAAGTGCTGAGTGTGGGCAGCTGATCAGCTCCTCTGCCCTGCCTTTGGCTGTGAGTGAGAGGGATTTGTGTGCCTTTGGGGCTGGCTTCTGCCCGTTCAGGGTGTCCCTTCCAGGCACCAATGGGGGAACAAGGGGACAGCCTGGCATCTCTGCACCCCGAGCTGGAGCTGCTGCTGGGGAGGCAGCTGGCACAGGAGGCACCATGGGCAGGCTGAGGGTGTGGGGCTGTGGGCAGCTTTATCCTGCTAGCTACACGGAATTCCTACAGCTCCCAGCCCATGGGACACCAGCCAGGGCTCCGTGCCCCCAGAGCTGCCCTGGGGAGCTGCAGGTGCAGTTTTGTGTTAATGCTGCCTTTGGGGTCCTGGGACGGCTGCAAAGGCGCTCTGGGCTCAGCAGCCACTGCCGGCTCCAGGCGTGGTGCAGCCAGGGCAGGGGGATCCTGCAGCTCGGGAAATGCCACTCCCAGCAGCTGCAGGGCTTGGAACAGCGTGGATGGGGTGCTCGGATGTCATTTTCTGTGGTTTCCTTGGAGGGTGGATCAATGACAGGGAGGCTTTTCCCCAGTGGAAGCCCGGCCTTTCCAGCTGCTGCTCCCTGTCCTTCAGCCATGACCAACTTCCAGCACGGACATGGCACCTCCTGCACTGGCAGCTGAAATCCTCAGTGAGCCTGTGGCCAGGGCAGAGCTGCTGGTTAATAAATGTTCCTGGAGCCAGCTCCCAGCTGGGCAGGGGTCTGAGGTGGCAGGGGCAGTGTCCAGGGGGATCCTGGCAGGGGCTGTGCCCATGCAGGGGGATCCTGGCAGGGACAGTGCCCATCCAGGGGCATCCTGGCAGGGACAGTGTTCAGGAGGATCCTGGCAGGGGCTGTGCCCATCCAGAGCAATCTTGGCAGGGGCAGTGCCCATGCAGGGGGATCCTGGCAGGGACAGTGTTCAGGAGGATCCTGGCAGGGACAGTGCCCATGCAGGGGGATCCTGGCAGGGGCTGTGCCCATCCAGGGGGATCCTGGCAGGGGCCGTGTCCATCCAGAGCAATCTTGGCAGGGGCAGTGTTCAGGAGGATCCCAGCTCCCAGGCTGTGACAGAGGGCCTTGTCCAAAGACAGGATACACAAGATCAGTGTAACTTGTCCTTTAACCACCTTCCCAGTGGAGCAGAGCTCCTGTGACCCCTGACCCCTCTGGCAGCCCCATCCAAGCCATCATGACTCAGTTTCCCCATCTGTGGGAGACGGGTCTGTGATGGTGTCCCTCAGAGACAGCACCTGCTCCCAAGCCACGCTCGCTGGCTGCAGGGGCACTTTGTGCTAATTGCCAGCACTTATCTCCTGATTTCCCCGGGCTCCCAGCTCTCTCCCAGGGTACCAACACCCCGGAGAATCGCAGTTCCTTGCTCCTGCAGCCTCCGGAGTGGGGCCTTCGGGAGCGCTTTCTGCCTTATTCCTGGATGAGGTTTGGGAGTGAGGGTGGCTTGTCCCACCGGAGTTCTCACAGCCCCGGCTCCGTCTGCCCCAGACCTGGGAGCTGCACCAGGAATAGCAGCTCGTTGGCGACAAGGCTGAGGTTTTATCTTTATGACTAATCTCTGTTTCTGCTCGCGAATCTCCGTGTGCAGAGCTGATTTCTCCCCAGCGCAGGGGAGTTTGGAGGAATGGCTGAGTAACCCTCGGGCTGAGCTGTGCCCTGCCAGTCTCGGTAACCTTTGGGTGGGGAGGTGCCAGTGGAGCCGGAATTCCGTGCGCACCTTGGGACCCGTTCCTTAGCCCGAGGGGAATCCAGAGCCAAAGGCTTTTCCCAGCGGCTGCAACGATAATGCTGCGAACTCCTCACCTCCCTCACATTTTGAAGCTGAAGTCCTTCCCAATTAATTTTCTGCCTGAATTATGTCCTTGATGCTGAGCTCTGCAGCGCGGGCTGCTCCAAATGCCACCCCAGCCAGGCTGGCCCCCGATTGACGCTAAAAATACCGAGGGCCGCCCCCGGGCAGGGCTGCTCCGAGCCCCGGGATGCTCCGGGATGCTCCGGGCCCCCGGTGCTGCAGGGCTGCCCCGAGCCCCGCTCCGCTCCGGGATGCTCCGGGCCCCGCCGCCTCCCCCGGTGCCAGCGCTCCCATTATGTAAAAGGGAGAGACAGCGCCTGTGACAGGGCTGGGGGCGGGAGAGGAGCCAGCTCGGGGGCTTTTCACCGAGTGACATGTTTCTGGCCCCGCTCCAGCTCGGGGAGCGAATTGGAATATGAGAGGCAAAAGTTTACGGGAATAAATGCGTGCGTTCGCCGGGAAACAGCTGCAAGTACTCAGGTGGGCTCAGGTGCGTCCCCGCGGTGCTCACCTGAGCAAACCTCGGCTCTGCCTTCGCAAAACGGGCTTTGCGCTTGGCATCCTCCCCGGACAGGGGCTCCTGGCCATGGCCCCTGCTGTCCCCGCCGGGCACAGCCCCGCTGCCGCCTCCTGCTCTCCTTTATCCTTTGTAATGCTCCAGTTCGGTCCCACCGGGGAGCCGGGTGCTAAGGGGAGTATCTGGGATCACTTCAAGCCTTTCTTTGGAAAGGACGGAGTTGCAGCTCTCGGCTTGGGAAATCGCAATGTGCCGCACCGCTGCTGGGAACAAAGGATGAGCCTTTGCTCTGATGCAGGGCAGGCAGCAGGGACGGCAGCCCGGCTCTCCCCTGCTTTGGGCCGGCCAGAGGGCACAGACCCCGCTCTACTCTCTGCTAATTTGCCGTATCTTCCTTAAAATCCTTCTCAGCAACATGGATCCAGGCCCGCTGCTGGTGCTGGGGGCTGTTTGAGACGTGACGCTGCTACCGCAGGAACAACTTCTCAAAGTGAGACTGGCACCGGCCTGCCTGTTCTCTGACTTCAAACTACACCTCAGCGAGAAGTTCTTACAATGAGGCTGCGGATGCCTTGGCAATTGGGTCTTTAAGGTCCCGTGCGGTCCAAACCACTCTAGAATTCCCAGATTCTTTGGTACTACCAGTATCAATTGCAGCTGCAGTACTGCAAGCCTTGCCCAGAGCACCCCACGTACCCACGAGCTTGCTCTGTGCCCAGGGTGTGCCCGGAGCTGGGATGTGATGGGAGGTGGGATGTGCTGGGCTGTGCTCAGAGCTGGGATGTGATGGGAGCTGGGCTGTGCTCGGAGCTGGGATGTGCTGGGCTGTGCTGAGATGTGCTGCAAGCTGGGATGTGCTCAGAGCTGGGATGTGCTCGGAGCTGGGCTGTGCCCGGAGCTGGGATGTGCTCGGAGCTGGGATGTGCTGGGCTGTGCTGGGAGCTGGGCTGTGCTGAGATGTGCTGCAAGCTGGGATGTGCTCGGAGCTGGGCTGTGCTCGGAACTGGGATGTGCTCGGAGCTGGGCTGTGCTGGGCTGTGCTCAGAGCTGGGCTGTGCCGGGCCCCGGCGCTGCGGGGCCGGTTTGGGGCCGTCAGCAGTTCACAAATAACCCTTTTTGCCGAGCCCTGGCCGCGCATGGGCACGAGGGGCCCAATTTACGGAGCACAACTATCTATTTGCGCTCATCCATAATTGATGGAGGCAGCTTTGACCATTAACTGCGGAGCGAGCCTAAACAAAAATTTTTATCTGCAAAGGCGAAGTGGTGGAGTTCATGTTCCAGAGAGCCTGGGCAGGGTGAGGAGAGGCCGGGCAGCATCCCTCGAGGTGAAACCCATCCTTCCCACCCGAGGGGTGGGAATCTTCCCCCATTGGAGAGGTGCTACTAACGTTTGTAAGATAAGAGCTGAGAAACAAGGGAATAAAGGAGAAGGGAGGGCAGAAAAGGGTTGTGTCCCTCCCCACCACTGTTTGCAAATCTGAGGGCAGCTGAGCGTGTGGGGACCGCGAAGGCACAGGCAGGAATCTGCGGAACAAAAGCTGCTGACATTGGAATTACGTAAAGGTGATCTGGGCAGATAAACCTTGAGAAGTAAAGTTTGCTTTCTTCCTCGTCCCCTGGGGAAGAGGAGAGATTTAGAGAAGGTTTTATGAAGGAATTGTTCTCTGTGAAGGGAGGGCCTCCCTGGCACAGGGGGCTGCCCCTGGATCCCTGCAGTGCCCGAGGCCAGGCTGGAGCAGCCTGGGGCAGGGCAAGGTTGGGGTGGATGGCACTGGGAGGGCTCTGGAGTCCCTTCCAAGGCTGTGGTGATTCTGTGATTGCACGGAACATCCCTGACCCTTCCTGGACGGGTTCCTGGTGCGGCTGCCGAGCGCTGGCACAGGAGGAGGGATCGCAGCTCGGGAGGAGCCCTGCGGGGCCCCGGGCGGGTCTGGGGGTGAGCACCACCAGCCTCCAGCGTCCTTCAGTGCTGTGAGCACGCCCGGCTCTCCCGGGGCTGGAGCTGAAGGGCTTTTGTTAAATGCCAATTCCCGCTGTGGCACGGCAGAGCGGCTGGCTCTGGAGTGGCCCCGCAGAGCACCCGTGTCCCCAATCCCTGTCACAGACCTGGATGGCCTGGGACAGCACACGGGTCACCTTGGGCTGGAGCAGAAGGGATTTTGTTAAATGCCAATTCCCGCTGTGGCACCGCAGAGCTGCTGGCGCTGGAGTGGCCCCGCAGAGCACCCGGGTCCCCAGTCCCTGTCACAGACCGGACTGGGGGAGCCCAGAGCAGCTCAGATGGGCTGGGACAGCACACGGGTCACCTTGGGCTGCAGAATTCCTTTGGGAATTCTGGCTAAGTCCTGTGCTCGCCAACGGGTATCAGTGGAAGCAGGTATTTCCTAGCAGTGTGTCTTCTTTTTCCCTGCGTTTCATTTTCCAAGCGTTAACCATAATAACTACCTCGCATATTCAGGAAATTGTGGTTTATTTAAGTCTTGCTGCAATTACGAGCAGTTTTAAACTCTCGCATGCAAATGGCACAATTATTTTGGTATCGAGTTCCATATTGTTTCAGTACTCTCCACATCAGGCTGACTTTTATGGCTCATCGTCTGATCTTCATTTTCCTGCTGCAAATTAAGATTAATCCAGTGAACAGAATGGATTTACGCTGAATTCACAATGCTTTTCCCCCCAGGACTGTAGCTTATAATGGCTGCAAAGGAGGCAGGAATAACTCAGAGGGGAGGGAGAAGGAACCATTGAGTAAACAAAATCTGCTGATTGGTGCTCCTCTCACCTTCCCAGGGGCTCCCGGGAGTTTGCAGCTCCCAGGTGAGGCTGGGATCTGGATTTCTCTGCTCCCATCACACTGCAGGGTGAGGTTTGGGCACACTTTTATCCACCAGCTCCCCTCCAAACCCAGGGCAGTGCCCGGGGCTGGGCAGGATCCCTGCTGCCCTGGGGCTGGCACTGCTGCCTTGGGGACTGGCACTGCCATCCCCCAGCTCTGCCCAACCTCAGCAATTGCACAATTCCATGGCAAATGGGGCCTTTGAGGGTGCGTGGGCTGGTGTGAGCACTGCAGGTGGATCTCGTGCTCCAGGTGCCAGGTGAAGCTAAGCTGGCTTTGCTGGGTGGTGCTGGCCCTGCCCTGTGGGGACAGCCCTGCCCTCCGTGCGGGTGGCACTGTGGGCACCGGGCACCGCTGTGATCCCGAGGGGAGCTCAGGAGAGCAGGGCTGGGTTCCAGGGCACAGCTCCCACGGCTCGGCTCTGCGTGAGGAAAACGATGGGATTGAAGGAAGGTTTTAAATAATGAGCTGGAGCTGCGGGGGCTGCGCCATGGAGCCACCCACGGCCGGGGGGCACGGGCAGGACAAGGCACGGCTGGGTGTCCCTGCCACCCCTGGGAGTCCCTGCCACCCCTTGTCACCCGTGGGTGGGTGTCACTGTCACCCGTGGGTGTCACTGTCACCTGTAGGTGGGTGTCATTGTCGCCTGTGAGTGGGTGTCCCTGTCACTCATGAGTGGGTGTCACTGTCACCCATGGGCGGGTGTCACTGTCACACACGGTTGGATGTCCCTGTCACCCGTGGATGACTCTCCCTGTCACCCACGGGTGCTGTCCCCATCACCGGCAGCTCTCTGTCCCTATCCCCCCACAACTAGCTGTCCCAGCAGTGCCACCCGTGTGTCCCCAGCCCCGTGTCCCCTTTCTGGGCAGTGGCAGTGGCAGTGGGTGGCTGTCTCCAGCTGGTGCAGGTCCTGCCCCAGGGCTGCTCAAACCCAGCCTGCTCCATCCTCCATCCCTGCAGCCTGGTATTTTCCACCTCAAGGCTGCCTGACAGCTTTAATCTGATGCTTAAATGGCTGGGAGAGGAGCCGTCGTGCAGGAAGGCTGTAATTTAATGACTTGGGAAGCGCACAGTTTAAGACATTTCAAATGTATTATTTTAGCCTGGCTGCTTTGGCAAAATCCGATTGGAACTTTGAGCGTGCTTATTTTTATTTCAGACTAACGCTACAGAACGCCTCCTGTAGAATGTGTTTGTTAAGGAATTAATTGTCTTTGAGGAAAGGAAAGTGCCCTGGGTGGGACTTTCTCCCCGAAGCATCCAAATGAGTTTGAATTGTTTCTCAAACTATTTTGTAGCACCATAAACCCCTCAGGCAGGAGGGGAGCAGGGCCTGGTGCCTGATCCCTCTCTGGGCTGGCCCTGTTCTCCTCAGGGCTCTGCAAACGAGTTTTGGGAGGTGTTTATTGGCAAAGCTCTGGCCAGAACAGAAACAATCACTGGGACATGGGGTTTGAGGAGCAGAAGCAGGAAGCTTATGAAAAATAAGGTGCTGAAGCTCCTGGGTGCCCCCATTGAAGTCCTGGTGCCCTGTCCCTGGCAGCTCCTCAAGAGGGAAGCTGGAGCAGGTTTATCCTTGGTTTTGGTTACAAAATTCAGGATTTTGGTCAGGGCCCACAGCAGCTGGGTGCAGCTGCAATGGGGATGGTGTCTGTGCACAGAGGGTGCAGGGCAGGAGGGCTGGGCTGGGCTCCTGCATCCCCCCTCAGAGCTCCTGAGCCACCAGGGAAACGTGCCCTTCATGTAAACAAGCTGCTCTGGAGATATTTTTGAGGATGAAGTCATAAAAATTCTATGGCGTACCTATATTTTCCTTTTGGCATTGAATTCACCATAAAAACTGACACAGAAAAACAGCTTCAGCTGTGCTGGCTGGAAAGTGCTGCAGCTGCTTCTCAGAGCCATCAGAGCAGCCCACGGTGGGCTGGCTTGGAAGGGATGCCATGGCCAGGGACACCTCCCACCCTCCCAGCTTGCTCCAAGCCCTGTCCAACATGGTTATTTTTTCCCAATATTCCATCCATCCCTGCTCTCTGGCCATGAGAAGCCGTTCCCTCTTACCCTGTCACTCCAGGCCCTCCTTCAGCAATTCTTCAAATCTTTCCAAAAATTTATTTTCTCTGTTAAAAAGCAAAACTCCCCGTGCAGTAGTTAAAGCATAAATTCCATTGTGTTTCCCAGTGGTTCCCTTACCTCAGGCTGCTTGTTTTTATAACAATTCCTGCAAATCACCTTTACCCAAATATCGTTTCAAGGATAAATTGTCCCTCCAAGGGGAGTGTCCCCTTCCTGGGCCATCCCTGAGGGTGCTGCTGGGATGGAGCTGTGCTGGGAGCCCAGAGTTACCCTGGGGCTGCTCAGATCCTTCCCCAGCCCTGGCATTGTGTCAGGATCAGCCCCTATTGCCTGGGGAGAAAGTTCCTGATTCTCATTTCCAGCTGATCACCCACTTCAGCTGGGTGATTGATGCTTCCCAATGTCGGCCAGGGGATGGGGAAGGCAACCCCTGAGAGGCTTTTGCTGGTTTTGGTTTGCCTTTTTGGCTGTGAGGTGGCACGGAAAGCAGGGCAGGTGGCATTTCTGCTTCCAGCCTGGTGGGTTTGGAGGCCATGCCCCCTGCACGCAGGCATGGCTCGGACACTGATTCCCAAAAACTGGGATGTGGTCAGCAGGCAGGGCAGGGCAGGGCGTGTCCCAGGGCTCTGTGCCCGTCCCCAGCAGGGCTGGGGACCCCAGGGGACACTGGGGACAGCAGGGACAGCGATCACCCCTCACACAGATGGGATGGGATGGGATGGGATGGGATGGGATGGGATGGGATGGGATGGGATGGGATGGGATGGGATGGGATGGGATGGGATGGAGCTCTCCCTGCTCCCTTTACCTCTGGCAGTAACTCGATTCCATCAGGGGTTTTTGCACGGATCACGTAATCCCCTCCGCCATCTGAAATCCTGCACTTTAAAAGCCTCGCTGCACAATGACAAAGAGGGTTTTATTCCCTCACAGCCGGGGTTGGGCCGGTGATGAAACATGGCGGGGGCAGTGCCGTGGGCTGGGCTGGGATGGGCTGGGATGGGCTGGGATGCGCTGGGATGCGCTGGGATGTACTGGGATGTGCTGGAGATGTACTGGGATGGGCTGGGGTGTCCTGGGATGGGCTGGGATGCGCTGGGATGCGCTGGGATGTGCTGGGATGTGCTGGAGATGTACTGGGATGGGCTGGGGTGTCCTGGGATGGGCTGGGATGTGCTGGGATGTGCTGGGGTGTCCTGGGATGGGCTGGGACGGGCCCTGGGCAGGAGCTGTTCCCATGAAACCGCCAGCCCGGCACCCCTCAGTACACCACAACTCTGGGGGTCCCCGGGCAGCTGTGCTCAGCCCCAGGTGGGGTCGGGGCCATCTCCTCTGCCTTATCTACATTTAATGCGTCATCTGCAACTCCTGCGAGCACTGAGCCCAGGAGAGCGCTGGGGAATTGCAGCTGAGGCGCCCACCCACGCAGCCCATGGCCCTGCGAGCGTGGAGGGGAGCTGGGAAGTGGGGAGGGACCAGGGAACCTTCAGGCACTGCTCATCCCCTGTGCCATCCACGCCTGGGCTGGTGCCCAGCTGGGTGCCCACTGCCCAGGAGCCTCCTCCGGCCTCCCCCAGTGCCTTCCCAGCCCATCAGCACGGCCCTGCAGTTATTGCACGAGGAGCAGTTCCCTGGTTTGTGTCACTGACCCAACCCTGAGCATCCCTGTCCTGCCCACAGCAGGGCCAAGGAGGATGCACAGAGGGACACCTGGGCACGGGCTGGCAGTGTCCCAGGCCAGGCTGGACAGGGCTGGGAGCAGCCTGGGACAGTGAAGGGGTCCCTGCCCTGGCAGGGTGGAGTGGGATAATCTTTAGGGTCCCTTCTGACCCAGACCATTGTGGGGCTGCGTGATGCTGCCCTGCCAGCAGGAAGGCAGCGCTGCTCCAGGAGCTCCCTCCCTGCACTGCATTGCTGCACGTGACCCACATCCAACTCCTTTCATTCCTGTAACAGGTAGGAGATCACACAGCAGTGTGCAGAGCAGCAAACACGAGCGCAGTCACACAGTGCAGGTGTCAGATTGAATGCCAGAGCAAAGTGAAGGATGCACGTGCTCAGGCAAGAGCAGAAATCCAGAAATCTGTGCTTTCAGCTTGCACAACCTGGGCCACCTACGCTGGTCCAGCTGCTGCAGCTTTGTGTGTTTATCTGTGCTGCTCATCAGCTGGGAACAGAGGTAAAAAATCCTGAGATTTGATGTTTTGCATAAATACCCAAACTTCATCGAGCCAGGGCAACGCTGCCAGGGATGCACAGGTGGGATTGCTGGGGTGGCTGGGCAGGGCAGGGCAGGACTGGGTGATCCCTGTGGGTCCCTTCCAGCTCAGGACATTCTGTGATTCTGGTTCTGTGTCTGTGCTGCAGCTCTGCGGCCTGGAGCTGTCCTGACCTCTGTCCACACAGGGAACCTGGGCTGGATGTGGTGCCTTGCTCTGGGCACACAAGGGTGCCAGGGCCACGGGCTGCTGTGGGGACATGTGGCACTATGGAGATGAGGTGGCACTGTGGGCACAGGTGGCACTGTGGGGACAAGGTGGCACTGTGGAGATGAGGTGGCACTGTGGGGAGGAGATGGCACTGTGAGGACAGGTGGCACTGTGGGCACAGGTGAGCCCCTCTCAGCTGGGCTGTCTCCATGGATGGACGGAGCAGTTTGGGTCATATTGGGGTGAAACAGTTTGCATTTAGGAACAGGGAGTATTTCCGAGGCACAAGCAGGCAGGTGGGCTGTGCCAGAGCAAGGGAAGCTGCCCAGCAGGGTTTGCTCCACCCCACCGTTTTTATTGTGCATTACTGACGGCTTTAACCCCATCCTTGCTGAAGCATTTCTCCCCAGCACTGAGCACTTTCTGCAGCACCCCAGAGCAGCGGCAATGCTGTGCTTTGTCCCGGGGTGCTCAGCACCCCTATCCGTGCAGCAGAGGGGTTTGCAATCCCCAGGCAAAACTCGGGATTTGCAATCCCGGGCCATCCCAGAGCTCAGGGTTTGCAATCCCGGGCCAGCCCAAATCTCAGGGTTCACAATCCCTGACCAGCCCAAAGCTGCAGCTCCATCACTGCGATCCCCCGGCACGGGCGGCGGTCCAGGCGAGCTGCTGTGAGCCTTGGGAAGTGTTTTGTTCCCGATGTGACACAGAGAGCTTTATTTACCTCTCCTGCCACCCACGGCATGCAGAGACAAGCTCCTGCCTGGGAGCCTGGCCCGGGGACAGCTGCTGATGCCCGAGAGCCGCAGGGCTTTGGGAGCCACAGGAGAGGAGGAACCCGGTGCTGAGAGCAGGAAAGCACCCAAGTTAATTAACAGCAATAATTAGCCCCTCCGTGGGGCGCAGCCTCGGCTCCCTGCGAGCCTGAGCCCCGCGGAGGGTGACAAATGGATGTACCGAGGTGTCAGCACCCGCTGAGCATCTTCCAGGACGTGCAGGGTAAAACAGTGAGAGCAATTTTAGACACAGGCAGTGATGGGACATGGGGAACAGTTGAACGAAAAGAGGAGAGATTGAAATTAGATGCTGGGGAGAAATTCTTTACTCACAGGGTGGAGAAGCCCTGGCACAGTGTTCCCAGAGAAACTGGCAGTGCCCGAGGCCAGGCTGGATGGGGCTGGGAGCACTTGGGACAGAGGAGGTGTCCCTGCATGGCATCCTGGCATTCTGGGCTTCTGTTATTTTCCCCTGCAGGAGGCAGGGATGGAGCCGGGGTCATGCCAAGCCAGGTGTCACTGTCCCCACTCCACAGGTGAGGGACATCAGAGGAGCTGCAGCAGGAGAGGGAGTGGGGAGGGTCCCTGCTTTCATCGGGATTTGGTGTCTCTTGAAACAGTCTCTTTTTTCAGGGAATAAATTACATATTTTATTCATTTTCTGCACAGAAAGGAGCGGTTCTGGAGCCCTGATGGGGATGTTTCTAAGCAACGTTGTTTTCCCACCACCAGCGTCAGGAGCAGTGACTTTTTTACTTCTCTTTTTTTTCCATATTTTTGTAGCAATAAGACAAACTCTGTGCAGTTTATATCAGGAGAGCTGTGCCATGATTTCCCCAGTTTGGCTGTATCCCCCACCTGTGAGGGGGTGTGTGAGGGGTCCCCTGGGGGTCACCTGCCCCCGGGTTCCTGAGCTGGGACCATCAAACCCCTCAGGTTTTATTTTGGTAGAGTTTGGCTGCTGTGGGCACAAGCACAGACACAGGGCAGTGAAACCAGCCTTGGAAGGAGCCAAAAGCAGCTTTATCTGAATTCTGTGGAGCTCTCCCAAGCCTGGAGGTTCTTCTGTGGGTGTGGACTCAGAAATGTTTTAGTCATTGTATGTGTTATTGCAGAGATTTTATTTAAAACTTCTGGTTTTGCACTGGGGGAAAAACCTCTCCTTTTCTGTCTCATTTCTGGTAGATGGATGGGTGAATAAATGGGAGATGGATTAATAGATAGAAGGGTGGATGGATGGATGGATGGATGGATGGATGGATGGATAGATAGATAGATAGATAGATAGATAGATAGATAGATAGATAGATGGATGGGTGGATGGATGGATAGATAGATAGATAGATAGATAGATAGATAGATAGATAGATAGATAGATGGGTGGATGGATGGATGGATGGATGGATGGATAAACAAGCAGACAGGATGGTTATACTGATGCCTTCCAGCTGGGAATGCTGCAGGGCAAGGGAAGGTTTGGGCTGATTTGGAGGGTGTTAATTGGAGAGGCCAAACCCAAACTGTCCCTGCTCCAAACAGTGAAGGGAAGCAAATCCCCACCTGGGAATGTGCTGTGCTGTAATTGCTCTGTCCCTGAAGGACACAGGAACCATTGTAGGTTAACAAGGTAATTAAGCAGCACAAGTGTCTCAGGCCATAAATCTCTGCCAGGGAAGGGGGTGGGTGTTGGTTTTGTGCCTGTGTGGGGTTTGTACTGCTGCTCCAGCTCTGTGTGCCCTGCAGGAGCTGGGCTGATGCACGGTGGGTGTGGAGGGTTTCCTGAGGAGGGGAATTGGAGATGGTTGGTGAGGGTTTCCCAAGGAGGGCAATTGCCCTTCCCCTGTGCTGGCTGAGGGTTTTGCCTGGGGCTGGGCTGTGTTTGGGAGGATGGAGGTGGCCCTGCAGGGACAGGGACAGCCCCTGGGGCTGCTGCTGGGTCCCTCAGCCATTGCAGAGCACTCGGTGCCACTGCTGGGCTCTCACCATTTCCCTGCTCCAGCGTTAATTACAGCCCCACATCTACAGTTGTTTTCTGTGGCACGAGGTGCTTTGCAGGGATGTTCCACCCCTGCATTTTTTTTTCCTTTGGCTGAAGAGCCCCTTGGCTGTGTCCCCTCTGGCAGTGCCCGTGTGCCCTGCAGGGCTCTGCTATCCCTGTGGCCTCAGCAGTGGCTGGTCACACAGATGTCACCACGCTGGGGTTTTTCTCCTAAAACCTCGATTTGTCAGCCAGAGCTGAGCCTCGTCCTCCCCCAGCCCTGCTCTGCAGTTCTCCTGGCTCCCCAGGATCCTGTGCCTGCTCCCCTGGGAGCTCCCTGCTCCGGGCTCATCCCACATCTCTATGTACATATATAAATTACAATTCCTTTCGTTCTCCTTCAGCTCTGCCTGCACGCTCAGCACTTGCCCTTCCCAGGGAATAATTCAACTCCAAACTCCCATGAAAAGCATGAGGGAGGCATGGGGTGAGGGAAAGGCACAAGGAGGGCTGGGGATTTTCCATGTCATTCTCGATCCTCACTGCTGCCCTGTGCTGGGGGAGGTTTGGGCTGGGCACTGCTGGTTTAAGGCAGGGTTCTGTGCAGCACCCACTTCCCAGGAGCAAGGGAAGGTGAAATCAAACACCCTGTGACCGTGTTCACAGGGGTCTGAGGATGAGGGAAGAGATGAGGATCTGACTCCATGTTTCAGAAGGCTGATTTATTATTTTATGATATATATTATATTAAAAACTATACTAAAAGAATAGAAGAAAGAATTTCATCAGAAGGCTAGCTAAGACTAGAAAAGAAAGACTGATAACAAAGGCTTGTGGCTTGGCTCTCTGTCTGAGCCAGCTGGGCTGTGATTGGCCATTAATTAGAAACAACCACATGAACCAATCCCAGATGCACCTGTTGCATTTCACAGCAGCAGATAACCATTGTTTACATTCTGTTTCTGAGGCCTCTCAGCTTCTCAGGAGGAACAATCCTAATGAAAGGATTTTTCAGAAAATATCATGGCTACATACCTGGGGCAAAACCCTGAGCTCATCCCTGGGAAAGCACACCCAGTGGGCATGGAGGGCCTGGTGTGGGTGAGGATGAGGAAGGAGCAGCATGGCTGGCATTGTCCCGGGCAGGGGGGGTGACCCTGTGGCTGTGCCATCCTGGGGATCCTGTCAGCAGTGAGGTGCCACCCTGGGCTGGGCTCACAGCTCCTCACCAGCATTTTCCCTGCCTGGCACCTGCCTCTGCTGGGCTTGGCACAGCTCCCTGCAGGGCTCCTGCCCAGCCTGCCAGGATCCCTCGGGGCGAGGAAAAGCCTAATGCAGGGAGATGCCAGCCCTGCTGGGTGCCCCGGGGCGTTTTCAGCGTGTGCCAGGCTGCAGGCTGTGTTTGCTGTGACTCAGAGCTGGCTCTGTTCACCAGGCTGTGCTGTGGGGACCTGCTGCCAGCCCGGGCTGCTGGGCTGGGCAGGGAAATGGCACCCTGGGGTGCTGCTGGGCTGGGCAGGGAAATGGCACCCTTGGGTGCTGCCAGCACAGTGAGGCGCGGCTAGACCCGGCCTGTGGAGTGGGGCCCAGCTAAACCCAGCCTGCGGAGCAGGACCCTGTTAGACCCGGCCTGCAAAGGGGGCCCAGTTAAAGCTGGCCTGTGGAATGGGGCCCGGTTAAACCCGGCCTGCAGAGCGAGGGGCTTGGTTAAACCCAGCCTGTGGAGCAGGGCCCTTGTCTGGCTGAGGTCCCCTCGTCCTTGGCTGTCCCCTGGTCAGTGCCAGGCACCAGCACAGCACAGACACTGTGCTCACCTGTCCCAAGGGTGCTCCCTGTAGAAGGAGGCTGGAATGGTTTGAAGTGAAGTTATAATACATCTTAGAGGTACAAACAACAGAAGGACATGGGTGTCCCTTCTCTCCCCAGACTAAACCAGTGCCTGTGGCTCTGTGGGCTGAGCTGGCTGCAGCTGTCCTGCCCTGGAGGTTTTGGTGGCCTCAGGAGCTTTGTACAGCTGTGGGCACCGAGAGGGGCTGTGCCATGCTCTGCCCCAAACCCTCTCCTTGCTGTCCTTCCCCTGCCCCATCCCACTGTGAGGCCTCTGCAGGGCCAGGCCTGGCTCAGCTGGAGCCCAGCTTTGGGCACACAGCAGTGGGATGCTGCTTGGCTTTGGGCTCTGGCTTTAAAAGAACTCCAAGCTGAGGGGCTGAGCACCTCCAGGCCTGGCTTGTGGTGCAGGTTTGGGGTTAAGGCAAGGAAAAGGAGGCAGTTCCAGACTGGGAGGTGGGAGCTGTGTACAGGGAACCAGCACAGATAAACCCCATTGTATTCTCTGTGTGCTGGGCAGTGATGTGTGGCAGCAGAGCCATCACAAAGCACAGGGGGCTCTTGGCAGCAGCAGCACGGTGGCTGTGCTAATGGAAAGCAGGAGAGGATGGATCAGAGCTGACTTTCAATCAGCTGCTTTGGCCAGGCAAGCTGATCCTCAGAGAGCAGAGGCTCCTGCTTTGTCCTCTAATAGCTGCTCTCACACAGAGAGGAATTCCTTCCCAATATCCCACTGACCCCCTGGCCGTGGAAGCCATTCCATTCCCCCTTCTCCAGCTCTCCTGGAGCCCCTCCAGCCCAGCAGCTCCAGGTGAGCACCCTGAGCTCTCTGGCAAAGCACCCAGAGTTTCCCAGGAGGATGCTCAGCTGTGCACAGCCACAGCAGATGCTCCTGATGGGCTGGGATTTGTTCCCATCCCGATTCCCAACCCTGCTCCCAGCACAGCACCCTCAGGGAGCTGTGGGGCTGCTGCCAGTTCAGCTGCAGGCACGGAGCTGCCTCATTGTCCCCGAGCCCAGAATTAGTGCAAGGCAAGCACAAAGAGCTTTTACTGCCCCGTTACTTGGAGACAGCCCATTGATTGTACTTGGCAATTGCGCAGCTTCAGGCACGTGTCTGTCTGTCTGCGTGTCTGTCTGTCTGCTCCATCTCCATCTGCACCCTCCTGGCTGCTGCAGAATGGCTGTAAATGGAGATACGTGAGTGTTTGCTTCGTGGGTTTGTGTGGGTTTGTTTGGTTTGAGAGGCAGAGGAGAAGCAGGGCTTGAATGACAAATTCCTGCCCTGCAGGAGGAACCAGGGCTGGGCTCGGTGAGCTCTTACACAGCCCCAGGGCTGTGCTGGGGCCAGTTCCCCCAGTGTGACCAGTTCCCACCAGTGGGGCCTCTCTGCACACCTGGGGGTGTCTCCACACTGCCCCATGGGCTCAGCAATCCCCCTGCCCAGCACCTCCCACTCCCTCTGCAGAGGGATCAGGCCCTGCAGGGATTTGGCATTTCCAGCGTTGATTTCCCAAATATCCGGGTCAGGTGTGTGCTGAGCAAATGGCAGCGCTCTGGAAAGCCAAACACAGCATTTCTGCCTGGATTTGTTCGCTGAGCAGGCTCCTCACAGAGCTGGGTGTCGCTCCCTGGAGCAATCCTGGTGTGTTTTACCCCAAAAGCTGCCTGGAGTGGGGAGGGAGCAGCCCTGGAGTGGTGGCACAGGGAGCCGTGGGGAAGGACAGGGCCATCACTGGGGTCTGGGCTGAGATCCCACTGCTGGGGTGGTGAATCCTATAAATGCAGGGAAACACCCCAGAGATGCACTCACACTGTGTGTCCATCCAAATACACATATAATATAGGGATATATAAAAGGATGTATGGAGAGGATCTATATTTGCACATAGATACTGAGAATATCTCTGTGTGTAGACATAAAAGGGTTGTGTATAAAGGGTGTGCCCATGGATACATAGATTTAAAGGGTATTTGTGGGCATTTCCATAAAAGGTTTCCCATAAATGATATGTATATGCATAGAGATAAAGGGCATATGTGCAAAGGGGGTAATAAAATATATATCTATGTGCAAATATATATAAAGGGTGCATGTGTAGATGTGTATTTATATTTATGTGGAGAGAGGAGCTCATGGCTGAGCTGTGCCCACAGACTTTGAACAGCAAATATCAGGTTGGTGAGAAATGGGATTAAAAACCTATAAAACCTACAACATAATTGGAAGCTGTGAGGGAATGAGCAGCAGCACTTGGCTCCAAAGGGTGTTTTGGGGGGGGTGGGCTGTGTCAGAAGTATTGCAGAAATCCCCATCCCATGGGTCTGGGATTCCTGCCCTCAGTGCAGCTCTGGGGCTTTGCCTTTGAACCTCCCAAGGGTTCTGCTGGGGAGGATGGGGAGGATTTGTGCTGCTGCTGGGCAGGCTCCAGCTGTGTTTGCACTCAAAAGATGGAAGGAAAAAAAAAAAGTAAAAGGGAAGAAAAGGAAGGAAAACTAGAAAAGGAATAAAGAAGAAAAAATAGAACACACAGACAAAAAAGAGGTCAGTGCCTGCCCTAGCTGTGCTGTGAGCCTGGGGGCTCGTGGGGCTGGAGATGCAGCTGCAGCTTTTCAAACAGACCTGCAGGTCAGGTTCCTGTGTGTCCCAGCAGCCCAAATCCCCATCAGCAGCACTCAGCTTTGGGTGCAGCAGTGCATTAAGGGGTCCTGAGGGCTGGGAGGGTGGGCAGTCCTGTCCCCCCAGGATGCTCTTCAGGGAAATAGTGCTGTGGGAGTGAAAACCTGAAACAGCCAGGAAATCCAGCGTGGAAAATGGGATGGGCTGGGAGCACAGGTCAGGCACACCAGCCTGGGTGTGCTGTCCAAGGGCTGGAGGTGTTTGGGTTTATTGCCAGCCCTGAGCACTCAGGGAGGAGGAGGAGGATGGCAGCACATCCACCCCTCCCTAGCTGGCTGCCCACCATGGGATCTCTGCCCCTTTAGGATGAAAACCTAGCATTTGGGCAAAAGCTGTGTCTTGTCCCCTCCAGCTGCTGGCTCCCCCTGGGGTTATGCTGTGTGTCCCTCAAGGGCTGAACAACAGTCTCTAATTATTTTCTTTTCTTTCCAGAAACCTTGGCAAGTCCGGGCTGAGAGTGTCGTGCCTGGGGTTGGGTGAGTACCTCTGGCCTCTGTGCCCAGCCCTCTGGGGAGCTGTGGGAGGGTTTGTGCTGGAAAACCCTCTGGTGTGCTCAGTCCTGGGGAGGAGCAGCCTGCAGGATCCCAGGGAGTGTCCCCAGGGCCAGCCTGGGCTGGGGCAGAGCTCTGTCCCATCCCATGAATCCCATCCCCTCCCCTATGTGCCCAGTTTTCCCCTGGCTCCAAAGCACACAATTCCACACCAATGCTTTATCTTTGTGTGCTGTTTCCTGGGGAAGGGCTCTGCTCAGCTCCTGCTGCCTTTACTCAGAGCAATGCTCTGAAGTGCAGCCCCTGGCCACAGACTGAGCTGTGGGATGGACAGCCAGCCCTGCAGGGAGCAGGAGGAGGAGGAGGGTGAGCTGTGCTGTGAGCTCCTGCCGCAGTGCCGGCGGCTGAGTGTGAATTTATCAAATTGTGGAGTTGGATGGCACACTTTGCTTTGTTGCTCTGTAGACAGAGCAGGTGGCGGGAAATCAGGTTAAAACCAGTGTGCAGTGGCTGGAGTGGGTGCAGAGCAGGAGGAGACCTTGCCCTGGAGCCCTGGGTTCAGAGCAGCCCCAGGGCCAGGCTCAGCCTCAGACTGATCAATGCCTCAGGTCTGGGGGGTTTAGCAATGCTCCATCAGCACCACAATAGCAGGGCTTAATCAGTTGACTAATTTAACATTTATAAAGTGACTCAATAGGATTTGCTATAAGCACAACAGGCGCTTAATTATGAATCTAAGCTAATTACGAATCTAAGATGGCAAGGTTCATTCTACACTTACTCAGAGTATTTAAATCAATTGATGTACCCACAGATCCAAGGAGTCTGCAGCAGGCTTTAAATCTGTGAAACACTTCAGGGAAACACTGCTGTCTGTAGCCTCACAACCTATGGCATGCTTGGCTTTAGTCATCAGGAAATTTCCATCCTGGGTGCAATTTGGCTTGCTACTTAATGGAATTTTCTTTGAGGAGTCCAGTTATAATAACAATATTATTATTTAACAATTTTGTTTTTGTTATTATTATTAGGTCAGAGCAACCTGGTCTACTGGGCAGTGTCCCTGCCCAGCAGAGGGGTGGAATGGGATGAGCTTTAAGGTTCTTAAAACCTTAAAAAAAAAACAAAAAAAACCAAACCCATTCCATGATTCTGTGATTATTCTGCTCGGGCTGTTCAAACAGAAAAGTAAGGCTTTGGGGCTGTTTGTTGGAAACCAGGAGCTTGGTGAGCACAAGCTGTGTTTGGGATAAATTCCAGGGGTCACCTGCCCAGGTGGGCATTGCCAGGGTGAGGGGTGCTGCTGCCTTGGGGGCTGTGCCTGGTCATCCCTGCCAGGGACCCTCCCAGGGCAGCTCTCAGCCCTCTGGGATCTGGGTTCAAACTGGAGGGAAGTGTCAAAGTCACCCTGTAGCACAAGTGGGAGAAGCAGGGCCCGTTCTGCCAAGAGCTCTTCTGGTTAAAATAGCCCCAGCCTTGGGAAGGACTTGTCTGCTCTGTGCAGAGGCTTTATTTATCAGTTTCATTTATCAGCCTCACAGCTTCCCCAAGTGCTGCTGCTGTGGTGGAGGAGAAAGCCACGGGAAGGAAGTAGCAGCAGGAAAAGAAAAAAAAAAGAAAAAAACAATTTTGCAGAGCTTTTCTTTGATTTCAAGTGGAACTGCAGCAGCATCTAAATATACTGAGCCTTTGTGAGTGCAGCTGTGCAGGGGCTGGGGGGCTGCTGGGCCCTCCTCCTGCTCCAGCACTGGGAGCCCTGAGCCCTGTGCAGGGAGAGAAGGGGAGCTGGGAGCCTGAGCCCCAGAATGCAGAAATGCACATTCCCTGGGGTGGGCAGGTGTTCCTCCTGCTGCACAGCACCTTTTCTTTTGGGTGCTTGGGTTGGGTTGGAGGGACCTTAAAGCTCACCCTGGTGTCTCCCTGCCATGGCAGGGACACCTCCCACTGTCCCAGGTGCTCCAGCCCCAGGGTCCAGCCTGGCCTTGGGCACTGCCAGGGATCCAGGGGCAGCCACAGCTGTGCCAGGGCCTGCCCACCCTCCCAGGGAAGGATTTCTCCCCAATATCTGATCCAAATCTCCTCTCTTTCAGTTTAAAACCCTCCCCCTTGTCCCTCTGCACATCCCCCAGGTGTCTGCTCCCAGCTCTGCTTTATCTGACTTTCCTAAATGCCTTCTCTCTTGCAGCTCCCCAAAAGATAAATGTGTTTCCCTGTGTTCTCTGCAGCATGAAAATCTAATTTAGGGCTCACTGAAGTTTCTGAAGGCTCAGCAGTCTTCCTCAAAAGCCTTGCAAAATCTCAGCGAGGTGGGAGAGTGCATCATCCTGCGGGATGGGAACAGGAGGGGAAGGGGGCAGAGATCCGAGGTGGGCAGGGCGGGGAGCAGGGACCCTCTGGTGCCACCCTGCTCCTCCTGGCTCAGGGGAACGAGCTCCTCTGCTGGCAGGGCTGTGACCGTGTTCACAGGGTGAGGGAGAGACAAGGATCTGACTCCAGGTTTCAGAAGGCTGATTTATTATTTTATGATATATATTACATTAAAATTATACTAAAGAATAGAAGAAAAGGTTTCATCAGAAGGCTGGCTAAGAATAGAAAAAGAAGGAATGATAACAAAGGCTTGTGGCTTGGCTCTCTGTCTGAGCCAGCTGGGCTGTGATTGGCCATTAATTAGAAACAGCCACATGAGACCAATCCCAGATGCACCTGTTGCATTCCACAGCAGCAGATAACCATTGTTTACATTCTGTTTCTGAGGCCTCTCAGCTTCTCAGGAGGAAAAATCCTAAGGAAAGGATTTTTTAGAAAATATCATGGCTACACAGGGCTGTCTGGGTGGGCCCTGAGGGCAGAGCTGAGCATCATTCCTGGGGCACTGAGCTCTCGTGGAGCTGGGACTGCTCAGCCAGGCTGAGCTTCCCTGGGAACAGCCCAGAGCTGGGTCCTGCTCCTGCCGGGGCTCAGCTTTGCCCTCTTGCTTGGGTGAGTTTGGGCTGAGCTTTGCCCTCCTGCCTGGATCAGTTTGGGCTGAGCTTTCCCTTCCTGCCTGGATCAGTTTGGGCTGAGCTTTCCCTTCCTGCCTGGATCCGTTTGGGCTGAGCTTTCCCTTCCTGCCTGGGTGAGTTTGGGCTGAGCTTTCCCTTCCTGCTTGGGTGAGTTTGGGCTGAGCTTTCCCTTCCTGCTTGGGTAAGTTTGGGCTGAGCTTTCCCTTCCTGCCTGGATGAGTTTGGGTTGAGCTTTCCCTTCCTGCCTGGATCCGTTTGGGTTGAGCTTTCCCTTCCTGCCTGGGTGAGTTTGGGCTGAGCTTTCCCTTCCTGCCTGGGTGAGTTTGGGCTGAGCTTTCCCTTCCTGCCTGGATCCATTTGGGCTGAGCTTTCCCTTCCTGCCTGGGTAAGTTTGGGCTGAGCTTTCCCTTCCTGCTTGGGTGAGTTTGGGCTGAGCTTTCCCTTCCTGCCTGGGTGAGTTTGGGCTGAGCTTTCCCTTCCTGCCTGGATCCGTTTGGGCTGAGCTTTCCCTTCCTGCCTGGATCCATTTGGGTTGAGCTTTCCCTTCCTGCCTGGGTGAGTTTGGGCTGAGCTTTCCCTTCCTGCTTGGGTGAGTTTGGGCTGAGCTTTCCCTTCCTGCTTGGGTGAGTTTGGGCTGAGCTTTCCCTTCCTGCCTGGGGGAGTTTGGGCTGAGCTTTCCCTTCCTGCCTGGATCCGTTTGGGTTGAACTTTCCCCTCCTGCCTGGGTGAGTTTGCTCCAGGTGAGCCTTTCCAGGCTGGCCCTGGGCTGCTGCCAGGCTCTGCTTGGTGCTGGATCCAAAGTGTTCTTGTGATTCCAGGGAAAGGCAGGTCACGGTTTTCACCTGTGCAGCTCAGACTCTGCCTGGGGGCTCCAAGGTTTTGAGAAAACCTTGACCTGCAGAGAGGTTATGAGCAGGGAAAGGAGCAGCACAAAGCTGCCATCCTAGTCCCAATCCACAGACAGGAGGTGAGGGCTGGCTGCAGAAATGGTGTTTTGTGAGCCTAGAGGGGCAGGTTTTGGTTTTCTGGAGGCAGGCAGGTTTTTTGCTGTGCCCTTGGTCCTTGCTCTGGGGTGAGGTTTGGCACGGGCACCATCCCTGCCAGCAGCAGCAGGGGCTCAGCCCTGCCCCTGCACAGGTGACACTGGTGCTGTGACACTGCTCAGGTGGGCTCTGCTCTGGCACCACGCCCTGCTGGGCTGCACTGGGAGCCAAAGCTGGAATTGTGCACGATTCCCCTTGAGGGTGAGGAAATCCACTTGGGAAACCTTGCAGGGCAGGAGGGAGGAAGGTGATGGGAAGGGGCAGTGGTGGAAGTCTGTCTGTCCTGAGCCCTGGGGCAGGGGATGCCTTTCCAAGCCATGAGCTGGGCTGGGTGAGAGAGAGACAATCACTTGGACAGGGGAAAGCAGCAATTTAAAAAAATACGTGTCTTTCTCCAGAATATTTTTCTTCCCAAATGAGTGTGTTGGCTGAGGTTGTGAATCATCCTTGGCTGTTGTTTGAAATGCCAAATGCTCCTTGTGCTTTTTTTTGCCTTTTTCAACGTGCAGAGGGAGGGGAGCAGCCTGTGCCTGGATGGGGGTGCCCTCCCTGCTCCTGGAGCAGAGCCCTTCCCTTCCCGGCCACACCTGGTGCTTGCAGCTCACCCTGCTGAGCCCAAACTCACATCCCTGCCTGCTTTTGTGATAATGATGGGGAAAAACCCCCATGGAATCCCCCCCGTGTGCTCCTGCTGGTGCTGCTGTGCCCAGCTGGGGCTGGGGGCTCAGGCAGGGCTGCCCAGCAGCACAGATATTTATTCCTTGCATTTCAGGAGCTGTTATTCTGATCTAAGCTCTCCCCGTGCCCCAGGCCCCGAGCACATTGTCACTCAGTGGGATGTGCTTTGTGTCACAAGGTGAATTTTGAGAGGATGTGCACTCTGTGGGGAGGATGAATAATCCTCTTCCCTCTCACCTGTGCACCTGTGTGCTGCTTATGCAAAAGGGAAAAAAATCACTTTGAGATAAACAGTCTCAACCCATTTTTTTGGTACAAACACATTTTAATGTATTCCTGTAAAAATAACACCTCTGAAGCTTTAACATGGAAATCAGGCTTCATTTGGTTATTTTTTTTATCTGCATGAAGAAGCTTAAAGATAAAATGAAAACAGGTTTCAGTTTTATCTTTGTTGTGCAGGACCAGAGCATTTAAACTCCAATAATCAGAGAAAATACCTCTCCTGAGCTCTGTAGCCAGCAAGGTGCAGCAGGGGTACTCCTGTCCCATTATTGTTGTCCTTACAGAGCTAGAGAAAATACAAAATTAACCAGAAAATGTGTGCTCTTTGCTCATTTGTTTAGTTTCCATTTCATCTCTGATCTGTGGCAAACTTGGCTTTTCCAGCTCGGGTTGTTCTGCAGGAAGTCAGGAGTTGCAGTTTGAACTCACACTTTGTGCATCTTTAAATAGCTTTATTTGCACTGAGAGAAACCTGACGTATTAAAAAATTCAGACTGGCCTTTTTCTGAGGGAAAGGGAGCGAGCTGCTGCTGCCAGGGATGATGGGGGGCTGTGCTCTGAGCAGGGCTGATCAAAGCTGCCCCAGCCCTTCCGCCCTGCTCGGGGCTCATGTCCCGGCACCCAGGGACCCCATCTCTCTTTGATGAAGGTCTGGGAGCAGCTTCTGCACCTTTCCAAGTGCAGGCAGGCAGGGAAGCTGCAATTCCTGTCCCCTGGCAGCATCAGAGCTCAGCCCTGGCCCTGCAGTCCCTGTCCTGTCCCATCCTTGCATTATGGATGGGGTGGGAAGGGGTGCCCCAGTGCCACCCTGCCCTGGCAGGGACACCTCCCACTGCCCCAGGCTGCTCCCAGCCTGGCCTGGGACACCTCCAGGGCTGGGGAAACCTCACTGGGATTTGAGCTGGGAGCTGAGCCCCTCTGTCAGTGAGAGCTTTCAGTTCTGGGGAGGTGGGAGAGCCACGCGCGCTCTGCCCCATCCATGCATGCGTCCATCCATCCGTGCATCCATCCCTCCATGGAAAGGCTGATTTGGCCTCTGGGTTTCTGTGGGGCTCTGCAGGGTGAGGAGGGGCAGTGCTGGGCTCAGAGGGCCTTGGCACAGGCTGGCACGGGGCCCAGGGGTGGCACAGCCCTGCTGAGCCCAGCGGTGTCTGACCTGCTGCCTGCCCTCCCTCTGCTGCCTCTTCCCCACTGCCTGAGGAGATCTGTATTCCTAAAATAAATCCATGCATGCAAAATCTAGATACAGGAATCGTGTTCCTATGGGAATTCCTTGGGGTTGGACCAGCTGACCTTTAAAGGTCCCCTCCAACTCAAACTGATTTATGATCTGGTTAAATCCACATGCTTCTTTCACCATAGGATATTTTTTAATTTTATTTTTTTTTATTAAGCAATGATCATAAAGACATAATGCCCCAAGTTTTTCTAATAATAGACCAGAGTCAGCAACTGAGCCTAAACTGCAGCAGCTTTAGGAGGCAGCCTAGGGAAGGCAGTGCCCTTGGGCTGGGCTGGCACTGGACATTGGCTTCATGGAAAAGCTCCCAGGGAAAAGTCACTGTGGGTTGGAAATCCTCCCTGTCAGAAGAAATATTTCTCTTTTTTATGTATTCTTTTTTTTTTTTTTTTTTTTTTTTAATTCTAATTTTGCCTTTCAGGATGCTAAATGTTGAAGTACATATTTAAGGAGAGTTTCATTCCCCAAATGATGTGTTGTGGCAGCATCACGGATTTTTTCCAATTTGTCAAATTGAAGCTTTGGAAAGTGATTTCTGATTTGGAAAGAGCTTCAGATTTCAGGGCCTGGAAGGGTCCCAGGCCATGTTGGACAGGGCTGGGAGCAGCCTGGGACAGTGGGAGGTGTCCCTGCCATGGCAGGGGTGGCTCTGGGTGGGATTTGAGGTCCTTCAAACCCAAACCATCCCATGATTTGAAACCAGCTCTGTAATTTGACATCACAGCATCCCCTGGGTGCTGCCCTGGGCAGCTGCCTGTGCCCTGTCCTGCCTGGCTGCAGGAGCTCCCTTGGGGCTGCAGCACCCCCTGAGCCAGCCCACCCCATCTAAAACCCATTCAATCCCAAAGGGAATTCTGATGAACTCTCATTTTTGATGTGGAAACCCTCTTGTAGTAACAGATTATTTTGCTTTTTCCAGGGACCTGGGTCACTTTTGGAGGTCAGATCTCAGATGAGGTGAGTGCATGGAACAAACCACATTCTGAGGGGTTTTAATTTCATTTTTAAAAGAAATTGTGGCTCCTGGAGCCTTCCTGCACAGAGAGACAGCAGGGAGCCACTACATAGAGCTCTGCCCAGGCCCCTGCTGAGCCTGACATTTCCAGAGATGGACCCTCAGCAGCCCCATCCACCCCTCAGGGCCATCTCCTGTCCTGTGCTGTCCCCAGCAATGTCCTCTCCTTCCCCTGGGCTCCTGCACTGGGATTGGGAACTATTTCTGTGTGTGGACATCACGGGCAGCAATCCTAAATACAGTCATGGCTGGCCTTACAAAGGTGATTTATTTTTGACATAACAAGCTGAAACAACTGAAAATGAGCTCAGGCTTGCTCCGTGCTTTTCCCTGGAGCAGATGGCTCCTGATGCAGGGAATCACCCCCGGAGCCCTGGCTGCACGTGGGCTCCTCTGCAGCCCAGGTGTCCCACATGTGCGCGCCCCAGGGACAGCAGCTGCCTGCCCTGGGTGTGGAACAGCCCCAAAACAGCTCTGGCATGAGGAAAAGAGCCCAGGAGCCTCCATTCCACGGGCTTTTCCTTTAAATTCACTCCATCTGTCATGGTATTGCTGCTTCTTCTGGATCTCCCGGCTTTGGTCCCCGTGGATCCTTGTTTTTGATCTCGTGGATCCCCCGGCTTTGGACCCAGTGGATCTCCAGCTTTGATCCCATGGAGCCCCAGCTTTGGTCCTGGTGGCTCCTCTGGCTCTGGTCCCCATGGATCCCCCCAGCTTTGGTCCCATGGATCCCTGTCTTTGATCCCGGTGGATCCCCAGCTTTGATCCAGTGGATCCCCCAGTTTGGGTCCCCCTGGATTCCCCAGCTCTGGTCCCAGTGGATCCCTGTCTTTGGTCCTCTGGATCACCCAGCATTTGGTCCCTGTGGCTCCCCCAGCTTTGGTCCCATCTCATGGCCCTGTGGGATGATGACCAGTCAGTGATGCTCAGTCAAGGCCAGTTTTGATGTCCACTTTGCACTCTGCCCCCCTTGCTCACCGTAATTCCATGCAAAGCAGGACAAATTCCATGGAAAAGCAGGACAGAAGCACAGCCCTGAATTTGGGATGCTGAGCCTGAACCTTCATCCCCCCAGGAGCAGCAGGAGCCCCAGGAGTCCCCTGTGCTCCACAAATGCCCTTCAGGCATTTCCCCACCCCACGGCATCTCTGGGGAGCTGCAGGACGGGCAGGCAGGCAGCCAGAGGAATGTTAACCCCCCCAGTTCTGTGTTAAACCCTGCAGAACTGCAGAGCATCTCCTGGAACCCTGCTAAATTCCTGCTGCCTTCCTGATGGGAAGCTCCTGTGAGGGGAGATGAGTTCCTGCCGGGCTGGCTCCGGGGGATTGATGTAAATCCCTGTTTTGGGGTCCCTCAATCCCTCCCGGGTGCCGTGCCGGGGGTGTCCCTGGGCAGGGGCTGTGCTGAGCCCGGCTTGTCCCGCTGTGGGGCTTTCTCTGCTGGGTGAGGTGTCACCTGCTGTCCCCGTGCTCCCCAGGTGGCCGAGCAGCTGATGACCATCGCCTACGAGAGCGGCGTGAACCTCTTCGACACGGCCGAGGTGTACGCGGCGGGCAAGTGAGTGCCCGGGGGCTGGGACAGAGCGGCACCTGGGCAGGGCTGGGCAGGGTGTGCCCAGAAGGGCCTGGCAGAGCTGCACCTGCAGTGCCTGGGCTCTCTGCTCCCCCTCTGATGTGCTGGGCTCTGGGTGTCCTTGGAAAGCCTCTTTGTCCCTGAGTGAGACAGGAGAGCCTTTGTATTTGGGGCACTCATCAAATAAACCCAGATAATGAACCCAAAGGCTCTTGTACCCAGCAAGGGCTGGAGAGCACCACTGGTGGTGGCACGGGGAGATAACACCCTGAACAAATGGGAAATCACTGTGGATCTCAGTGGTGCTGGGTGGCTGGGGCTGTGACAGCTCCAGGCACAGGTCCTGGGACACCACTCTGGCTGCTCTCAGAGCCACTGTGGGGTTGGGGACATCACCCGTGGGATGGGGGGACATTACCCATGGGGTGGGGCACACCACCCGTGCTAAATGGGCCTGGGGTGACCGACAGGGCTCCCAGCTGGGCTGGGACATCGTGTCCTGCAGAGGGACCAGCCCAGGCTCAGGCACAGGGGACCTGGGCAGGGGCAGGGGGGGACAAGAGGCTCTGTGCTGGATGGACCTGTCCCAATTTGGGGGTCACTGTCACCAGGGGAGGGCAGGTGGATCTGTCCCACCTGGGGGTCACTGTCACCAGGGGAGGGCAGGTGGATCTGTCCCAATTTGGGGGTCACTGTCACCAGGGGAGGGCAGGTGGATCTGTCCCATTTTGGGGGTCACTGTCACCAGGGAGGGCAGGGGCAGCTGCAGCCAGGCTGGGTGGGGGCACTGAGCACCCCCTGCCCCCTCACACTCAGCTCTTCCTGCACAGGGCCGAGGTGATCCTGGGCAACATCCTGAAGAAGAAGGGCTGGAGGTACAGTATGGCACTCTCTCTGATCTGGGGTGTTTCCCTTGCTGGTGCCCTGGTCCCACAGGAGCAGCCACGGCTCCCCTGGGGTTTGGGGTGTCCCCCACCCTCAGGGCTGTGATGCCCTCCTGGGTGGGAGGCTGGCACCTCATCCCTGCTGGGGTAAGGATGCAGAGCTGTGCCAGCCCGGGAGGAGCTGACACTTTTAAAGGATGCACATTAGCATCTGTTGTGGGTTTTAAGGGATTTGCATAATCTTCAAAGTCCTCCCTGTGTGTGTGTCCTAGGCAGGTTCAGCTGGAGGGGGTCTAGCAGGGCTCTCTCCAAACCCAGCCGAGGGGATTAGGGGGGTGAGTGATTACCTGGTAAGAAATACTCTGGGTGATGTGGAGGAAATAAAATGAAGTGCAATAAAAGCTGGGGAAATTGTGTTGTACATGTCTGGTTATGCAGCAAGGCAGCTGGAGGATGATAAATCTTTGATTTAATATCGTGTAGAGTTTACAGATTAATTCAGATGTCTCACACTGGAGTTAAACAGCTCTGGGAGTGCTGCCTGGCAGTGAGAGGCACGGGCAGGATGGCAGGGGGGAACAGCCCTGCAGGCCCTGGGGAGAGGGCTGGGTGCTGCTCACTCAGTGATTACAAATGTCTGGGGGTTTGGTCACCTCACTGGGATTGCCTTTGCTTTCTATCACAATGTCCAATCCAAACTTCCCCTGACTTCATTCCATTTCCTCGTGCCCTGACTATTTATGGGCATATTTTACCAAAACACCTCAGGATATTTCACTTTCCATCTTCTGAAGGAGCTGAGCTCAGCTCCCCTGTGCTGCTCACCCCACTGAGAGGGGCAATGCCCTGGGCACCTGGCAATTCCTGGGCTCTCCCTGGCTGCCAGAGCTCCATTTGCAGGCAATTCCCCCAAACCAGCACTGGAGTCAGTGTCCTCAGCATTTCACAGCTGATTTGGCTGTTTGAGCATCCCCAGCAGAAACCCTGCTCCCGGGTTTTACAAGTTGCTGATGGGCAACATCTGCTTTGTTGATGTCATTATTGTTATTAAAATATTATTATTTTTAAAATTTTATTAATTTTCCTGTTCTTTTTGCAGGAGGTCCAGTTTGGTGATAACCACAAAGCTGTACTGGGGTGGCAAGTAAGTGTGACAGTCACTTGTCCTGGGGTTTGCTGCCAGGGGATGTGACTGCAGGCAGGGGAGGTTAAGGGCACCTGGGGTGCTTTGCTGGTGTCACTGCAGTTCTGTCTATTTTACCAAGTGTTTTAAGGAGTTGGAGTTTCTTATCTGGAGAGGAGCAGCTCCAGGGAGAGCTCAGGGCCTGCAGGGGCTCCAGGAGAGCTGCAGAGGGACTGGGGACAGGGATGGAGGGACAGCACACAGGGAATGGCTCCCACTGCTAGAGGGCAGGGATGGGTGGGACATTGGGAATTGGGAATTCCTGGCTGGGATGGGATTCCCAGAGCAGCTGTGGCTGCCCCTGCATCCCTGGCAGTGCCCAAGGCCAGGTTTGGAGCAGCCTGGGACAGTGGGAGATGTCCCTGCCATGGCAGGGGTGGGATTTAAGGTCCCTCCCAGCCCAAGCAGTCTGGGATTCTGTAATTTTGGGGGTGTTTAAATCAGAACACAGCTCATTGCTCCCGGGCTGTTGGCACCTCTGCCAGCTGTTGCTGTTTTTCCCTTGCAGGGCAGAGACAGAGCGAGGCCTTTCCAGGAAACACATCATTGAAGGTACCTGGGCTGGGCTGGGGCTGGGGCTGCCCTGGTGGGCTCTGTGCAGCTGATCCCAGTGCTCTCCATGAGCTGGGCTGTTTGATCCCACTGCCCCTGTGCCAGTCCCATGCAGAGCAGTTCCCAAACTCATCCTGAAATGCCCAAAATGCACCCAATGATCGTTTTGGCTCCCCTCAAAGTGTCAGTGAATGGATTGCACTGGCAGCCCCCTCATTCCCTGGGGGTCTGCTGGGTTTGGGGAGCTCTCTGCACACCCCAGCCCTTCCCCATGGGGCCAGACATGGCCAGGGGTGCCTGGGCTGTCTGGAGCTGGAGGAATGAGGATGTGGCATGATGCCAGCCTGCAGAAACAGCCCCTGGAGGGCTGCCAGGCTTCACTGGCACAGCTGAGCTCTGCTCCTGGTGCTGCTGCTCCTCAAGGTCTCAGTTCTGCTGCCCATTCCCTCACCTGGCTCCATCCCATTCTGGGCTCCTGACCCCAGTCCCTGCTCCCCATCCCATCCTGGGCTCCTGACCCCAATCCCTGCTCCCCTCTGGGGTTCCTGACCCCAATCCCTGCTCCCCATCCCATCCTGGGCTCCTGACCCCAGTCCCTGCTCCCCTCTGGGGTTCCTGACCCCAATCCCTGCTCCCATCTGGGGTTCCTGACCCCAGTCCCTGCTCCCCTCCCCTTCCCTGCTGCTCTGCCTTGTCCCTGGCCCCATGTCCCTGCAGGAGAGGGGACAGCAGGAACTCTGTGTTCTGTTTGCCCACAGCAAAGCCTTGGCCGTGTGTGCCTGGGCTGGACCCAGAGCTGGCTCTGCAGGCTCAGCTCCCAGCACAGGGAGAGCAGTGCCAGGATCAGAACCATGCCTGGGAACTGAGGGGGACATCCAGGACCAGCAGTGTCCCCTGTGACCTTGTCCCTGTGAGAGGAGCCAGCCCGGGCTCTGGAGCAGGAGCATCCTGCAGCTCCTGGGCAGGGGAATGCTGTGGAGGGGCATTGCAGGGCAGTGCCAGCCCCCAGCAGGGCAGTGCCAGCCTAGGGGAGGATTTGTGCCCCAGCTCCCTGGCTGTGTGCCCCGTTTGTGCCTCCTGCCCCCATGGGATGTTCAGATCCTGCTGCTGGGGGCTCAGGGATGGCATCCTCTGGGCACAGCTCCTCCTCTCTGTGCTGCACACCTGGGAAATGGGAGCCCCAGGGCAGTGCCCAGCTCAGGTGGGATGAATGGGGGTCAGCCCCTCCCTGGGTGCAGCTTTGGCTCCTTCCATCCTCCTCCTTCCTGCTCCTGGCACGTTTTATCCAGGATTCCCTGCAGAGTTGGATGTTGGAGTGTTTGCAGGATCCAGGCACATCAGGATCCTGGGACTGTCCCAGTAAGGTAATGCTGCAGAAAGCTTTTCTTGTAGCAACATTTTGTTGGATTTTCATCTGAATAAGCTTCAGTGAGGGGATGGCACTGAAGGAGATCAGGGGGGTGGCAGATGTGTCACAGGCACTCCAAACCCAGCCATTTTCCATTTCTTGTGGAGCTGCTTCATGAAATGACAGAAAAGCACTGGCAAGAGTTGGAATAATTTCACAGAACACCCAGCAAACAACGTTAAGGTCAATGAGAGATATTTTATATTTTTATATATATTTATATATATATATCTGTGTGCGTGAGAGAGAGAAGAGGATTTTGAACAGTTATTTTCTACAAATCTTCCCAAGAACAAAATGTTTTTATGAATGTTCATGAAGAATGAGTCAAAATAGAGCAGGCTGGAAATGTTTGCTGAATTTTGAGCTGGATAAAATGCCCATCCTTTGCTCACCCTCTCTCATACACTCATACATGGATATATAAATATATCTGCAGGGGTTTGATGCCATCTCCCATCAGATCCTCACAGGAAGGCTCTGAAAACCTGGGCATTTTTGGGCTGAGCTGCAGAGGGCTGGGGCTTGCTGTGCCCAAGCCCCTGGGCAGTGTGGGAGGGCACAGCTGTGGGCACTCCCTGTGCAGTGTGGGAGGGCACAGCTCACCTGGCAGGTGATGCTTTGCCTGTTCCCTGCTCCCCATGGCCAGTGGCACCAGCCCACCCCAGTGCCACCCCCTGCACCCCTGGAGTGCCCCCCATGGCCTCAGGAGCTGGGGCTGGAGCAGAAGAGGCTCTGTGACACAATGCAGACTGAATTCCCCGCCGGACACTGAATTCCCTGGCAGTGCCTCTGCCAGGCTGACAGGGACAGCTCTGAAACCAGGGCTGGTCAGCACAATCCTGGAATCCTGAATAAAGCACATTCCTGGAGAAGGAGGGGCTCTGTGTGTGGCCAGACTGGTGCTTTCCTCCTCAGGTGGCTGCAGGGAGGTGGGACAGCACCAGTCAGCATCCTTCTCACATCCTGACTCTGTGTATCTATATAAACCTGTGTCTATATAAAAATACAGTATTTAAGTACAGCCAGCTGTGTCTGATCCCATTCTGGCCCTGTTCCCTGCCTCCCTCTGACCCTGCCTGTCCTTGTCTCTGCTCTCCCAGGGCTGAAGGCTTCTCTCCAGAGGCTGCAGCTGGAGTATGTGGACGTGGTCTTTGCCAACCGGCCGGACAACAACACCCCCATGGAAGGTTGGTGGGGGCTGCACAAGAAGGGGTTAACCCTCAGTGCCTGGTCCTGGCCTGAGGGCTGACACTGAGGAGGGCAGGAAAGGCAATTTGTAATCAATTGTTCAGGTGGGGCAGCTTAAATGTGAAATATCTCATTTTGGTAGCCATGGAAGGTGTCCCTACCCATGGCAGAGGGTTGGAATTAGATGTTTAAGTTCCCTCCCAACCTATTTAAGGTTTCTATATCTACCCTGCCACATGAATTTGTGTGGCTTGGAAGGAAATAGAAGTTTCCTTTCTGTCCCAGGAGTGCCTTCAATGTTTGGAGCATTTCTGTTCCCAGTTCCTTCAGACAGAGAGGATTTGTGGCTGGATTCAAGGCATGGTCCATGGCAGGTGGCACAGGAGCTGTGGTGGATGATCCATGGCAGTCAAATAGAGCTGGAGCTCCGTGTCAGGAGTGCTGGTACCTTGCTGGATGTGTGGCTGTGCCACCATGGGTGACCCGTGGGTGCCCCCCAGTGAGGGTCAGGGCCCAGCCTGGGATCTCAGGAGCTGCTGAGCTCAGGGCAGGCTCTGTGCTGTGTCTGGCAGGGAGTTGTCCTCTCTGTGCTCGCTCTGCTGTCACTGAGCAGCGTGGAGGGGCCGCCCTGCCAGGGCACAGCTGAGCCCACACCCCAGTGCCAGCCCTGGCACCAGGCACAGGCTGTGGCGCTGGCTGAGGCTGCAGCAGGGTGAAAAAAGGGACATTCCTCTTATGAATGGCATGCTGGAGACACTTCCCATCTTCTTCCTGCCTTTTTTATGGCTCACCCACTAAGGCACTTCCATCCCAGAGCATCTGCTGGGCCATCTGTCAGCGCTGCTTGCCGAGCCACTCCATCCTGCTCAGCACCACACATTCCTCAGCTTCTCCCACAGGGAGCCAAGGAAGGCACCTTGGAGCTCATCCCGCTCCCTGCCACTGTCCCAGGCTACTCCAAGCCCTGTCCAGCCCGCCCTGGGCACTGCCAGGGGTGGGACAGCCCCTCCTGAAGGACAAGGTGACCTTGAAGTGTTCCCTACTCGTGGCAGCACCTGTGGGTCGGGCTGGAGCAGCCTGAGCAGGGGGGCACAACCCGACCAAACCTGAATGTGCTGCTTGTTTTCCCTGCCTGCTGCTTCCACAGATCCTCCTGTGACCCCAGCCAGAGCAGATCCCTCTCCCCAGGCTGCCCAGGCTCTGCTGCTCCCCTGGGCAAGGAGCAGATGAGCATCCATGGGGATTTCTGTGCTGCCAGTTACTGGGCCTCAAGGCACCTGGCAAAGCTGCTTAACCTAAACCCCCCAAATGTATTTCATGTTCTTAAAGGTCTCTGAACAAATCAAAATGTAAAAGCAGGGAGTGTTGGAGGCAGTGAGCAGCTGGAGAGGAGCACCTCGGGCAGCTCATGGCATGTGGGTCTGGCTGTGCCCCCTGTGCCCCAGAGCCAGGCTGGGGGTGAGGGCTGAGGGCTGCCTACCCTCCCTGGGGCTGGCTCAGCTCAGTGTGAGTGTCCCTGCCATCCCAGCAGGGCAGCTGGACAGGAGGGTCCCTGGGGTGTCCCCAGTGTCACAGAGCCATGTGCCCACAGTGTGCCCAGCAGCCACACACAGGGAGGGAAGGTGACAATGTTCCTACCAGGGAACTCTAACCTTCCTCAGAGTTATTATTGTTATGGTGCCAGGGGCTGTTATTTGGGATTTGAAGCATTGATTTATATTTAAAAAAAAAAAACAACTTCTTTTCTTGAGTGCTGCCATTTGGGATCCAGCTGGCAGTACAAGAGATGTGGGCCTGTGCCCTTCCCAAATCCCATCGCTGTCCCCTGGCTCTCTCAACAAGGAGATATATATGTGTATATATATATATATATATATTTATATACATTTTCTGAGTTGACTTTGAAAGTTTTTTTGAAAGGAGTAGAGGCTGGAGAAGTGCAAACAACCCCGGGCTGAGATGTGTAAGAGGCGTGTGACGAAATGTTTTCCAAAACTCTGAAATGGTGGCGGGGCAAAAATAGCAAACTAAACCCAGGGAGAAGCTGCTGAGGAGGGAGGAGGAAGGGAAGGATCACCAACAGGCTTAGCCTGATGGTGGTAGGAAATGAAAAACAATTTTAGATTAAATATTCAGATGGAGCAACTTGAAATTGCTCATAATTGAATTCTGGAGCCCTGGTCAGGTGGAAGGTGTCCCTGCCCACAGCAGGGCTTGGAAGAAAAAGATCTTTAAGGTCCTTTAGTTTTAACATCCCTTCCAACCCAAACCAATCCAGGGTTCCTTTAAACTGAAGTTCATGAGGGTTTTTTCACCCCCAGGCAGGCAGGGAAGTCTGAGGGGTGAAATCCAGGATCCTGTCCAGGTGTTTGTGGCCTTGGAAGCTTCCATAACCTAGAGAACAGCAATGGGGGGACTGTGGCACAGCCATGGGGACCAGGGCACAGCCATGGGGACCAGGGCCCTGCTGTGGGGCAGAGGGTGACAGGGCCCTTGGTGGAGTGGGGTTCAATCAGCCATTCATGCAGCTTTGTCCCTGGTAAAAAGAGGCACACCCAGATATGAGCTTTCAGGAAGAAAATTTTTTAAAAAAGGAATTTATTTTGAAGTTTATTTTTCCACTGTGCTGCCCTCTTGTGTTCTGTTTTGAAGGAAATGTCCTCCTAAGGCCGTGGTAGGCAGGAGCAGGTGGGAAAAGCAGTTTTTACCCAGCTGCAGGGTCAGTGTCTCGGTGTTTGCACTGAAAATGCTTTTCCAGCCTTGCCTGGGCAGGAGAGCATGGCAGGAGCGTGCTCAGGACTGTCAGTGTGGGGTGTTAGGGAGTGGGATTGGTGGAAATGTGACCTCTGTGCCCTTCTCACTCTCCTTTTTTTGCTGTTTTTCAGAAATCGTGCGGGCCATGACACACGTGATCAACCAGGGCATGGCCATGTACTGGGGCACGTCCCGCTGGAGCGCCATGGAGATCATGGTGAGGGGCCTGGGGATCATCATGAGGGGCCTGGGGGCTGTGGAGATCGTGGTGAGGGGTGTGGAGGTCATGGTGAGGGTGTGGAGATCATGGTGAGGGGCCTGGGGGGCCGTGGAGATCATGGTGAGGGGCCTGGGGCCCACGGAGATCATGGTGAGGGGCTGGGGGCCATGGAGATTGTGGTGAGGGGCCTGGGGGTCATGGTGAGGAGCGTGGAGGTCATGGTGAAGGCCACAGAGGTCATGGCATGGCAGCCCTGGGCACGCTGGGTTCCCCTCCATCCAGGCTTTTCACCTCAAATAGTTTAAAAGGCTGTCCCAGAATGAGCCCAGTGCTAATTAGGGGAAGATGGGCTGATGTGTGGGAGTTTGGGTGGTTTGTTTGGGTTTGTGCCATTTTGGTTTGACTGAAGGCAAGTCCTTCAGTTTGATATCAACCATGGCAGGGGGTGGAATGAGATGGGCTCTAATGTCCCAAACCAGGGACATTAGATAGATTGCAGCATCCTGCTGGCCCCCCTTGCCCTTACCCTGGCCATCTCCTGTGCCCTCAGAGAACGCGGCCTGGCGTGTCCTGCAGACATTCCCAATTTCTGAAGGTTTTCTCCCTGGTTCCCTCTGCAGGAAGCCTACTCCGTGGCCAGGCAGTTCAACATGATCCCCCCGGTGTGTGAGCAGGCCGAGTACCATCTGTTCCAGAGGGAGAAGGTGGAGGTGCAGCTGCCAGAGCTGTACCACAAAATCGGTGAGGCTGGGCCTGCTGGGCATTCCCAGGGAGAAATGGAGGGCAGGATCACTGAGGCTCCAGGTGGGACCAGTGACAAAGCCAAGCCTCTATCTAATAGTGACCCTAAAGAAAAACCAGCTTATTGTGCCTCTGATGAAGGATTGCTTAATATTATCTGTTAATAACTAAAGTACATTAATGAACATATTAAGTATTAATTGGCTTGGCTGCTCCTTGCCCTCTGAGATTCACATGGTCCATTAAGTGAAATAAATCCTTCAGGGCACCAGCAGCACATTCCTGCAGGACCAGCTGAGCACTGCTGCCCGTGGCAACAGAAACAAGCAGCCTCAGTTTGCTCTTGGTGTAGTTTTTGAGTGAAATCTGTATTTTTGCTGCAGCTCTGACCTGTCTCACTCCTCTCAAACCCCCTTTTTGTGTTCCCTCTGCAGGGGTGGGAGCAATGACGTGGTCTCCCCTGGCCTGTGGGATCATCTCAGGGAAATACGGCAACGGGGTCCCTGAAAGCTCAAGGGCTTCACTCAAGGTATTTCTGGGGCACCTTTGAGTGGTGCTGCTTTTGTCAGGGCAGGAAAACAACAAAGGGGAAAGAAAGGGCTCCCTCGTGAGAAGGAGGGCTCTGCTTGCATGGATCAGCTCGGTTTCTCTGGCAACCACACTCCAAAGAGCAGCAGAATCTGGGTTAGAACCAGCCCAGGCTCTCCACGCAGGGAGCTCGGGGGGCTTGGGCAGGTCTGGGGTCTCAGGGGCTGCTGTCCCCACCCTGCACTGAGGGACATCACCACGAGCCAGGGGCTCTGTGGGGCTCCTCACTGATGTTAACCCTGGGATTTTAAGGTTGGAAAGGACCTCCAAGGTCACAGAGTCCAAGCCTGAACGGATGCAGCTGCTGCCACTTGTAGCCCCTGAACCATGCAGGTCCAACAGGCTTGGACATCGTGTCCCTGGGTACCAGCCTGGGCCATGGGGGTGCTCAGCCCCCCAGTATCCCCCCAGAGACCCCCAGGCCAAGGGCAAGCCCGCTGAACACCCATGGTCTGCTGGGGGCTGCCCTCTCTAACAGGTTTTGGCATTCTGGTGTCACCACAACTAATTGTGGTTTCTCCACAATTATCCTGATTTTATCCTCATTGAGAGTTATGGGATCCAAAAAGAAAACTGGGGAGATTGCAGGTTCTGGAGTGAGAATAAAGCCAGAGAGCTGAGCACAACAGGAGACATTCTGGTGCTGCTCTAATTGCTTTGGGCAGCCCAGCTTTGTGTTCTCAGCCTCCACGACCTTCTGGGCTGGATGTGGCTTTTCAAGTGCTGCTATTTATAGATATTTATAGATTATAATTACAAATCGCCTTAAACTCCCCACTTTGGAGGCTGCAAGCTGACAGCCTGCTGTCTGTGATTGCCCTGCAGTGCTACCAGTGGCTGAAGGAGAAGATCATCAGCGAGGAGGGCAGGAAGCAGCAGGGGAAGCTGAAGGACCTGTCTCCCATCGCCGAGCGCCTGGGCTGCACGCTGCCACAGCTGGCTGTTGGTGGGTGCCTCACAGCTGCCAGGGCCTAACACACAGCATGTGCTCTCTTTACACTGTGGTTTGGGCAGGGCCTGCAGCTGGAGATGTGTTTGTTGTTTAAAATCTGTGAAAAATTACTGATCCTGCAGGGGTCTGTGGTAGAAAGGAATTTAAAGCCCATTTTGTTCCAGCCCCTGTCATGGGGTTCCACTATCCCAGTTGCTCCAAACCTGTCCAGCTTGGCCTAGGACACTCCCAGGGATCCAGAGGCAGCCACAGCTGCTCTGGGCAGCAATTAATTAAAACAGGATTGTTTCCAGCACCACCAGGCTGTGGCTGACAGGGTCAGTGTTGTGGGCATCCCCAGGATGGCCATCCCCACCTCCCTGTTCCCCTGGACATCCCTCTCCTCATGAAGCCATCACCTTTGTGGTGCTAGGCTGGCAGACAAGAAAATGCTGTTCAAAATGAGTTCTGGGGGTTTTTCCTAATAATTATGCTGCTGAGAGCTGAGGCTGGAAAATACCACGTCTGTCAGAAAGGTGATCCCTGGTTCAACATCCCAGCAGTGAATCCTTGTGATGGGGAAAATCCAAACCCCACAGCCAGAGAAGTGCTGGGGCAGGGAGCAGGCTCAGGATCCTGGAAGATCTGTGGGGTTTGATATTTGATCAGTGCATCTTCCCCAGGGTAGAGACAAAGAATGGGAATATTGCCAAGCAGAGACAGGGGCTCTGTCAAACACCAGGGACTGGAGCCAGGCCCTGCCAGCCCCCCTGTGTCCTGACCACCCTGTGCCTTTGTTCCCAGCATGGTGCCTGAGGAATGAGGGGGTGAGCTCTGTGCTCCTGGGATCCTCCAACCCCGAGCAGCTGATCGAGAACCTCGGAGCCATCCAGGTGAGTGCAGGGGGACACCCCACACCTCAGCACCCCCCTTCTCTCAGCACAGGGCTGCTTGGGGTTCTGTCTCTCAGCTCCATTCATGCACCCTCATCAGGCCCATCCTGCTGTCACCATGGCTTAGCACCTTTTGGGGCATTGCAGACGTGTCCAGTGACACGAGGGTGGCGCCAGCAGCTTTCATGCACCTGAAAATACAGCTGAGTCCAGGGCATGTTGTGACAGATCCCGTGCTGTCACATGTCACTTGCACCCACCTTAATTATTCCCTGTTGTTTTTCCCCAGTCAGAGCTGCCTCTGCAGTCCTTGCCACCAGCTCGTGTCCCAGCGCAATATTCCACACACAAAGCTGAGAGGCTTTGCTGTGATTCTCTCACTGAGTAAAGATCCTCCAGAGGTTTTTCCTTTAAGGGAGAAAGTTATGAGATGAATGCTTAATATCTGTCACACAAAAAGCCCAGAGGAAATGTACTTTGATAAAATCTAGGTTTCATTTTGGAACTATCTGGATTAAGCATCGCTTTCTTCCACCCCAGGTCCTTCCAAAGATGACATCCCATATTGTAAATGAAATAGATAATATCCTGGGCAACAAGCCCTACAGCAAGAAGGACTACAGATCCTAATGCAATGCATGAATTTCCTGGACTGCATGGTTTAGAAGTGCTCTGTACTCCAGTACAGCCCTGAATTACTCTCATGAGAATCATTCAGCACTTGCTGCTCGGTGTCTACTGTCACTGGATCCTTCGAGATGTGTGCTCTTGCTACTACTCTGCAGTGAATTTAAAAGCACAGTTGATCTCTCTTCTAACCAGGAATAACCTTGTATTTTCTTACCTTCTTGACCGAGTTCATTAATTTTTACTTTACTCTTTGCACCTCATGCTTGTGCTGTGACAAACACTTGTAAAGCAAAAAAAAAAAAAAAAAAAAAGAAATAATTTATAACCTTCAGGTACTTGGTAATTAAAGAAGGATGTACAGATCTATTTTTTCAATGAAGAAAAGCCAGATACAACTTCAGGTTTTAATAAAACCATGTTTGGGAAATCTCAACTATAAAGTTTCTTCAGGTTAACAGATGGAAGGGGCAAGCTCAAACTTTGCTTTTTTATGCTGAATATAAGCTCTAGGGTTTCTTTGTAGTTGAATAAAAGGCTGTGAGACAGAGAACTAGTTAGCAATTAGATAGTTCAGCTCCTAATGTTCCAGCTGTGGAGTGCTCCTGGAGCAGTGCTAGGAAGCCCAAACACGCATGTCAGGTTACTGAGCACGACAGCTCTGCAAAGTTCTACTCTCCATAAACCTTAAGCCAAGAAAGCCATGATTAAATATTGGGTTTTGCATCTATAGAAACCTGCCTCTACTTCTGCCTGCTTGTAGACAGAGCTACTGCAAATTTCAATATTCAGGAGCTTTTAAGGATCTAGATACTATAAATATATACAACATATAGCTGCTGAGAGCTGCAGGAACAATCAGGTACGTACTCCAAAAGGCTACACCTGCTTCCACTAGCTTTGGAACCGGGGATCAGTAAATGCACAGACACATTTTAAACAGATTTTTGTGAGCATTTACAGGAGTTGACAGGAAGAATTTACGTCTGGATTTGCCCAGCTCAAGCCCACATTGTACCTTCCCAAGGATTTGCTCTGTACCATGCTCCTCTGATTGCAGTCTGTATTTCTCCCGTCCCTGCTGGGACCCAGCTCTGTACAGTATTTGTAGGACCCCTGTACTCCCCCTGCTGCACTCACCTGGGCCAGGTGAGCAGCTTTCCCCACCCGAGTGCTCTCCTCCTGTATTTGAAGCTGTGGTGTGTGTAAATGACTCCTGCTGTACATGAGAAATGCAGTCTGACTGGAATTCTGCTTGGACACAATAAAAGCATTTTGTGCATCTACCCTGAGAGCTGCAGACCCGTTACTGACACTGGAGCTGGGCCAGCAGGGCTTTGTGCTGAGCACGGGGGTGATGTTCCACAGGGAACATTGCAGCTGTGCCCAGGAGGGACAGCAGGGAGCTGGGCTGGCCCCAAGGTGCTGCTGGCAGGCAGTCCCCAAGGAGCACAGCAGTCCCAGGTAAGGTCTGGCCTGGCCTGGCCTGGCCGGGATGGATGGGATTTTGGGAAGGAATTCCTCCCGGGGAGGGTGGGCAGGCCCTGGATCCCTGGCAGTGCCCAAGGCCAGGTTGGACATTGGGCTTGGAGCAGCCTGGGGCAGTGGGAGGTGTCGCTGCCATGGCAGGGGTGGCCCTGGATGGGATTTAAGCTCCTTTCTAAGCCATGTTTTGTTTTTTATGTTCCTTTCTAAGCCCTGTTCTGTGATCTGGCCTGGAATGAGCCCAGTGCAGCTGTCCCCAGGTGACAATGACCAGTCCCAGCCAGCTGGGGTGGAGCCCCCTGGCCCTGCCCTGGGAACATCCCCACTGCTGCATTACCACTAACTTCTGTTAATTTTTACAGAGCTTCAAGCATTTCACAGTTAACAGCTTTATTAATCTAATATAATTATCCTGCCAGTAACAGACTAATTCCTTTTCCTCCCCCTGGAGGTACAATTTAATGTTCTCTCTTCCCCTTCTCATGTACTTGGGAATCCAGTAATGTATTAAAACTAGATCAATTCCCAACTTTAACTGAGGAGATGGCATTGTCCCTTACAGGCTCTGAGGGCAATGTGGGGCCAAGCAGCAGCCCTGCTTCAGGTTAACCCTCAGCACTAGACTAGAGAAATATAATTTCAATGTTTTATATTGAATTTTTTATGTATCATTGAAGCTTGTAGTGGGGATTGTAAGGGAAAAAAACAAACACCACCTCTTAAAAAAAAAACAAACTGAAAAAGTGAACAAAAAATCCAAATGCCAACAAAAAAAGCCCCAAACTTTTCTGTGAAAGCTCAAGATTAGGTTTTTTTTGCAGAATACATCCCACCCCACCCACCCACCTGCTTTTGTTTCAGGCTGTCAGTGCTCAATGTTCCCTCTCCAGGAAAATTGTGACACGCTAAGCTCCAGGCCCCAGCAACTGTCAATACCAAAAAAGCCCTAAGAGAAGATGAAAAGCTGGTAATAAAAGAGTCAGTGAGCCGACAGTAATGGCAGAAGAAAGTGCTGCTTCCAAGCTCTTTGCAGACAGCACATTTCCTGGGGAATACACCTGCTGAAGGCCTGCCAGGAAAGTGAGTATAACACTGTCTGTTCAGGGGTGTCAGTTCAGCTCTGGGGGCTCCGAGAGCAGCGGAGCAAAACCAGAAACATCAAAGTCCTGCTGCTCCCACAGGAGCCAGCCTGGCTCTCAGCTGGCCTCTGGATTTTGGAGAGGGCTGTTAAAAATCTGCTTGATGTGAGCTAAATACTCAGCTAAAACCCATCAATTATATCCCTCATGAGATGTGAGGCCAAGGAAAGGGAAACTGTCCAAGGCAGGCAGCAGCTTTAGGGAATGTGTCCTTCCAGTGCTGAATAGTCAGGCAGAAGGGATAAAGAGAAACCCATGTATTTTGAGAAAAAACAGTTAATTAAAGAGTATTTAACGACCAAGAGTACTTGAATTTGTCAGAAATAGAGCCATTACTGTCTCCTGCTCGTCACATTCTCTCCATTTTGCTCTATTTTCCATTTAATCTTATTGAAGCCAAGATTAGCAGAGTAATTGTTACATTAAATCTGATTTAAAACTTTCTTCTCTCTTTAGGATCCCAAGTCTGTAATGGCAGGATCTGTAACTAGAATTCCATTAATATCAGTAGAGTTTGGCATTTAAGTGAACAGCTGCTCCAGAGATAGGCAGAAAATAAGACACAGGATTGTCTGATAAACCCATTATTAAGAGCCAGCTAAAGCATTTTTCTTAAGCTGTGCAGGGAGACTGGCAGGGTTTTTTATTTATTTATAACTTTGAAGATTAATGAAAAAAGTGCATTGAAACCACTTCAAAAGCGTTTTCCTAGGAGATTCAGGTTTTGTCCTCACTCCATGTTACTCAGAAATGAGGAGTGCTTCCAAGGAATATGTTAGCTTGTATATGTCTCCTCTCTTCTGGAAGCAGAAAGAGAAACCTAGGTATGAAAATCCCTGTGTTTTTCAAAAATAATGAATGAAAATACAAGGAATCAAATGGCAAAAAAAGCTCTTTTTAATTACAATTTTTCAAGTTACAATGATAAATGGATTGTCCCCAGGGCAGAGCTGCAGAAAGGTGATGTCTGCTCACAGCTCACACCCCCTCTCCATGCTAAGTAAAAAAAACCCAAAACTGAGTAATTCCAATATCAAATACCATGTAAAGATACCAAAAGTAAATACAATTCAACCATTTTGGATTCAAACCCTCCCCACGTTTTCCTCATGCTAAAAAACAAAAAATATTCCTATTCCACCCTTAGGCATTTTCATGGCAGCTGAAGCCTCTCTCAGGAACTGCTGAGGGTTCTGTGTCTACTTGGATCCTGTGGACAGCAGAGCAATCAGTCCTGAGGAAGCACTGATAGAAAGGATGTAGTTTCTGTAGGGAGCGGGTTAAGGAATTGTCAAGGTCTTTCTTTGGTACACAACATTTGGAAAGAGTTTTATGAAAAGAAAGGTTATTGAAATCATCTTTCTCTGGAGTTTTAAAACTGGAATACTGCAAGCTGAAACACAGCTTTAGAACTCACCTGCAGAATTAAGACACTTGTAAAGTTTTACAAGTTTTATAAATACTGATCTTGAATTAACTGCCCTGTTGGCAATACTAATATCCTACAGGAACAATGTATTTTCCTTGTGAGCTACTGGAGCTGAAGCATCCTGTCAGGGAAGAGCTCCTGGCAACCAACACTGACACAGTGTTTGCAGAAAACTGTCCTCACTCCAAAATTGCAATGCAAATGGCAAGGCCAGGAGAATCCCTGTATACTGTCCAAGCAGTATCTTAAAACATCTCCTGTTTTAAGGGACTTTAATTGGGAGACTTTTTTCTTATTTTTGTTTCAACCTTCTAAGCTGCCATACTAACCATGAGCTGCAGGTACCAAGAGAGGAATGCCACAGCCCACAGGACAACCACAACCAGGGGTGAAGCTAACAGGAGTGGGGCTGTGGGAATTTCAGGGTAGGGATAAAGGATACACAGTGGGGTTGAAGTTCTTCAGCACGAAAAAGGAAGCGATGATAACCAGCACCAGAAAGAGGGTGTTGTTGTAGAAGATGGAGAAAGTTGTTGCTTCATAGTCTGCAACTTCATTTTTCTTCCACAGAATCCTAGGAGCAAGTGGAGATAAAATTTCAAATATATTTAAATCAATGGATATCACAGAATCCTGGAATGGTTTGGGTGGGGAAGGGCCTTAAAGCTCATCCCACTCCACCCCTGCCATGGCAGGGACACCTCCCACTGTCCCAGGTGCTCCAAGCCTGTCCAGCCTGGCCTGGGCACTGCCAGGGATGGGGATATCCTGGACACCCACATGCTGAAGTGAGCAGTAGTTTCTCCACAGGACACAGAGTTTGGCTCCCAAGCTCCCCTCCTGGATGGGGATATCCCAGGGATGGGGATATCCTGGACACCCACATGCTGAAGTGAGCAGTAGTTTCTCCACAGGACACAGAGTTTGGCTCCCAAGCTCCCCTCCTGCACAGTCCCAGTGGGGATCCCTCTAACACCGAGGGCATCTGAGACCTTCCCTTGACAACTCATCTCAAAAGGGTTTGAAGCTGAACCACGAGCTACCCTGCAGCTGCTGCTTCCCAAAACACAGAAAAACAGTGCAAGCACAGTCCCTACTGTCCCACCCAGAGCCTCAAAGACATTTAAGGCCCTCCTACAAGAAGGGAGAGGAGGAGGAGGACAGAGAGATCACCTTTCATCCTTCTCCTTGCGGGACATCTTCCTGTTGTCTGCCTCGGACAGCTTGCGAGTCACCTCCTTGGAAACTGCATCTTCTCTTTTCTGGGCTACTCTGTAAGTAACACCACTCATGTCACACTTCAGAAATTAAAAAACCCCACAACCCAGCCCTGGCATTACAGGAAGTTTTATATGCAGTGAAGAATGCAACTTAGTTAAGATACCTGACAGTTTTGTCAAGGTGAAGGGATAAGAATTAATAACAGCAATTACAAAAAGTAATATCATTCACGTTCAATAACTAAAATAATTTATAATTTAAATATAATTTATGGTGATACCCAGGGAGCATGATGGTGGATTTACTATTTCACCATACTCTTAGCTGACGAGATTTGACTATAATTACAAGAGAATAACCAATTAGGAGATACTTCTCTGCAAAATATTTTTGAGTAATATTTCCTATTAATAAAGAACTATAGCTGTAAATGGCAGGGGTTTTTTTTAAATTATGAAATGATAAATTCAAAGAGGGATCAAACTTACTTGTGTTTGAGGACAAACTTGACGTTTTTATATGCAAAAGCCACGAGATAGGTACTGATGAGGGTCATCACGCTGTACAGGACTGCAGATTGAACAAGATCCATATGCCATATTCTCCAATAAAGCCCTTAGAAAAAAGGAAGAGTGATATTTGAAACAGCTTCTCTGCAAGAAAAAACGTCCCATATTGGAGACCCATAGAGGATCTGAGCTCTGTAATTCCACAGCCTCTGCCTGAGCAAAGCCAACTCCTCCAAAATCACTCGGGATTCTTTCAACTGCATTGAAAGTACTTTGGAAGGAGCTGTGTGAGAGCACGGCCGAGCCTGCGGGCAGCGCTGCTGTGGTGACACGTCAGTGATGCTGCCCTCTGTAAGATCTGGGATCTTACAGAGCTGGGACCGGGCCCGACACGGCTCGGAACCGGGATCCGATAGGGCTAGAAGCGGGAACAGACACAGCTTGAACGGGACCCGATGGGGACCGGAGCCAGGATCCCACACGCTCAGAACCAGGACCCGACACTGCCCGGAGCCAGGATACGCCGGGGCTCGGAGCAGCAACCCCGCGATCTGCCGCCTCGGGCGGTGGGGAGCCCTGATCCCTCTCCCCAACTTCCTTATCCCCACAGGGTTGCTGATCCCCCTCTTCCACGGTATTTTGCTCCCCCCATGGCTGCTGATCCCCCTCTCCCCTCAGCGCCCATCACGGCTGCCGCCCGCCCTCGCCCGCTCACAGATAGGGATGGCGGAGACGATGAAGGCGTTGCCGAAGAAGAGCGCGGAGGACTTGGCCGAGAGGTTGCGGCTGAAGTCCTGCAGCAGCAGATCCTCCTCGGACTGCTGCCGGCCGCCGGGGCCGCCCTTGGGAGCCATGGCGGGACAAGGCAGCGTCAGCGCGGCCGAGCGGCTCCGGGTCAGGCGCCACGGGGCGGGGCGGGCCCGGCGGGCCGAGAGCGCTTCCGGAGCGCGGCGCGATCCCTCCCTCAGCCCGATCCTGTCCCGATCCCTCCCTCAGCCCGGCCCCGATCCTGTCCCGATCCCTCCCTCAGCCCGGCCCCGAGCCCGGCCCCGATCCTGTCCCGATCCCACCCTCACCCCGCTCCCGTCCCGATGTAGCCGCGCTGCCCGCGTTGGGCCGGGATCCCTCCGGGCTGTGTCAGTTCTGCTGGAAGCAGTGGAAATGGGCCCTGTTTTCTCTCGTGTTTCCCCCGCTGTGAAACACCCCACCCTGCAGCTCCCACAGCAGTGTTTCTGTCTTGTTGGCTTTCAGAACCATTGCTGCTCTGCCCAGCTCCAGCCCAGCCTGGGGGGCAGTGCAGAGTGCCCTGGTTTTCACTGTTTCTAACGTTCCCTCTGCAGTTTGTGGTGACAGATTGCCCGCAGAGGTTTTGGGGATGAACATCAGTGTCCAGCATCAGTGGGGAGCGCTTGCCAGTGGGGTACAGGCATTGTCCTATGGCCTGGGCTGGCTGCAGCACTCCTTGTCCCCTGGACTGCCAATTCTCTTCATCTATTTAAGGTTTTGGTGTCAACTTCACTTAGCAAAGCATGTATTTCTCTAAAATTTAATTCAAGTAATTTCCCCCATTTATTTCCCTCCAGTTACTAGTGTTCTCTGCTTCCAAGAAAACACTTTCTGTGCATGCCATGAGGAAATGTTACATGGAAATGAGATTATATTTTAAATGAGGTTAAATATGATCAAAATGAATGCATTATGATAGAGCTTTATACAACACTGGAGTGCAGTTTTTTGAGCTCACAATAAATTCCCAAGACCAAACAGCAGATTTTCAGATTCAGGGTGTGTTGATGCAGTGTGCTAACAGGATCTGTTGGTGTCATGTTATCTGCAGCAGCTATGGGAGTTACACCTCTGCTAGCCAGACCTTCCTCCAGGCCTGGCAGTCTGTCTGCTGCAGGGATGCCCAGGCTGGGTTTGAGGAGGCACCAGCCCGTCAGATGAAGCTCAGGAGCTCTGAGGAGCAGCAGCAGCACCTGTGAGTACCATTGTGGCCACAGCTGTGCACAGAGGGCAGGTGAGCAGCTCCCCTGCTGCCACAGCACGCACCCAGCCCTCCCCTCAGCACAGAGTCATGGAATGGCCTGGGATGGAGGGGGCTTTAGAGCTCAGCTCATTCCAGCCTTGCCACCATCCCTGCCCAGCCTGGCCTTGGGCACTGCCAGGGATGGATGAGCCTCTCCTGAAGTGCTTTCAGCAGTCCCTGCATCCCCAGGTGGGAAAGGCAGTGGTGGCATCCCCAAACTGAGGATGGTTCTTCAGCAGGTATGGAGATCAGGGCTGGTTTCTGTGTAAAACAGGTTAAAGCCACAATGTCCCTGCCCATGGCTGTGGGGTGGAACTGGGTGGGCTTTAAGGTCCCTCCCAACCCAAACCACTCTGTGATTCCAGTAGAGAACATCAGTAATTAATCAATGCTGCCAATCATGTGATTTTTGTTATTAAAGAGCATGCTTAGAGTTGTATAAAGTAGTTGGAAACTGTAGGGAAAATTAAGTTTAAGATGGTTTCAAGATTTAGATTAGTCACTATCTCTGCCCTTGCCCAGATTTCTTTCTTCCTCTTATCTGGGTAAATTTGTTTTGTGTTGTGGTGGGATGCAATTAAGTCTTTTTGTTCTTGGTTTGGCTTACATGGGAAGGATGCTGTCATTTTGGAATGAAATCTGCCCAGTGACCATCTGTCTCCCCATTAGGATGAAACAGGACGTTGATTTAGGCAGTGGAATGATGAAAGGTTTTCTTGAAAAAACAAATGAGCACTTTGCTTTTTTAAAGCCCCTGCCACTGGCACACTGTGGCTCCAGGCAGAACTCTGTGTACAGTGAGAGCTTCATACCCTGGGTGTCACAGATGCTTCCCCAAAAATAAACAGGGCCACCACTTTATTTATTTGACAATAAATAAAACAATTCCAGGTTTTGTTTAAGTGCCTAAATTTGTATCTTGGCTACATCCTCATTGAGAAGCTGTTGGAATTGTGAGGCATCAAGGTCAGAGGAGCAGTGGCTCCGTGACCCAGAAGCAAAAGTTCTCTTGGTAATAGGGAAATGAATTTGTAACTTAGCAATTAGTTTTCTTACCAAATTTCTTGTGAAGCACAGCAGCAGTGATAAGTATTCTGAAATACATGGATTGTCTTCACTGCTCTCACTTTTTCTGCAAATTTATGAAGTGAACTAAGCTGAAATGAGGGCAGTGACATTTCCTGGCAGGATTTGCTTTGTTTATTTTATTGTTGGCACTTATATGTTGATAAGCACCTTTGTGTCAGATTACTGCAATTTATGATGCAGGAAGGGATTAGTGTGCTGAGTTTGGGATCAGCTGATGGGGAACTGTGTAACTACACAGGAAAACCTCCTTTGGATGAGCGTGACGCTCATGAGTGAGCAGCTTCTCCCTGTGTGTGAGAACTGGGTGAGTGAGAGGCTTTCCAGCTCTCCTGTGTGCTGTGCTTTCCCTGAAACATTCTGTGGTGTCTGAGGTTTAAATTTGGAGCCATAAGCTGGCTCTGTTATTTTCCACACAAATCAGTCCTCCGTGTGGTTTAGAATCCCAGAATGATTCGTGTTGGAGGGGACCTTAAAGCTCATCTCCTTCCAAGCCCTGCCATGGGCAGGGACACTTTCCACTGGGATGTGGCCCCCAAAAGAGGTGCCAATCATTTCTAAAAGCTGGGAATTGCTGGATTTCTGTGGCATTTGCTGTCAGTGAAGGCAGCTCAGCGTGTAGCATATGTGACCCATTTTTTGATGTCTTGAAATGGTCTCATCTGCTCCAGTTTCCTTCTTTAGCATTTTTAAGGTTCTTGTGCCTGTGGACCACATGAATGAAATCATGTCTAGGAATAGATTCAGCCTTGCTCAGCATTTATTCTGGGAACAGTTTGGAACTGGCCACTTTTGAAAAGCAGCATCAGAGGCAGTGTTTGGAAAATAACCACAGCCTAAAGGCAGTGAGCTTGGGGGACAGTGAGCTTGTGTCCCTGGGCAGCAGCCCCACAGTGGCTGTCCCTGGTGCCACTGGGGATGTGTGAGGTGAGGTGAGGTGCAGTGGGATGCTCCTGGCGCAGCTCAGCAGGCTGGATGCATCCCTGGCAGTGGGAGGGAGCAGGCAGATGGCATTTCTGAGGCAGGATGTGTCATGCTGGCACCCGCCCACGGCTGTGCTCCATCCCTCAGCAGCGTGGGATGCAGGGCTCGGGCTGCTGCTGCCACTTCCCACCTGTGTCTTCTCCAGCCCTCCCCACTCCTGCAGCCTCCAGCTTGGCAAGCACCCGGGCCTGAGCCACGGGAACATTTTGGCCTGCGGTGTGTTGTCAGAGGAGCTGACCACCCTGTGCTGAGTGCTCAGAAATGCTAATGCCTAAAGTAAGAAGGATGAGCTAAAGCTGAGGTGCCACGTGAGGAATGTTTGGCTGAGGGAATAGAAGGGGGTGTTACTGACTGCTTCATCTCCTGGAACAGTTGGGGATTCATGCAGCCACAGAAAATTTGTGTTATCCAGCTGACCGGTCATGGCTCAACCTGAGCCTGGGTAGAAAATATTTTACCAAGTTCTTTTCCTAATTTTAAAAACTTTAGGAAATGGGAAAGACAAAAAGTCATGAACAGAATGAACACAGCAAGGCAGTATGCTGTACCCCTCAGGAATGCTGGATCCAGCAGCACACAGATGGATGAATCCCAGGAATAAAGCATTTCTAGTGTGCTCCCACACAAAATTCTTGTGGAAAGAAATGTCCAAATCCAGATTCCCATTTGCAGAGCAGAGCATCTCCTACTCTCAGCGCTTCAGGCTGTTTCCAAGAACAGCTGCTGAGCAGAGCAGGCATTTGGCTGTTTCTGCATCATCCTAGGGCTGGTTCTATTTAGGTGTTCTGCAGCCTGGGCCCACCCAGCTCCCTGAGCCTCACATTTTGATTCTTCAGTTCCAGAATCTTTCCAGAATCAAGAAAAATGTGTTGTTGGATTTAGCATTGATTTTGTCTGTTTTGGTTACTCAGTTTAAGGTGTTTTCACTCCTGTTTCCCTCCTTGCTCTTTGAGTCCTGCAGAGCCTGGGAGGAATTCAAATTTACAAGCCTCTCCTCTCCCTTTTCTCTTGTAGGATTGACCTTTTCCAGGGATATCTACAGAGATCTTCGTTCACACCTTCAACTTCTCCAGGAGCAGCTCTTAGCTGCCGGTGCTGTTGCCTTCCAGGCGTCCTTTTGTTAATTTGATGGAATTTTGGGTTGAAGAATGAACTTTATTTGCATGTAGCTAGTAAATTACCTGTTAGGAGCTAAGTGTTAATTACATTATTTATTTGAATGTAGATAGTGACCTGTCTGTGTGCTAGGTAGAACTAGCTGGTGAGTTTAGAAAATATTTTGCTTTTGGTTGGCCAACACTGCATTGTAAAGGAACATTCCCATTTTGTTTAGTTTGAAAAGGAGTTGGCCTAAAGGAGGAGGACTGAAACACTGCCATCCACACCTTGCTGCCCACGTGGTGACAGGATCCACCTGGGAAGTGTCCAGAATCATCATTATCCTTAAAAAGGCTCAAAAGCTCTGTGGTGTTTTATGAATCAGTTTGTGTTCGTTAAGGATTGGTAAGTGTTGCTTGGGCCTTGAATAAATTTCCAGGGTTTACAAGGATTTAAGAGACTTCCACGAGAGGGTGCAGCAGTTCAACAAAATCCCATCTAAACCAGATGAGCCTGTCCCCACTGTGGCCATATTTTGACTCATTTAATGTATTAATTTGTGTATTTACATCAACTTCCAAATTGCATGGGTGCTTCAGCAAATCAGTTCAATGTCCCAGAGTGTCCCTCCAGTCTGGTACTTTCTGATGTCCAGTGTTACCTGGTCTCAGTCTATCCCTGATTCCCTGCAAATGCTCACTACTTGCATTTTAAAAATAAAGTGTAGGGATTTTTAAAAATACTGTTTTAGTTTGGAAACATCATTAATTTCCCCCTCAGACTGGTCCAGCTGCAGAAGGAAACTCCATCTAGGAGGCTGAGTTCTGGAGAAACTGCTGACCTGAGTGTGAGTGATAGAACAGAAAGAGAAACAAGCTCTGTGCCAAATGATTTCTTGTTCCATGCAGAGTCAGGAGTGACCCAGCTCTCTGGTGCTGCTGTGCTGACATCCTGAAAGTGCAGAGGTGCTGTCTGCTCATGGCCAAGGGTCAAGGTCCATTCCTCTGCCTGGGCCACTAAAATACCTCTGCAGGAATGATTAACTCCTGACAAATTTGCAGGAAAAGGACCCACCTTGGAAGCATGTGCTCCCTGTCCAAATTCATTTATCCTAATCGCTTCCTGAGATAAGATTATTTGATAGTGAAATAACCAGAGGTGTGGTGATACTCATGTATAATACCTGACTGATAAATGCTGTTTTTTCCAGACTTGATATTCAGTAGGAGAAACAGCATGCTGTGCTTTCAGAACTTTTAATTACTAGTTCAAGATGTTAAAAGGGGGAGAACTTGAGACCAAAGAAATTACTTTGGTTACTGCCAGCTGCAAATGTAAAAGTTGGGTCTGAATTCAAACGGTTTCATAGATTAATTGGAACCACTCTAGTTTTGGCACTTTTCTTTTGAGCAGTGTAAAAAAGGAAAATATGAGGTTTACTAAAATATCCCCAACACACAGTGACTATGTCAACAGCAAGACAATTTTTATTTTAAAGACTAGCACCACCTTCTTCCATTGACCTGCTCTAGATTATCATGTACAAACAGGTAAGGTCTGGAGATTAATAGAATGAATGAACAGAATGAAATGAATGAATAGAAATTCATTAATAAGTGAATTTAATGAATAGAGGATTTCATCTTGACATGTTTAGACTGTGACATTTCTGCCTTCCTTGTCTTGAGGACCGACCAGAGCAGGGGGAGCCCAGTAGGTGTCAGTCCAGCCAAGGCTTCCTGAGTGCAGCTGTGAATGAACTCTGCTGCCCTCCTGGCCCTTCCTTCCCACCAGTGAAACCTGGCTGGCATCATTTCCCATCACAGAGACACAGCCAGCACATCACAGGTTCCCTTGTCCCTCCTGTTAACTTTGAATTAATGTCTGCATCCTTGACCTTTCCTTTCCCTGGGTGCCCTCCTCCCCTGGCTGGCAAAGGATGGAGCTTGGGGTGGTGTTTGCAGGGGATACCATTTGCCATCAAGCACTGGGATGGAAAAGCACAAATCCAGGCATTGGGAGCTGCCCTGAGCATTTGAATTTGGGAGCTCCACATGACCTGACCTGGCCCAGAACCTTCCCTGCCCCATGCCCTGGGCTGAGCCCCAGCGTGGGCAGCAGGGGAGGGGAAATTCTGCCCCACTCAGGTGAGACCCCACCTGCAGAGCTGCCCCACATCTGGGGAACAACATCAGGAGCTGCTGGAGAGAAGCCAGAGGAGGCCAAGGAGATGCCCCGGGGGCTGGAGCCCCTCTGGAGCCAGGCTGGGACACCTGGGGGGGCTCACCTGGAGAGGAGAAGGATCCAGGGAGAGCTCAGAGCCCTGGCAGGGCCTGCAGGGGCTCCAGGAGAGCTGCAGAGGGACTGGGGACAGGGATGGAGGGACAGCACACAGGGAATGGCTTCCATTGGGATGGATGGGAGATTGGGAATTGGGAATTCCTGGCTGGGATGGGATTCCCAGAGCAGCTGGGGCTGCCCCTGCACCCCTGGCAGTGCCCAAGGCCAGGCTGGACCCTGGGGCTGGAGCACCTGGGACAGAGGGAGGTGTCCCTGCCATGGCAGGGGTGGGAATGAGGTGAGATTTGAGTTCTTTGCCACCCAAACCATTCTATGATCCCTTTGTTAGTTGTCAGCACGGTGCTGTTTGTTGCCTTGTGTGAAAATACTGGAAAGGACAATGAACTTTCCTGTGCTGGGATGTGTTCTAGGAAGTGAAGAATGTTCATTGTGCAAGAGTTGAGGTGGAAAAGGAGTTCTGTCATTAGAAAAAAATGTGTTGGAGCCTGAGAGCTTTGTTGTTTTATCACAAACATTTAAGTCAGATGTTTCCCCTCTTTTCATCAGCGAATCCAAGTGTGCATACTGATTATCCTGTATTTGCAAGTCAGAGTTGTAAATTGCTGTATTCAGCTGGGGCCGTTTACCATCTGAAAGAAATAATTAAAGCTTTCTTTCTCTTGCTTAAGATTTAAACATGTATTTAAAGATGAGATCATGCTTTCGTGGTGGTCAGAGTTTCTTTCTATATTTGTGTGAGGTGGCCTCAGAAATGGCTGTCCGAGGGTCTGGTGTGCTGTGGTTCCTTTAATTACATATTTGTTTGGGGAAAGATGGTTATTGCAGCCTCTGTCTTTGCCTGGTTCCATCCTCCCAGCCCCGGTGCAGCGGGAGCTGTGCCCATCCCAGTGTGCAGATCAGCCATATGTGCCTCTTATTTATAGCTCATGCGTGAAGGGAGCTATTCCAAAGTGGTAATTTCTGTTCTGGTGGTGGCACATAAATACAAGTGTGTGTGAGCAGCTCCTTCTCCCTGAACGAGGATGTGACATATCCCAGCCACCCTGCTCGGGAACGCTCCAGTCCAGACAGACGGGGAGGCTCTGTCTGATGCTTCAGACACTCCAGAGCGCAATTAATTTATAGATGATAATTTGTTTTCAGCTCCTGCAGATATGGATGCCACCTTTACTCAGCCTCTCTTGAGTCATTCTCTCTCCAGCTGCATTGGAGAGGGACTATTTACAAGGACATGGAGGGACAGGACAAGGGGGAATGGCTTCAGACTGACAAGGAGTAGGTTTAGATTGGATAAAATTCTCCCCTCTGAGGACGGGGAGGCCCTGGCACGGAGAAGCTGTGGCTGCCCCATCCCTGGAAGTCCAAGGCCAGGTTGGACCGGGCTTGGAGCAGCCTGGGACAGTGGAAGGTGGGACTGGATGGGCTTTGAGGTCATTCCCAACCCCAAAAAGTCTGTGATTCTATAGAGCTCCATTTCTGTAATTTGTTGGGGAAATGGCATATCCTACCTGCACTCTAAATGCAGCTGTGCAATATTTTCCAACTGTGCTGTACAGTTTGTGCCACCTTAAAACAAGTTTCCTTCCAGCTGCCTTTGTTTCTGTGTGCCTAATTTCATAAAGTCACTGGGCACAAGGAATGAAAGACTGGCTTTGGAAAGAAAACAAGAACACGGGTTGTGGGAGGGAGCCCAGGGTGGTTTGGGACGGAAGGGCCTTAAAGCTCATCTTGATCCAGCCCCTGCCCTGGGCAGGGACACCTTCCAAAGGTCAGGTTGCTCCAAGCCCCATCCAACCTGGCCTTGGACGTTTCCAGGGATGGGGAGTCAGAGGCTCTCCAGGCTGATGATACAATAGGTGTCATCAGCACCAGCGTTACATTCTGAAGTTACTGCCTCCTTTCTGAGTTATCTTATCAGGCCATTGTTCGTGCTGTGGGTGCATCGGCTGTGGCTGGTGTCCGTGTGAGTGCTGGCCGTGCCCCGCTGGGGTTTCTCCGGGAGCAGGCAGTGATTCAGCAGGGAAGCATGCCAGGCCGGCACGGACAGCTGAACCGGCCGTGCTCCCGCACACGTACAGCCAGGCGGGGACAGCACGGCCACGGCTGGGACACAGGCAGCCTGGCTGCTCTTCACCGATCCCACCTATGAAACACTCTGTAAACAAACAGGAGCTGCCTCCGGTGCGTTATCACAGCGCGGCTTGGGCTGGGAAGGGACCTTAAAACCGGTCTCGTTCCACCTCCCTGCCGTGGGCAGGGACACCTTCTGCAGATCTGTTTGCTCCAAGCCGCGTCCAGCCTGGCCTTGAGCACTTTCCGGGCTGGGGCAGGCACAGCCTCTCCGGGAAACCTGTTCCACTCCACGCTCGCTTTTCCGGAGTGTGTCACCGACAGAGCAGAGCCCCGATCGGGGCAGCGCCGTGCCAGGGGCTGCGTGTGGGTGCACCGAGTGAGTCAGGGTGACTTTGTTCCGGGACGGGCTCCCTGTTTGTCTCTTACTCATTAATTAGCGCGGCTGGGGAGCTCGGCGGCGCGGGCAGGCTCAGGGTGCCGTGCTCGCCTTCCGTGCGGGAGGACGGTGTGTTCCTGCGTGCTGCGTGACTGGAGCGCCCGGGCTGACACGGCTCGTTCCGGGCCCGTCCCGGCTCGCGTGCGAGCCCCACGCACGCAGCGCCGCGCTCGGGGACATCGCTCCCTCCCCGCCGGCCCGAAACGAAACGCTCGGTGCGTGATAAATGAAACGCGAAGGGGCCGCTCGTCCTATCGCTCTCGGGAACGGCCTCGGGCGGCGCTTTCGGTTCTGGCCGCTGACACCGGCGCGGGGCGTGCTGCAGCCTGGCCGGCGCCGCGGGGGGACCGGCCCCGGGGCGGGGAACCGGCCCTGCCCGCCCGCGCTCCGCCCCGGCCCGCTGCCCTCGCGGCTCCTTGGCAGCGCTATTTAAACGGGCGGCGCAGCGAGCCGGGGGAGCCGGGCGAGGCAGGGCGGGATGCGCGGGCACACGCGGCCCTCGGTGCGGACACGGCGGTGCTGACCCCGCACCGGCCGCCGCGTTCACTGCAGCTCCCCCCGCCTGAAAAGTGATCTCGCTCTGGAGTTACCGTGGATTTGGGTCAGGAGGCGGCAGCAGCGCCGAGGGAGCCGCGCCGGTAGGTCCCAGCTGAGGCTGCCCGGCAGCTCGGCCGTGCTCGGGGTCTGTGTCAGGGCCCCGCGTCCATTGTTGGTTGTTGCAGCGTGTCCGACCGGCGGAGCGGCTCCGTGTGCAGGAGGGGCGGCTCGCGGGCCATGGCGAGCGCTCGGGGAGCGAGCCCGGCCCGAGAGCGGCGGCTGCGGAGGGAGCATCGCTGCGGGAGCGCTCCGCTGCTGCTGCTGCGGCGGCGGGGCTGAGCCTCGGCCTTCCGCCGCTTTATTTTTAGAGCCGGTGCGGGATCCGGCTCGGCTCACCGAGGCGCTGCTGTAAAAATAGCAGCCAAACTTAAATGCTGGTCGAGCGAGGAATATGAATGTTGAAATGGCAGCGAAGGTATGGCTGGAGGAGATCAGAAGTCACTTGCTCAGCACCTTGGCGCTGCAGGGATCCTCTCGCTCCTCGCCAGGGCAGGGAGACCTGGGCTGCAACTACGGGAACGTCTCATTCTCTCCGGAGTCGAGGATTTTTAAACCTTTGGAGTTACCTGAAGGTGCCTTTGGTGCTTTGGAGGAATTGCCTGGTGTCTGTGGAAGAATAACAGATACGCCGATGACTTTGGGGTTAACTGCCAAACAGATATACCAGTTGCTTTAAATTTAATCTAAAAATGGGAAAACTGGAGAGGCACAACTTTTTTTTTTTTTCTTTTTCCTGGCAATCATAACCTGCTGTTTCCCAGGGAAATGGAAAAGCGTTATAAATGAATGTTCCAAAATACCGAAGGCTCAATGAGAAATTTTCCAGAGCAAATCATCAGTAGTAAGAGATTATTGCCAAATTTTCTCTGGTGTTTTGGATTTTGTTTTGAAGTGAGGAGTAACTTTGCTCGGAATGCATTTATCCAGGAAGTAATCCTTAATGTGCTCCACTCTGAGCATTGAGCCTGCATGCGAGATTGAAGAAGGTTTAATTAAATGTAATCAAACATTACAGGATTCCTGATTAAAAGGCATAGCACTTGCTTCTGGTGACGTGCGAGACACACTGCTTATTTGTGCTTTAAAAGAACACAATTCTGCAGCGTGCAAGCAATGCCTTTCTCGGTTCCTGAGTAACCATCACCTTTCTGTTTGCTTCCCTGCCCAGTTTTAATTCCTGGTGCCCGGCGTGGCGAGAGGAGCCGGTGTGTCACGGCGGGTGCCACAGGGCGGGGACAGGGACCGGGACAGGGCAGGGCCGGGCTGGGAGAGATCCCGGCAGGGACGGGCTGGGGGCTCTGCGGTCCCGGGAGCCCCGGCAGGGTGGCACGGTGCAATCTGTGGGAAGCTGGCCGTGGCTCTCCGCAGCGATCCCGGGAGCCCCGGCAGGGTGGCACGGTTCAATCTGTGGGAAGCCGGCCGTGGCTCTCCGCAGCGATCCCGGGAGCCCCGGCAGGGTGGCACGGTTCAATCTGTGGGAAGCCGGCCGTGGCTCTCCGCAGCGATCCCGGGAGCCCCGGCAGGGTGGCACGGTGCAATCTGTGGGAAGCTGGCCGTGGCTCTCCGCAGCCAGCGGTGCGGTTCGGTTCCGCCGGGCCGTGGGAGGTGACACGAGGGAGGACACATGGCAGCGGAACGGGAACGTGTAGGTTTGCTCCTCCGGTGGGAGAGGAAATGGTGCAGGAATGTCTGAAATGCGGGGGGGGACGTGTCTCATGCTGCTCAGGTCTGCGTGTGAGGGAGGCACAGGAATGAGCGCTGTCGTGTTCTCTTTGTGGGACAGAACGAAGCCAGGCGCTCCCGTTTGTTGAACATCCTGACAGGGAGGAGGCGTCGGACCGTCCCCCTTTCTCTCCTGCCCACCCTCGGGGGATGCGTGTGCGTGCCGGAGCGTCTCAGAGCTGCATGTGCGGGGAGAGGAGCAGTGTGGGTTTGGGATTAATTAGCCTGACTTTGGCTGCTTTCATGCTTTACGTGCCTAAGGGCTACCCGCAGTCACAGCGAGGGGAGGAGTTTGCTGCTGCTGGCTCAAAATCCTCTCCAGGGGTGATCTTGTTCGTGTCAACCATGAGCAATTAGAGAGATTAACTGTCTTGTTTTCCTTTCTGCCCTAGGTTGGTTCCTGGGAGGCTCTGGGACGTTTGGAAGTGATTTGGAGAGAGCAGAGCGTGTGTCCGATGGACGCGGAGGCGCAGCCGGCGTGCGTGGTGCCCCAGGCTCCCTGCCCAGCCATGAAGTGCTCTCCTTCAGAGGACTTTCCTCCCCAGGTGCGGCTGGCTGAGAAGATCCCCCCGGTGAAGCCCTGCTTCAAGAAGAAGCAGCAAGTGCAGAAGAGACTGGACTCACAAACTCTGCGGGCCCTGCGGCCCATCTTCACCAGCCTGCTGGGAGCCGGGGCCTTGGACAGGGTCTTTGTGCCCCGAGGCCAGCGGGGTGGCCACGGGGATTTATGTGAACCTGCTGTGAAAAAGACTCTGGACCTCGGTACCTCTTGCCCTCAGACAGAAAATAATGTGACTGTGCTGATGCCAGCAGCCCCAGATGTGCAGGGTCAGCTGCCAGGAGCCCGTCCTTCCCCCGGGCATCCTGAGCAGGACGTGCAGTCAGGAGAGCAAGGTTTCTCCCCAGAAACTCCTGGAACTGCTGCTGATAATGGTAATGAATCATTCCAGGATCATCCTTTGCACCCAAGTGCTGGTGATGGTGCAGCTTGTCCTTTGTTCCCTGACAAGGTTCTGGAAAGCTACACATCTGGCTTCCTCCAGGAGAACAGCTGTCCAGTGCAATACAACTTGACCCCAAGCAATAAATTCAGTGCTGGGATATTCCAGGACAAAAGTGAAGAGGCTTCCCTTGACCTGGTGTTTGAGCTGTTGAACCAGCTGCAGTATCACACCCACCAGGAGGATGGGATTGAAATCTGTGTGGATTTTCTCCAGGGCACTTGTGTTTATGGCAGTGATTGTCCCAAGCATCACACGGTGCTGCCCTATCACTGGCAGGTGAGGAGGACAGCAACCCAGAGGTGGCAAAGTGTGACCAACGACTCCCAGGAGCACCTGGAGAGGCTTTACTGCAACCCTGACAATGACAAGATCAAAGTCAAGTATCGGTAGGTAACTGAATTTACTCCCTTGCTGGGAAGGGTGCAGAAATATAACAGGCTGTGCCTTTTTTTCCCTGGTACTTGTATCCAAGCATGTTATAAACTCTGGCATGATGTTTCTTGATTAATATCCAACAAGTTTAACTGGACAAAAAATTTTTGTACACTTGTAAAATTGTTATTTAGCATCTGGAATGTGTTCTTTGAAGCTGGAGGACTTGGAGTGTGTGAAATAAGAAAACTTCAGCTCTGTAGGAATCCAGAGACTGTTGAGGAATGCTGTACTTGTTCTTGGCGTTCCTAATTAGTGTTTCCTCTGTGTTGGACAAAGTGGCAGCATGAAAGCCTTGGCAGCGCTGGGGACAGGGATGACAGAGCAGTTGCTGTGTGTCACTGTGAGCACAGCCTCATCCTTCCATCCCCAGCAGAAAAGCACAGGGCAGCTCTGCAGGGTCCTTGGGAAGGGTCACATCACTGTCAGTAAATGGGGATGTTCCAGCTTGTTCCCTGTGAGCAGCCTGAGCCACACGCTCAGAAATGCTGATCATCACTGTTAGAGCAGTTACTGAAGTTATTGTTTTCTCTGTTCAGAGCTTGTTTATTGACTCATTTTCTAAAATTAGCCAGCAGCTGTTGATGTGGTTGTGTGACCCTGTGTGGGCTCCTGCACCCCGAGAGCTAAAACTTCTTCAGCTTCTCCCCTGCAGGTTCCAGTGTGAGGAGCAGTGGGGAACAGTGATGTTTGCAGGGTCCAGTTAGTGCAGGGTGCAGACTGGCTCGGTTTGGTTTTTTTTTTTTTTTGGAGGAAGTGTGTGGTGCAGCTGTGGCAGGGCAGATAAGAGAGGAGAAGTTTGCCAGGCTGGCACAACTCCAGTTCAAAGTGACATTTCTGGAGTGAGAACTTCACACTGCCTTTGCCACCTGAATCCGTGGGGGTTCTGCTCACTGCCTCTTCTTCCTTTCAGTTCCTGAAGAAAGTATATCCCTGCTTTCTCAATATTTTATTTTCATCCATTAAGCTGAGATTTCTCATTTGGCACCAGACCAAATCTAGTGCTTAAAGTCAGTGTGAGTCTTTACTTTCACTGAATTTGATGTCTTGGATTAGACACTGAATTCAGCCTTTGTCATAGACTGGTTTGGGTTGGAAGGGACCTTAAAGATCACACAGTGCCACCCCTGCCATGGGCACTTTCCACTGTCCCAGGGGCTCCCAGCCCCTATGTCCATCCCTGGGCACTGCCAGGGATGCAGGGGCAGCCCCAGCTGCTCTGGGCACTGTGCCAGGGCCTTTTAGTGATGGCAATATCAGAATATGGATGTCCCACACTGAAAATGAAGTAGGATATGTAGTAGGGAACAACTACAATTTATAGAATTGTCTTGAAGAAATGTGCCAGTCTTTAATAAAAATTGAAAAATCTTCTAAGTACATAGCAAATAAAATTTACTCTATTTTACAACAGAGGAACTTCTGTTTTCCAAGTGTTAGAAATGATTTCTGAAAACAAAGCAGCACAGCCAGAGACAAGCCCATTAAGTGATTTAACTCTGAATTCTGTGCAAATGAGCAAATGGTTTTCTTTTAGAAGTTGTGTCAGCGAATCCATCAGTGCACATGAGCTGTGTCCTGAAGGATGGACTTGGGAATGATGAATGGAAAGGACACAGTGCTTGGTCATGTCTTAGTCACCCCGGGCTGGGAGGCTGCTGTGCGCTGCCATCTCCCTGCCCTGGCTGTGCAGGTGCCAGCCTGCTGGGGCGGGTGGCACACGGATCTCTGCTTGTCCCATCCAGCGGGGACAGGTGTGTGCCAGGGACAGCACGTTCCCTGAGCGGGAGGGAGGGGACAGGAGCAGCTTGGGCTGGGCACGGCCGGGTGGGACCCTGCCCTGGAGCCTGGGGTACTGACCCGGCCTTGCTGGGCTGAGGGGTTCTGCCAAACTGCACATTCACACTGGCTGCTGGGGAGAAATCCCTCCCTGCAGGGTGGGCAGGCCCCCTGGCAGTGCCCCAGGCCAGGCTGGAGCAGCTGGGACAGTGGAAGGTGTCCCTGCCATGGCAGGGGTGGCATCAGCTGATGTTTAACATCCCCTCCATCCTTGGAACAGCCGCATGTGTGTTCAGTGAGACCTTTGGAGTGAAGCTCTATTTAAGACCAGAGCTTCTGATTTCAAGCTTTGAGTCTGATCCTCCTTGCATTTTTGGCTTGCCGAGGTTCTAAGCCAGGTTTTGAGGTGGGAGGTCAATGGTTTAGTGTGCATCATCACCAGCTGCTTCTTATGCAACATCACCTTGTGGGGAGCACCTGGCAAGGTGTGGGGAGCCCCAGGTCCCTGGTGGTCACTGAGGCTGGTGGCAGTGTCCCTGAGCTGTGTCCCTGAGCTGTGTCCCCCGGCAGTGGCAGCCCGTGTCCCTGTGCCTGTGCCCCGCCAGCGCTGCGTCCCATGGTTCCAGCATTATTTGTTAAAGCCATTAATCTGCTATCGTGGTCAGACGAGCTTTGCAGGCCTGTCTGCTCCCTGGCAGCCCGAGGAAACGCCTGCTCAGCACCGTGCCTGCCCGGCCAGGCTGCTGTTTGTGCTGCTCCGTGTGCCACGGCTCTGGGGTGTGGTGATGGCAATGGTCCTGGCACCGCCGCTGCCCCCAGGGAGATGGGCCCCTCCACAAAGTGCTGGCCACCAGCTCAATTAGGGAATGAGCTCTAAATTAGGGTGTTCTTCAAGGAGCTGTTTATATAAACCTTCCTTCCTCTTCATTATTGGGATGAGTAACGATGGAGATAAGTTATTGAGATGAGTAATGTAAAATGCACATTAAGTTGTTGCCTCTCACCTAAGGGAATGTGATCTCAGAGGAGTGGCAAACCTTGTTTAGTTACTTTGTAATGCAACTCCTTCAGCTGCTTCTTGCAGTTTGGCCTCAAACCAGTATCATAAATTACTTATGTGTTTTTTGTATTCTTGAGTCTGCCAAGTATGTCGAGCCACATACCAAGCTATCTAAACAAATGGGGGAACATCAACTCAAGCAGGTTAAAGTACTTAGAAGCACTCCGTTTTCTTCATGGATGTGAGGAGAGGCCCTGGGAGAAGTTCCAGCTTTCAGCAAAGAGAGAGCAGTGCCAAGTGCTGCTTTCCAGCAGGAGATGCCCACGTTGGGATATTTTAAGATGCTCTTTGCTAAGAGGAAATACTTGGCTGAGGAGCCGAGCAGGTTTCCCCACACACACACCTGTCCCATCATGCACACATCGCTTTTCAAAACAAGCAGCAGCATTAGAGATTACAGCAGGATTTGTTTAAAACAACTCTGCAGTTCCTGACCCATCAGTTCCCCCTGCTTTGGCTGAAAATTCCACTTTTCCTCTTGGCACAGAGGGCTCCCAGCTCGCCTGACACAGCAGCTTCTTGCTGTTGCTTTGATTTCTGTCCTTTTCTTTCTTCTTCCCGTAATTTCTGTGAGTTTATGGGCTTCTTGCAGAGAGAGAGGGGAGAGCAGGTGGCTCTGCAGGGGGACGTGTCCCTGTGCTCACCCCCGCCCTCGGCTGAAGCCAGGAAATGACAGCGCAGGAGGAAACTCGAGCTGTGCTGGGAAGGTTCAGCTCGGGTACCAGCAGCAATCTCTCCTGGGTAGGGTGGCCAGGCACAGGAAGGGTCTGTGCAGGGCGGTTTGGAGTGCCCATGCCTGGAGGTGTCCCAGCAGTGATGAACGGGGCACTCCGTGCTCTGGGCTGGGCTGGACTCGGTGTTCCTGGAGGGCTTTTCCGACCCCAGTGCTTCCACGGCTCTGTAAATACAGAGTGTTCCACCGCAGTTATCAGGGCCATGTCAAGGGACGGGGAAGGAGAGGCACGGACACAACAAAATGTACAGGAAACTGGTTTTCCTTCATTCCTCTGTGTGTGGGATGGCTGCTCCTCCGGTGCTGACAGAATGTGCCTGACGTGTTAGAATCATACAGAGCACGGGGCAGGCATTTCAGGATGGAATCATGGAATCACAGTGTGCTTTGGCTTGGAAAAGACCTGAAAGCTCAGCCAGTGCCACCCCTGCCCTGGCAGGGACACCTCCCACTGTGCCAGGCTGTTCCAGCCCTGTCCAGCCTGGCCTTGGCACTGCCAGGGAGGGGCAGCAGCTCTATGGGGATTCTGCAGGCCCCTGGCCCATCAAACAGTTAAATTTCAGAAGTTTTCCGTGTAATCCACACAGAGCCACAGCCTGTGAGATAAGGCATGTGTTAGTGATAACGGGGAGATGGGAAACCAGCTGAGAGTCCCTGTGGCTGGGTTTGGGGGAGGTTCTTGGCTATACCCTCTGAGTGGCTGGGAGCTGCTTTTCATTCCTTTCCAGCAGGAATGCAAGGCAGAGAGCCCCGAACGAAACTCCTGTGAAGGGCTTTTGGAAGTGCTTGCCTTGTGCTGTGTGGGTTTCTCTTTGCTGCAGTTGGCAGCACCATTTCCATATGAAATGGAGCTAATTGGCTTGGAGCTGTACAAAGGCAGGGAGGCCCTGAGCCGAGGAGGCAGCAAGCACTGCCATCCCTGCTCTTGTTTCCTGTCAATAAACAGATTGCACTTTGGGGAGCAGCTGTCACCTGGCTCAGGTCAGGCTGTCCCGGCCATAAAGCGGCTCCTCCTGTCACAGGGATCAGGGCTTGCTCTCCGGAGCTGCTCCCAGGTGGGGCAGCAGGCTCGGAGCTGTGACAGCCCTGCCCTGCCAGGACCCAGGGACACCAAGGGCTGGGACAATGCTGTGCTCAGCAGCAGCACTGATCCGGAGCTTCCTTCCTGCTGGGTGCTCCGAGTTGCTGAAATCAGGAGGGATTGGAGCTGAGTGATAATTGGGAATCTGATTCCTGTAGTCACATGTACACAGGAGTGGTTTCTTTGGGGAAGTTGGTTTTGGAAAGTGTGATGGGGAGCATTCATTTTCAGGAAAAGCCTGGAATGACAGGACGAGGGGAAGGAATTTCCACTGCCAGAAGGCAGAGATAGGTGGGATGCTGGAAAGGAATAAACACCAATAGTTTAGGTTGGAAAGGACCCTTAAAGGTCATCGAGTCCCACCCCTGCCAGGAGCATCTTCCACCTATTTAGCAATGAAACAAACAAAGCAACCCCTCCCGAACACATGCACATCCCAAACAAACCCATGCACATCCTGAACACATGCACATCCCAAACACATCCACATCCCAAGCAGCTCAGAGCCCCTGGAGCCCAGCAAGCACATGACTCTCTGTTTGTGCTGCCCTGCAAACAGCTGGGGTTGGAATTAGGAAATAGGGTGCCTGTGCAATCCTTGGGAAAGGGGGATGTGTTCAACATCCTCATTGCTGTGGAGTTTGAGAACTTACCCGTGCCTACATCCCAGGCTCCCCTGACCCAGGATCTCGTGTTCAGGAGTGGCCAGGAGTGGGTGCCTGGGAAGAACAAACAACTTCTGGTGCAGCCTCTTTGCAAGGACTCAAGGACTTCCTGATCCAGGGGTTACTTTATTTATTATTATTATTATTATTATTATTATTATTATTATTATTATTATTATTATTATTATTATTATTGTTTTATCCCTGCCAGGCATTCATCCAAGCTGTACATGTGCACACACACACATATGCAGGCCAGTGTGTCAGCAGTTGTTTCAGGTTCACAAGCTCCCCCCTGGCTGTGAAAATTCCAGAAGATTGCTTTTGCAAGCACCCCAGTCACCAACTGTAAAGGCAGGGAAAAACAGTCTTTCCAGCCTTGAAAAAATAAACAGGGCAAAAGCAGCAAAGTCACTGCTTTTGGCTTCTTTTGTGCCCTGAGCAGAGAGCCTTTGAGCAGAGAGGGAAATGTCTGCAGCATCTTTCCCCAGGGTGAGGTGTCACCTCCCACGTGGCCCAGGGTCACCACAGAGAGCAGCATGACTCGATGAGAGGGCAGATGCAGCAGAACCTGAAACTCACGTGCTGCCCTGGCTCTGGTGCCCCTCTCTGGGGCTGGAACTGAGAGGCCCTGCTAAGATCGGGCTCAGGGGGGTTGTTTGTGCTCCTGCCCTGCTGCAGCGGCTCCTGTGGGCCTGGCACAGCCCAGTGCTGTGTTGGGAGGAGCTGCTGATGAACATCCCCTGGAGTGTTCCCTGGCCCTTCCTGCCGCTGTGCCTTTCCATGGCAGCACATTGGCTCTGCTGTGTGAGCTCTGCTGTTGCTATTTCAGTACCTGTGCTTCCAAATTACACTCTTGGTTGGGTGCCCAGCCCTGGCACAGGCTGCCTGGTAGAGCCCCATGCCTGGAGGGGTTTGACAGCCCTGGGGAGGTGGCACTTGGGGACATGGGGCAGTGGTGGCCTTGGCACTGCTGGGGATGGTTGGACTCTGTGGGAGCTTTTCCAATTTAACCAAATCTGTGATTTCCATGATCTTTTGAAGCCAATATCCTTTAAGTGATGTTTGGTTTCATGCAGGAGTTTAAACACTCAGCCCCCCACCCAAAGCTGGGCCCATCTGTGGGAGAGTCCTTCCCCTGCAGCTTCCATCGAGTGCACCAGGAGATAAGATCTGCTGCCTTGGTGTCACCAGCAGTGTCAGTGCCTGCCTTGCCCTGAGCACAAAAGCTCCTCGTGCCTCGGGGGCCCTTTGAAGCCCCTGGGGCCGCCAGGTTGTTGCTGGTGCAGGGAGGAACTGGTTGAGTCAGAGAGAGAAGCTCAGCAGTTTCAGCAGGCAGGGAGCTGGGCTCTGAGCCGTGCTGTGTCTCACAGCTGTTGTGCTGGGAGCAGCTCTCGTTTCCTGCTGGGCCCTGCTGCTCGCAGCGTTTCTGTTTTTCTGAACCTGTTTGCGGTAACTGGCGCCACGTCCCCGAACGCGGAGCGGAGCTGCAAACCACACGTCCTCCTGCCAGAGCCCTCACCAACCGATTCCCCTGCTCATCTCTGTGTACGTGACCTCTGGAGAGTGTTTGTCCTGTGAATCTGGGGGATTCACAGTCTGGGCTGCAGTTCTGCAGAAGGATGGAAGGGACAGCCCAGATATCCTTGTTTTGGCTGCACCAAGCTGAAAAAATCCATCAGTGTTTTAACTTGGAACTATCTCAGTCCAGTGTCCTGCAAAGTTTACACCTTCTGTTATTTCTTACATTTAGGGAACAGAGAAAATGAAACTTATTAGTGGGGTCACGTTCTGCTGTTGAGAGCTCATGGGGTTTTATTTTGAATTGTGCTGTTCTGCAGCACCAAATTTGGGTTGTGTGCCCTGTTCTTCTGAGAGTTCAACGTGCTCATTCTCGCTGTGCAAACAGTTCCACTGAACTGCTTTATTTTCTAAATAGAGACCTTTATTTGGTGAGTTGGTGAGGAGAAGTTCTTCAGAAATCTGTTCTCACCTCTCCAGTCTCTGTGGGTCCTTTAACAAGGGCACTTAGTGCCAGGACAAGGGGAAGGCTTTAAACTGCCTGAGGGCTGGGCTGGATGGGATATTGGGCAGGAAATGTTCCCTGGGAAGGTGGGCAGGCCCTGGCACAGCTGTGGCTGCCCCTGGGTCCCTGGCAGTGCCCAAGGCCAGCTTGGACACTGGGGCTGGAGCACCTGGGGCAGTGGGAGGTGTCCCAGGGGTGGCACTGGATGAGATTTAGGCTCCTCCAACCCAAACCATTTTGGGATTCCACACCTCAGACAGCTGCTGGGTTTGGGGTTTTGTCCCTCTGTGCTGAAAACCACGTGTTTAATGGCATACAAAAGGTGAGAATTGTCTGTTTCTCCCGTTTGCCCAGGGGCCAGGAGTGCTGGGTGGATCTGAACCTTATGAAGTTCTATGAAAGCGCAGAGTTCGACCAAATGCGGCGCCTGTCCACAGCGTCCTGCCCCAGCTCCAGCTCCAACTGCTACACGGTGTGGAAGTATTTCTGCAGGGACCACTTTGGCTGGAGAGAGTACTCCGAGGTATGGCCCTTCCCAGTGCTGCTGCTGACACGTCATGGTCAGCCTGGTTCCTCTGCACACGCTCGGGGAGGGGATCTGGGCATCCTGTGAGGATGAGGAGTCACTGGTGAACTGGGAAAGCAGTGGAGGGACAGCTCTGCTGGCCTGGGTGGTGGTTCTGTGATCCTGTGACTTGGATCACCCTGAAAGCATCAGAGACATCAGGGCTGGCCAGTCTGTCCCTCTGGGGAGCAAAGCAGCTTGTGGCAGCACCAAGGAAGCCCTTCTGGAGCCTGATTTATGGCAGTGGGGCAGCTTCCATTTATCTTGGTGGTTTTTAATTGATTTCCCAGTCCCCAGAGCTCTGCTGAGGCAGGACATGCACTGCCCGAGCTGTGGGGTGCAGCCCCTGGGCTGATGTTTGCAGTGAAACCTCATCAGTGCTGGCAGTCCCAGAAATAACTCCTGGGTGTAAGACCTGCAGAGAGTTGGGCAGAAATACCACAATAACACAGTGGGGGTGCTTGAGCTGCGAGGAAAGCTGGGTTTGTGCAGGGGGGAACAGGAATATGAATTTTGCAGCGTGTGGTTTCTCATGTGTACATTTTCCTTCCCTGTTTTCCCCTCCTTTCTCCCCCATTTCTCCCTGGTTTTCCTCCTGTTTCTCCATCATTATACCCTTCCATTTTCTCCCGTTTTCCCCCTGGTTTTTTCCTGGTTTCCCTGTTTTCCCCCATTTCCCACCCCCCATTTCCCCCTGTTTTCTTCCTATTTTCCCCTCATGTTTTCCCCCCATTTTCCCCCTTTTCTCCTTGTTTTTCTCCCCATTTTTCCCTCCATTTCCTCCCCATTTTACCCCTATTTTCTCCCCATTTCCCCCCTGTTTTTCCCCTGTGTTTTCCCCCTGTTTTTCCCCTGTGTTTTCCCCCCTTTTTTCCCCATTTCCCCCCTGCAGCCCGTGGTGAGGCTGATAGAGGAGGCGAGCTGCCGCGGGCTGCGCGAGGTGCGCTTCATCACCTGGCACAACCAGTACATCCTCAACATCAAGGACGGCTTCCAGCAGAACTCCTGCTTCCGCAGGGAGATCAAGAGGAGGCCCCTGCTGCGCTCCTGCCTGCTGCTCATGCCCTTCCTGCAGTAGGTATCCCCAAAATGGGCCATTCCCACTGCCCTGCCTGCAGTATCCCAAAAACTGAGCCATTCCCACTGCCCTTCCTGCAGTGTCCCCAAACTGAGCCATTCCCACTGCCCTTCCTGCAGTATCCCAAAAACTGAGCCATTCCCACTGCCCTTCCTGCAGTATCCCAAAAACTGAGCCATTCCCACTGCTCTCCATGTGGGGCTGGATGGGGGAGTTGTGTTCCTGGGCTGTGACATGGAACAGGCACTGTTGGGTGGGAAATGTCAAGGAGAACCCAAAATCTGGGTCATGCTGGCAGCTCCTGCCACTCTCCAAAGGAACATTTATCTGAGAACTCCTTGTTTAAATGTGCAATGTACCTTGTGGATGTTGGAATGTCAGGTTTGCCAAATTCTGTCCATGTTCTGGCAGGTGTTTCTAGATTGAGGGTTTTTTAGATTGAGGTGTTTTTAGATTGAGGGTTTTTTAGATTGAGGTGTTTTTAGATTGAGGGTTTTTTAGATTGAGGTGTTTTTAGATTGAGGGTTTTTTAGATTGAGGGTTTTTTAGATTGAGGTGTTTTTAGATTGAGGGTTTTTTAGATTGAGGTGTTTTTAGATTGAGGGTTTTACAGGAAGGAAGCCCCAGGTTATCAGAGAGAAACTGGAGGGTGCCAGTAAAACACCAGTGGGCTTGCTGGTTTGAGCAGTCCTGCTTCTCATCCTAATGAAAAATGAGGATTTCTGAGCTCCTATTTTACCACTGCTAAAATTATGCAATTCCCAACTAATTCCCAGCTAATTTTGTTGGACCTTGGGGGCTCTACACTCGTGAGGGATTGACCAGAACTGTGTGTGCCAGCTACCAAACCTACAGGCTAAAATCTGAGATTCTGTTCTGCACCAAACTTCATTCTGATTTTATTTATCCAAAGACCTTGTAAAGCTCACTTAAAATAATGGATTCTTGGCAAGAACAAGAGCATTTTAAATATTTATGGGATCTATCCTTCAGGAGACAGTGTTGCCTCCACTTCCCACATGATGCTACCTGAGATTTGTTCTTTCCCTCACCTCCCACCTGTTTAAATCTGTTCTGGAATTGCAAAAGAATCCTTGAATAGGAATGAAAAAGGCTGACTTTTTAATGGCTTCCCCTGTAAAATAAATAACATAAATATTTTACACTAGTCAGAAGAACTGAACAAAGTACAACAAGAGATTGCAGGATTTTTATTGGATTTGATTCTTCCTCATTAATCCATGATTTACTGGCAATCTCTGCTTGCTCTTCCAGTCCAGTGTGAGTGAGGCCCTACAGGAATATTTTTTTTTCCCATTTGCCCATCAAAGAGGAAAAACCAAATTAAAAACAAATGCCCACTTTGGTACTGGATTGCTATTTTATTAGCAATTTGTAGAACAAGTTTCTGGGTTTGTGCTCAGCTGTTAATAACCAGTGAGAAGAACTTGGAGTTGAGTCAAATCCATGCAAATGAAGGGAATCCTGGCCTTGGCCTGGAGCAGGAGGGAACAGCCAGAGAACACTCAGAGAGTGTTTCTGCCCTGAAAAGTGGGAGGGCTGTCACAGCTTTCCATGTGTTGATTTAAAAATAGACCTTTTTCCACTCAACTCCCCCTCCCAGTGCTTTTCCTTGGGTTTGGTTTGGTTCCTGGCCATCTGTGGGGTTTGGAGAGCAGCTCCACCCTGGGCTGGCCCAGCCAGTGCCTCTCTCCTGCCCCGGGGCACTGAGGGGTTGGCAGCTTTTCCAGAGAAATGCTTTGGGAAAATCCTCCCAGGTGGACTTTGGAGCTGGCCCCACGTGCTCCTGCAGCTGCAGCTCCTGCTGCTGTGAGCCAGGGCCCTGCAGGTGCCACAGGGTCCCAGTGGTGCCCTTGGCACAGGAGGGACAGTCGAGGGAGTGAGGAGTTACTCACTGAGTAAGGGCTGCTCTCTCAGGTGGGGTCAGGGGAGCAGGAACCAAGGGCACCTCTCTCAGTTCAGCAGCTGCCAGAGTGTGGGGATTGCACAGGGGGTAGGAGCAGGGTCCTGCTGCTCTCCTTTGCTGGGTTTTCCAAGGGTTTTTTTCCTGGTATCCATGGGGTTTCTTGGCCACAGCTCCCTCCCTCAGCCCTGCCTGTTCTCCAGGCAGCATTCCCAGAGGAGGGGCAGGAAAATAACCAGCTGTAAATGCAAATCCACCTCTGGCTGTGTAAATGGCAGTGAGAATCTTCCTGTTTGGGACGGGGCCTTCAACCCCATCCAGTGCCACCCCCTGCCACAGGCAGGCACTTCCCACTGTCCCAGGGTGCTCCGAGCCCTGTCCAACGTGGCCTTGGACACTCCCATGGTTATCAGAGGCTCTCCAGCCCTGCTGGGGGTGGCTGGAGGCTGCTGAGGGTGTCTGAGCACAACCTTTGTCCCTGCCAGGACCCTGGGTGGCAGCTCTGCCCTGCCCTCGCCGTGCTCCAACCCTGCTGCTGCACACGACCTGTCCCCAGCTGCCGTCACCTGTCCCAGCTTCTACCCCGAGACCTGGATTGGAATGGATCCAGCTCAGGACTTCATCCAAGTGCCTGTTCTGAAGGAAGACAAAAGCTACAGAACCATTTACAACCTGTTCCACAAGACTGTGCCAGAGACCAAATACAGGATTTTGAAAATCCTGCGAGTGCAGAACCAGTTCCTTTGGGAGAAGTATAAAAGGTAAGAGAATTGCAGTTCTTTAATAATGGATATTCCTAGAGGAGGGATTTTATAAGAGGGATTTGCATCTCCCCTCACAGCTGAGCTCTCCCAGAGGGCGATGCCGCCATGGGACCTGCAGCGAACGCTCACCTTCATTGCCATTCTGTGTTCCAGGAAAAAGGAGTACATGTCCAAGAAGATGTCAGGGCTGGACAGGATCATGAACGAGCGGCACCTGTTCCACGGCACGTCGCAGGACGTGGTGGACGGGATCTGCAAGCACAACTTCGACCCGCGGGTGTGCGGCAAGCACGCCACCATGTTCGGCCAGGGCAGCTACTTTGCCAGGAAGGCCAGCTACTCGCACAACTTCTCCAAGCGCTCCCCCAAGGGCGTGCACTTCATGTTCCTGGCCAAGGTGCTCACGGGCAGGTACACGGTGGGCAACCACACCATGAGGCGGCCGCCGCCCGTGGAGCCCGGCAGCATCACCAGCGACCTGTACGACTCGTGCGTGGACAATTACTTCGAGCCGCAGATCTTTGTCATCTTCAACGACGACCAGAGCTACCCCTACTTCATCATCCAGTACGAGGAGGTCAGCAGCACCGTGTCCATCTGAGGCCTGTGCTGCTGCCAGCCACAAACCTCTCCGTTTGTGTGGGGGGGTAAAACCTGGACACTTCCCAACTGGTGGAATGACTCGGAAGGAAGGTCACTGAGGTGACCCACTGTGCACTTGCTGGTTGATTCCCTATGTGGAAATTGTACATATTTTTCCATTGTTTATAGTTGAAAATCTGTGCCTTTTGTTATAAAACACTGTTTATTTATGTTAGTAAATATTCATGTTTCAGAACGTGTCTGTGGTTGTCATTTCATGGTGTTCTGTGTCTGTCACACCCTGATCTCAGCATTTCAGCACGGCCCTTTCTAGGGACTCACAACGACATTTCATCCCAAGGATATTAAATCACACATTCCCCCAACCACGACGACTTGTGATCATATTTCAGAGAGACTGGGGGAGAGATCACAAAACTACCCCCTGCTCATACTTTGCATTATTGAACAGGACAACACAAACAGATCATTTTCTAAATTCAAGGAAAATCACGAAGAGAACAGCATGGTCTGGAGGGAGGGTTTAAAACCTGGGATGGCTTCCCAGCAGGAGCAGGGACACACAGTCTGTCACTTGTTGGTGTCCCTGCTGGTGCAGGATGGGCTCCAAGGTCCCTCCCCTCCCAAACCACTGTAATTTTCACCTCCATGCCTGCAGTTTGGATGTACCTGAGATGTCCTGTCCTCACTGGGAGCTTTTCCAGGGATTGTGTGTCCCTGTGAAGGCTCCTGCAGCAGCCCAGGTGTGCCTGGGAGCCCTTGCTGCCCTTAGGGAGCTCCTGTGGGGCTCAGGGGATGGGGAGGGACCCTCAGGCTCTGTGTGCTGGGGGTGTCCCCAAACCCAGCTGTCCCTTGTGACAGCCTGCTTCACTTGGCTTCCTGGGGCCTCAGGGAAGCCTGTTTTTGCCGTGGCAGAGAATTCCACGCTCCCACCAATACCCCAGTGCTGGTTGCTCTCCTCTGGGTCTCTCCTGCTTGCCTGGGCTCAGCTGCAGGTGAGCACAAGGGGAGGCACCCCCAGCTGGATGCAGTGACCCCAATCTGGGGAGCTCCTATGGAGGGTGGGAGCTGCAGCAGGGATGGGCAGTGTGGAGCTGCTCCTGTTCCTGACCACGGCTCTCATCCCACGGGGTCGCTGCAGGAAGGTACCGGGGCCAGGGAGGGCTGGGGGCTGCCTCGGGACAGTGGGGTCACCACCGGGCTGGGGGTGTCCCAGCTGTGGCACTGGGGGGTTCTGCATTGGGGCTTGGTGGCTCCAGAATGGAGATTTTGGGTTGACTTCAGAGCCAAAGCCTCGGAATGAGGGTGGCTGTTCTGTGGGGTTGTGTCGAGTCGTTTCTCGCTCGAGGCTGGGCCGGGCATGAGCAGGACGGGAGTGGGAGGTGGCACAGCTGCTCCCCCCGAGTGGGGACACCCTCTCCTCTCCCGCTTCCCACAGGCAGGCAGTCAGCAGTGCTTTTCCTTGGATGTTGTAATGGGGTTTTGCGTTTCTGGGTCCTTCTCCTCCGCAGTGCCTGGGGACACTCCCTGGGAGGGTCTGCCCCAACCTTCCCTTCCCTTCCCTCCCCTCCCCACCTTCCCTGGCGCTGTGGGATGGGAGGGAGGCGCCGCTGACAATGCACAAAAATATTTATGGTGTTTCCTTGCCAACGTGCGGAGTGTCTGAGCCACCCTGCAGGGCTGAGCCCCGGCGGCTCCGCCTCTGTCACAGGGCCCGGGGTCCCGTCTGGGCCACCTGAGCCTGGCCCGGGCCACAGCCGTGTCCCCGTGTCACTGTCCCGTGTCACCGTCACCGCAGTGCCCGGCCAGCCGAGCGCTGGGGACCCCCATCGTCCATGGGGATTTGTGGGATCGCTCCCTGGGCAGGGGCGGTGCGGCAGAGCTGGCAGGGGCAGAGCGTGCCCCTAATCACGTTAATTGTTAATTGCGTCCCGCGTGCGCCGGCCGTGGCACCGTTTGCTCGAGGGACACCTGAGCAGCGCCCTGAGAAATCGCCCGTTCCCAAATCCTGCCCGAGAGGGGCCCTGGCACAGAACGGGCCCGACCCCGGCTCTGCCAGGGGATGTCCCGGCTCTGTTTGTGCCGGTTCGGGTGACAAAGGGCAGGGATGGGGTAACAGTGCCCCGCTCCAGCCCCCTGCCCTGTCCCGGCCGTGCTGGGGCAGCCCCTGGAGCCCCCAGCCCCTCTGGGGTCAGTCCTGCCCGTGCCCCCTGCCCGTGCCCCCTGCCCTGCTTCCCGTGCTGTCACCGGGGGAAGGATGGACCTGGTGACAAAGTGACAAAGGAGTGTTTGCGATAAGGATCTCGCTGTGTCACTGCCGGGGTGGTGACACACCTTTGGGCAAGGCCAGCACTGGGAAAAGCCCGTCGGGGACCTGCTGGCCTGTGGGGGTGGCACCTGGCCGAGAGGGACCGGCTGGGCTGGCCGGGCCACGAGTGATGCTTCTGCTCCCGTGGGGGGCTGTGGGGTACCCCAGGGTCCGGGGCAGTGTGGGGGTCCCTCGGGGGCTCTGGTGACTGCCTGGGGACCCTGCACGTGGGGACTGCCAGGTCAGGGAGACAGCAGCCGAGGCGGTGCCAGTGAGGGGTGAGGTCAGCCCTGCGCGGTCAGTGCCGTGCCTGGGATGTGTCAGGAAACAGCCTGTTCTGGACAGCGGGATAAAGGTGCCCCAGAGGCCGGGAGGAAGGAACAGCCTGAGCAGGAGCTGATTTGGGAGCTGGGCAGAAGGGCAGGAGCTGTTCCTGCAGCAGCCTCTCGAGTGTCAGCAGACCCGAGGTGCTCGGGAACAGCCAGACCGTGCCCCCTGCCCACAAACGGGAACAGCCAGGCTGTGCCCCCTGCCCACAAACAGAACAGCCAGACCGTGCCCCCTGCCCGTGAATGGGAACAGCCAGGCTGTGCCCCCTGCCCACACACAGGAACAGCCAGACCGTGCCCCCTGCCCACAGGGCACAAACGCTGCTCCCAGAGCAGCCACCCTGGCCAGGGGCACCCACAGTGCTCTGCCCTGCCTGGGGTTTGTTCTGGTGATTCTGGGGCTGTGGGATTTCACCAGAGAATGACCCTGGAGTGGGAAGTGTCCCTGTGCCCTCCTCCCAGTGCCAAGGAACTCTGCAGGGCTGTTTTTGGGGAAGTGGCTCCAAGGAAGGTGCAGGCAGTGGAGGGGAAGGTTCCTGGGGAGGTGTCCTGTGAGTGAAGGAGCCTTGGGAGGTGTCTGAACCAACGTCCTGCTCAAAGCAGGGTCAGCTCTGAGGTCACACCAGGTCCCTCAGGGCTGCATTGAGCCTGCCCAGCTCCTGCACAGCCTCCAAGCACAGCAATGTCCCTGTGAGGGGTGAAAACCCCTTAAATGCAGGATTGTGGACCCAGCTCCTGGGTGTGTGACCTCCAGGCTTGGGGCAGGGGCTGTGGGACAGGGGCTGGAGATGAGTGGTGGGACGATAAATGGATGCAGTGAGAGGGTTCTTGGCAGCAGGATGCCAGGGCTTCCATGGGATTTCTGTGCCTCTCCCATAGCTCACAGGAGCTTTCCCTGGGGAAAAAATCCCTTTGGTTTCTGCTGGGAAAAGCAGGGTGAGACAAGGCCGGGGTGCCCCGGTGTCACAGCAGGATGGGCACAGCCTGGCCCTGCGTTTCCTTCTGCTGCAGGGGAATTTGGTCCCCATGAGGGGCTGAGTCATGGGTGGCACAGAGCACAGCACACCAGAGCCTCGTGATGCCAGCACCAACCCCTGCCCAGCCTGGGGGCGGGGATCTTTTAATTTGTAGCTTTTGATGTGCAAATCTGGAGTGAGAACTGGGGGATGGACACAGGGAGCATCTCTGGCTGCCCCTGGGGCTCCTCCATCCCCATCCAACCATCGCAGCACATCCTCTGCATTAATATTTATTTTTCTCTTATGGCTACAAAGTCTGTTTTTATGAGAATAATTTCCCACAGACCCAACAACAAATGTCAGGTTGACCTAAGGGTTGTTGTTGCCTCAATTTTCTTTGGGCTCCCTCTCGTCCAACCAGCCGGGTACAAGTTGTCTCATGCGTAATTAGCCCGTGATAAATCATCTCCTGCCTTCTCCCCGTGCACGAGGAGCACATTCCCATGTGCTGATCCACGCTGGGGTTTGTTTGTCTGTGTGCTCTGTGCACTCCCTGTACCTCTGCAGCTCAGCAGGGCCGGCCTCGCCCAGCCCTGTGCAGCTGCACGGGGCAGGATCCGTCCAGAGCCTGGGCTGCAGCTGCTCAGGGATGGGCTGAGCCTGGGAGATCATGCACAGGGGCTGGGGCATCCCTGCCAGTGCTCCCCTCCCTGGGGAGATCATGCACAGGGGCTGGGCTGCATCCCTGCCAGTGCTCCCCTCCCTGGGGAGATCATCCACAGGGGCTGGGGCTGCCCTGCATCCCTGCCAGTGCTTCCTCTCTCTGGGAGATCATGCACAGGGGCTGCCCTGCATCCCTGCCAGTGCTCCCTCTCTGGCACTGCCCTGCATCCCTGCCAGTGCTCCCTCTCTGGCACTGCCCTGCATCCCTGCCAGGGCTCCCTCTCTGGCACTGCCCTGCATCCCTGCCAGTGCCCAGGCCAGGCTGGACGGGGCTGGGAGCAGCCTGGCACAGTGGAATGGGGTCCCCAATGGCAGGAGAGGTGGGATGGGATTTAAGGTCCTTTCCATCCCAAACCATTCCATGGTTCTGGATGGTAGAGGATGGATGTGCTGCCCAGCTCGTGGCCCAGCCTCTCTGTTAGTCCATCCCCAATGCTGGGGCAGTTCCTGGCCGTTCCCAGCTCAGCTCTCCCCCAGAGCAGGTTTCCCCCAGCCCTGCCCAGCCTGGCTGCTCTGCCAGGCCGGGTGTTCATTGAGAGCCACCCCAGACCCCTCAGCTGGGTCACAGGAAGGACAGCACAGGGAAGTGCTGCAGTAAATACCACTATGGAATCAGATTGCTGTTTGTTTCCCATGAACTCGGTGTTTGCACACGCAGAGCAAAGGGCTCTGCCTTTCACTCAGATGCAGCACCCGGGCCAAGGCACCACTGATGCCTCCTCCAGATAATCTCAGCTGGGATCTGCTGAGCTCACAGGTCTCCTGCTGACAGAGATGTTCCAGGTGCTTTCTGTCTCATTCCTGCCCATTTTCCAGAGCATTAGGCATGGGAAGCACATTTCAGAACTGTCTGATAAAACCACACAAGTGTTTACAGTGCCCATATTTGCACCACGTTCTGGAGGCCATTGTAGTGCACAAAGAGCAATAATTATTGCAGGCAGCAAAGCAGGGAAAGGAGGAATATTGGTTTGCATTCGGGGCACCCCGTGTGTCCTGGCCTGGAGCTGCTGTGGGGTCAGGCCAGAGGAGGGCAAGGAGATGCTCTGGGGTCTGGAGCCAGGCTGGGACACCTGGGGGGGCTCACCTGGAGAGGAGAAGGATCCAGGGAGAGCTCAGAGCCCTGGCAGGGCCTGCAGGGGCTCCAGGAGAGCTGCAGAGGGACTGGGGACAGGGATGGAGGGACAGCACACAGGGAATGCTCCCACTGCCACAGGGCAGGGATGGGTGGGAGATTGGGAATTGGGAATTCCTGGCTGGGATGGGATTGCCAGAGCAGGTTTGGGATACAGTGGTGCCTCCAAATCCTCATCATCTCCCATGCCAGGATGTGAGCAGGGGAAAGGCAGGATTCATGTCCCTGACTCTCAGGGATGCAAACAGGGAAAAGGCAGGATTAATCTCCCTGACTCTCAGGGATACAAACAGGGAAAAGGCAGGATTCATCTTCCTGACTCTCAGGGATACAAACAGGTAAAGGCAGGATTCATCTCCCTGACTCTCAGGGACGCACCCCACTCCTGCCTGGAGCACCCACCATCCCTGGAAGGGTTTTTGAGGTGTGGCCCTTGGGGACATGGTTTAGTGGCAATGGGGGTGCTTGGTGGGAGGCTGGACTCAGCAGCTTCTCCAAGCCTGGCTTGGAAGTGCAGCGTGAGCATCAGCTGCCCCGAGCTCTGTGCTCACGGGTCGGTGTTGCAAACATCTGGCAGGCCGTTGTTTGTTTGTTTTTCCACCTCACACACATTTTCGTCATTTCTGCCGGGGGTGCTCCGGGGAGGCCGCAGGAAGCCAGTCTAGCCAGGGCAAATCTGGGCTTGCTCTGGCAGGGAAGTCGGCAAGAATGAATATTTGCCCTGTGGCATCAATTTCCTGTCTAGCATTCTCCAAAAGGCAGCTGGAGAGGGCCCAGGAGCACAGATGTGTGTGCTGTGTGTGCCTGGCACTCCCATAGCAGGGCTGGGAAGGAGCCTCTGCTCTTCCCCCCCCTCCAGAATTCCCAGAATCAGCACTTTGCTGGGGAGCTCCTCTCCTCGGGAAACACCAGGGCATTATTCAGTTGAATGGCCCATGTGGGAAAATGCAGATGCTGCCTCGGGACACGGAGTGATGCAAGGGATGGCTTGGGAAGGAGGGAGGGAAGGAGAGAGGTGGGGCCACTGCTGGTGATCCCTGAGCCCCCTGGGCTGGGCAGGCCCCTCCACACTGCCTGAGCTTTAATTGGCAGTGAACTTTTGAATTTTAATGATCCCTTTCAGGGGGCTCAGGAGGGGCAGCTCAGTGCCATGTCCATTGCTGGCATCCTGGTGGGATGGGAGGGCACAGGAATTGCTGCTGGTTGCCGTGTACTTACAATAATAACAAAAAAAAACCCACTCTAAACCTGATTTATTTTAAATGTGCCTTATCTATGACACAAATTTTGTTGAGGGCTTCAAGTAGAAGGCTTTGGATGCCTCGGGTTTGGCATGTGTTTTAGTGGATCACAGAACATCCTGAGCTGGAAAGGACTCACAAGGATCATCGAGTCCAGCTCCTGGCCCTGCACAGCACAATCCCAACATCCCAACATGTTCCATCTGATCACAGCCTAAGATTCCCACAAGGACAAACATCAGCTAACAAAAACTGGCTTCACGTGGGCCCAAACAAGACCTCTCATCCTCATTTTCACCTTCCTTCTCGCGAAATTTATTTGAGAAAGCCTTTCTTTGTCGCTTCACAGAGTGCCGGCAGCTGTTGGTTGTGGTTATGGAAATGCTTTATTTGAATAGTTATGGGAACGAGTTTCAGCTGAGGGCTGGTTTGGCTGCAGCCCCACCCAGCAGGGCTGGAGCTGCCCTGGCAGCCCTGGGTGGGTGGCACTGGGACACCTCGGGAGCACCAGCTCTCTGCAGCCTCCTCCAGCCCAGCTGGGATTTGTCCTGATCTGCCCATCCCTTGTCCTGATCTCCTTTGTCCTGATCTCCCCATCCTTTTTCCTGATCTCCTCCTCCCTTGTCCTGATCTCCCCATCCCCGAGGGCTGATGGAATCAGAAACCCTGCCTGGTTTGGGTTGGGAAGGACCTTAAAGCCCCTCCTGTTCTCCCCTGCCCCGGGCAGGGACACCTCCCCCAGACCAGGTTTTTCAGAATTTAAAACCTTTTACTTACAAATCAAATACATGCTGAAATTCAAGTGCTCCCCTGACACCGTTGTGGGTTTGGATTTTATTCTTCTTTTCCTATTAAGTCGTGTGCTGTGACAGCATAAATAATGTGACTGAGTGTCTTTGGCAGTCTGGTCATCTGCAATGTGTCTCGAGGCTTTTAGGGGGGTAAAGCCAGAAGAGCTGTAGCTGTTGGGCTGAGAGAGGCTGTGGAAAGGGGATCTCTACCCGGCTGCACAAATAAGTTGATTTTTTCCATCTTCCAGGGTCTGTTTTCCTTCTGCTGTGTCTCTTATAAGGCCAATTAACATTAATGGGAGTTGTAGAAACAGACCCTTACAGGAGGAGCTCGTTAGCTCTTTCTTCCTGTGGTTTTCATGCTGAGTTGCTAAGTTTTATGGATTAGCAAGAATGCTAAAAGATATGGCAAAGCAATGGCTATTGCCATACTGAAGTGCTTACTGAGTTTAATGAGCCAGGTTTGGGAATGGATTGGCAGCTCCATAAGTAACCAGACCTCTGGAAAATCCATACCAAGGCAACCTGATCAGCCAGCTGTACAAATATCCCACTGACCTCTTCCTCCCGGACAGCCTGATTCCTGAGAAACTCTGTTTCCAGGGGAAAACCACGAGCAATTCCCACAAACTGTCCTTTCCCAGCCTGCCAGGGAGGGAGTCACACCCGGGGCAGGCCTGGGGGATCTCCTTGGCTCAGCAGTGCTGCAAGGATTGCTGATTTCCTGGGATAACTGCGAGTCCCAGCCATCCTCCATCCAGCTGAGACGGGATTTTTGTGGGTGTTGCGTATTTAATTCAGCTGTGAGAAACCTACAGCCCCTGACATCACTTCCCTGGCCTGGGGATGTTTGATTTTTCCCACGTTATGGTGGGATAATGAGATGTGTTTTCCTGTGTGGTCTCCCAGGGGGCCCTCAGGCAGGAAAGATTCTTCTCTGTTTCCTCTTTTCCCTGTGAATTGAGGGATTGCAAGAGCATGAGGGACCTGGGTTGTACCAGAATGTGAATTTGCAGGTCAAAGACTGAAATATCTGAATTTCAAGTCTATCCATGTGGATTAGTTATCAGGATCACGGGATAAATGAACGTGGTTGAGCAGGAATGACAGAACTGTGATGGATAACACAGAGGTTGGGAAACGCCCTCCTTTTGAGAGAGGCAAGTTTTGGAAATCTTAAATAAATGCAGGATTTAAACAGAGAAATGTCCCTGTGCAGTAGCTGTTTTGATATTGCCAGCTCACCTCCCAAGCCCTATTGTTTTGAAATGAGCTCTCGGGGTTGAGTTTAACATCCTTGCTTTCAAAAACCCAAGCACACAAAAGGACAAGGTTTCCTTTCTCGTTTTTACTGCTGTTTCCAGTCCAGCTCTGCAATGCTATTTTTAGAAGCCTGTGTTTTAATGCTGTGGCATGAACTGCTGGGATTTCCCCTGGCTGATATAAAAGAGAGGATCTGCACTTTGGTATTAGCAGTCAGCCAGGAAATCCGTGCCTGGTGCCAGAAATGGGCCTTCCTTCATAAATCTGTATTTATTTTCATTTCCTTGAGCAGCGGTGACGTGCCAGATCAGCTGTGCTGCTGTCCTGACACATTCTGGAGGGCCATGGAGCAGGGGAGGCTGGGCTGGAAGCAGAGACAGGATTTGCCTCTGATTCCCTGGGGACACGCACAGCTGGGAAGTGCTGGCTTTCAGGGAATCAGATGGGGCTGTGTTCTGATCCCATAAGGAAGTGGCAAAAAGCACTTCCACAGGGGCCTTCACATGTTTCAAACTAAGTGATCAGTCCTGTCTGATTGCCCTTACCACCTTGACAGAATTGTCTGTTATAGATTTGTTACAGAGCAGGAAAGCTGTGATCCAGTGGGCTGAAATCAATGGAACAATCCCTGGAAGTGTCTGAAGCCAGGTTGGATGGGGTTTGGAGCACCCTGGGATAGAGGAAGGTGTCCCTGCCCACTGCAGGGTGGAATGAGGTGAACTTTAATATCTCTTCCAACCCAGATCGTTCCATGATTCTATAATCCAGAGATCTGGATGCTCTTTCAGCTTGGCCTGTCTGAGCAAACCTCTCTTTCAGTGTAAAATGAGGATTATTCTGCCAGTTGATCATTTCACCATCCCTGGAGGTGTCCAAGGAAGGCCTGGCATGGCACTCAGTGCTCTGGGCTGGGGACAGGATGGGGATTGGTCACAGATTTGGTCTTGGAGGGCTTTTCCAGCCTCAGTGGTTCTGTGATCCTATGACTCAATCCACTTTCTGTGCACTCTGTGAAGGAAAAAGGCTCTGTATGAATAACCTTTAATTACGCTTCTTTTTGGATCCAAGTTAATTCCCAAAACTCCTGTGTCCTGTGGCTGGTCCCTTCCCCTCCACTGGGAAGGCTTTTCAGGGTAAGGGTTACGTGAAGCACTTTCTAAAGTTCTATTTTTGAGAGTTCTGAAAGGTGACACCTGTGTGGAAGTCATTGCCATCCTTAAAATAACCGGGGTGGCAGCTCGGGGCACTGTGACATTGGTGGTGAGCAGGGACACACGTGGCACGGGGGGAGTGGGACTGGCTCTTATCAGGGCTTTAGAGCACCAGGTACCGTGGAGCTCAGTCCTGACAGGGCCCCAAGGTGTGACAGCTCAATAAATATTGAATGTGCCCTTAATCTCGGGGCGGGGAGTGCTGTACCCCCAGCAGGAAGTGCTGATCCTCCCTGTGTGAGTGCAAGATACTACAGCGAGTATCTCCCACCCTATCGGCCCAGATATGGGAAGTGTACTCAGAGGGATATTGTGCAAAGAGCAAACAGCAGCAGGGAGAGCTTTTGTTCCGCAGGCACCGAGCCCAGGTCAGCGGGTGACACTGCAGAGCTCCCAAAACTGCAGGCTTGGAGTCAGATCTGACTTGGGCTGGAAAGGGAGGTTCCCTCCCCACAAAGGGGGGCTCAGTGTGCTGCCCTCCTGCAGAGGGATGGGAGAAGGGAGAGTGCAGGGACAGTGGGACACTCTGTGAGCTGATCCCAGCGCTGGGCACCCCAAATCCTCTCCAGAAAGGGGGCTCAGTGTTCCTGCAGAGGGATGGGAGAGTGCAGGGACAGTGGGACACTCTGTGAGCTGATCCCAGTGCTGGGCACCCCAAATCCTGCTGGGGGATGAGGCTCTCACCCCGCAGAACAACCCGCGGCCCTTCCTCTGAGCCCTGAAGAAAGGCCAGCAGGTGAAGGTCAGGGGGTGTGTGTGTGTGTGACTGTGGGCTCTGCAGGGAGACAGCCGTGGCTCCTGAGGGGAGGCTGCAGTGTGGGTGCCAGGCTGGCTGTGTGTGGTGGTTTCCCGTGGTGCAGTGACTGATGCCCTGTGACAGCCCGTGCGTGGCGCCTGCTGCTCTGCTGGTGCAGCTGGGGACTCTGTCACTGCTCACCATCACCTCACGACAGCAAAACTCTTTGGGAATGAAATTTTCTGCCACGAAATGGGGGCTCACGAAAGTTGCAGTCGCTGCAACCCCCGGGAATGAACTCACTTTTACTTTGTCACGGTGCCGTGAGAAAACGGTGAATTCTGTAGTGCACTGTCCCTGTGCAGTGTGACGGGGCTGTGGGGTCCTGAGTGGCACCTTTGGCTTTAAGCCATCAGCACTTTAGAATGGACCCACAGAGTGTGGCAGCAGCCTGAGTCCCTGCAGGAACACCAGGTCCAGCCTGAGCTCCTAGCAAGGCTTGTTCTTGCACACAGTGATGAGATCCCAGGATCCCTGAGGCTGGAAAAGCCCTCGCACACCTTCGAGTCCCAGCTGTGACAAATCCCCA